>NC_036253.1:16749462-17035564 GCF_002742605.1 Olea europaea var. sylvestris | reverse complement strand
AATGAAATCATTAAGAACTTGAATCCCCAATTGATTATTAAAAACCCTAATTTCACAAATTCAACGAATCGATGAACAAAATGCCAATTCAATGTTCCTAAATTATCCAGTATACTCTCTCGATATATATTGAATCTACTCTTACACATCACCAGCCTATATTTCTATGGATGATGCAATGTATAGGAATGCATGACTTTTTATGAACATTTTCATGAATTGCATAAAGCATAGAGGTAAGTTTCCATCCCCTATCGAACCCTATGTCGATTTATATTCTATCGAATTTATTCCCCTTCTTTCGAATGCAAAGAATAAATCATCTACAATCACATAATAATTGGCCAAATAATTATGGAAACATTCAACTCATATAAATCAAGCATTTGTCCAATCGAAATTAATATTGAATTTATGAAATAACGAGAATTTAAATCATCAAAAGGTTCATCAAATTCCTAATGAATAAAAGCCCTAGCCTATAATCATCATTGCAAAAATCAAGAAATTGAAAAACGAAATTAAAAGATAATAAGAATACACCCGTATAGAAGTTCTTCAATCCGTGTGTATAATCTTCAATCCCTTCTCGAGCTCGTGTGAAATTGAATCCAAAATCAAGTTTCTTGCCTCCAATTTTGGTCTCTCTTTTCTCCCTGGTCGTTCTTACCCTTCATATGATGATCTTAGGTCTTTATATCGCGTCCAAATTAAGTAGAAAAGGAGTTTCAACCAAAACGAAAAACCGCGCCCGGGAGTTCCAAAATCCTTCTATGCGACCGCATAGAAGGAATCTATGCGGTCGCATAGATCAATATTTTTGGGCTCATTGAGTCCCTGGAACCCTCTATGCGACCGCATAGAAGGTTACACTATGCGGTCGCATAGATGTAACATCTATGTGGTTTGTTCAATTTGGTCCCCGAACTTCTTTGTTGCTTCTCTTGACTTCTTTCTTCGATTTCTTCATCTTTTCAACAAATTTTATCTTCCAATTGATGATTGATACCATCAATTCTTATGCCCCTCATTCGGCATATCTTTTGAGTATTTGCGCTTTGGTCCTCCAACTTTCAATTGTCTTCATTTCAGTCCCTATTCAATATTTTCTTCTTCCAGTTGTTTTGCTTTGTCATTGAGCTTATACTTGGCGTGTCTTCCCTCTTTTTTTTGCATTTAGCTCAACTTTTCAATATTTGCACCTTTGGTCCTCGAACTATCAAATTGTTGTGTTTTGGTCCTTCTTCGGCTCTTTTCTCCTGAATTTCACAATTTCCATTGAATTACCTACAATACATAAATTCAACTGGATTAAGTCACAATTCCACCATTTTATCCATGTTTAAGTCATGTTTATGATCCAAATAAGTGTGTAAAAACACACTTATCAGTGCGGTTTCTCATTATTAATTTTCTGTCCAACACTTCTTCAACCTGACAAAATTAATGCGAAAATTAATTATTCGGAGGCTTAAACGAAGGAATTTGGCTAAAATCCCGAGATCCCGGGTTGGTACCCTGAGTCCAATTTCTCGGGCCGTTTCCAATTAACCTGCAAATTTCGGCCCATTCCGACACCATCGCGACAAATGACGAAATTGCCCGTGGTGCAGTTTTACGTTGTTAATTTTCTATCCAACACTTCTTCAACCTGACAGAATTAATACGAAAATTAATTATTCGGAGGCCTAAACGAAGGAATTTGGCTAAAATCTCGTGATCCCGAGTCTGTGCCCCGACTCCAATTTCTCGGGCCGTTTCCAATCAACTTGCCAAATTTCGGCCCATTCCGACACCGTCGCGACAAATGACGAAATTGCCCCTGGTGAGGTTTCGCATTGTTAATTTTTTGTCCAAAACTTCCTCGGCCTGACATAATTAATACGAAAATTAATTATTCGGAGGCCTAAACGAAGGAATTTGGCTAAAATCACATGATCCCGGGTTTGTACCCCGACTCCAATTTCTCGGGCTGTTTTCAATCAACCTGCCAAATTTCGGCCCATTCCGACACCGTCATGACAAATGACGAAATCGCTCCTGGTGCGATTTTGCTTTGTTAATTTTCGGTCCAACACTTCTTCAACCTTACATAATTAATAAGAAAATTAATTATTCGGTGGCCTAAACGAAGGATTTGGCTAAAATCTCGTGATCCAGGGTCTGTGCCCCGAGTCCATTTTCTCGGGCCGTTTCCAATCGACCTGCCAAATTTCGGCCAATTCCGATAATGTCGCAACAAACGACGAAATTACCCCTGGTGCAATTTTATGTTGTTAATTTTCTGTCCAATACATCTTTAACCTGACATAATTAATGCGAAAATTAATTATTCGGAGTCCTAAATGAAGGAATTTGGCTAAAATTCCGTGATCTCGGGTCCATGGTCCAAGTCCAATTTCTCAGGCCATTTCCAATCAGCCTGCCAAATTTCAGCCCACTCCGACAACGTCGCGACAAATGAAGAAATTGCCCTTGGTGTGATTTTACGTTGTTAATTATCTGTCCAACACATCTTCAACCTGACATAATTAATACGAAATTAATTAATCGGAGGCCTAAACGAAGGAATTTGGCTAAAATCTTGTGATCTCGGGTTTATGTCCCGAGTTGAATTTTTTGGGCCATTTCCAATCAACCAACCAAATTTCGGCCCATTCCGACACCGTCGTGACAAATGACGAAATTGCCCTTTGTGCGGCTTTTCTTTGTTAATTTTCTGTCCAACACATTTTCAACCTCACATAATTAATACGAAAATTAATTATTCGGAGGCTTAAATGAAGGAATTTGGCTAAAATCCCGTGATCCCGGGTTTGCGCCCCGAGTCCAATTTCTCGACCCGTTTCCAATCAACCTGCCAAATATCGGCCCATTTCGACCCCATCGCGACAAATGATGAAATTGCCCCTGGTGCGATTTTGGGTTGTTAATTTTCAGTCCAACACTTCATCAACTTGACATAATTAATACGAAAATTAATTATTCGGAGGCCTCAACAAAGGAATTTGGCTAAAATCCCGTGATCCCGTGTCTGTGCCCCGAGTCCAATTTCTCGGGCTGTTTCCAATCAACTTGCCAAATTTCGTCCCATTCCGACATCGTCACGACAAATGACAAAATTGCCGCTTGTGCGGTTTTTCTTTGTTAATTTTCTTTCCAACACTACTTCAGCCTGACATAATTAATACGAAAATTAGTTATTCGGAAGCATAAACGAAGGAATTTGTCTAAAATCCCGTGATCCCGGGTCTGTGCCCCGAGTCCAATTTCTCGGGCCGTTTCCAATTAACCTGCCAAATTTTCGTCCATTCCAGCACCATCGCGATAAATGACGAAATTGCCCCTGGTGCGGTTTTGCGTTGTTAATTTTCTGTCCAACACATCTTCAACCTTACATAATTAATGTGGAAATTATTTATTCGGAGGCCAAAACGAAGGAATTTGGCTAAAATCCCGTGATCCCAGGTTTGTGCCCCGAGTCCAATTTCTCGAACCATTTCCAATTAATTTTCCAAATTTCGGCCCATTCCGACACCGTCGCGACAAATGACGAAATTGCCCCTGGTGCGATTTTACGTTGTTACTTTTCTGTCCAACACATCTTCAACCTGGCATAATTAATACGAAAATTAATTATTCGGAGGCCTAAACGAAGTAATTTGGCTAAAATCCTATGATCCCGGGTCTGTGCCCCGAATTCAATTTCTCGGATCGTTTCCAATCAACCTGCCAAATTTCGGCCCATTCCAACACCGTCGTGAGAAATGACAAAATTGCCCCTAGTGCGGTTTTTCTTTGTTAATTTTCTGTCCAACACTTCTTCAGCATGACATAATTAATACGGAAATTATTTATTCGGATGCCTAAACGAAGGAATTTGGGTAAAATCCCGTGATTCCGGGTCTGTACCCCAAATCCAATTTATCGGGTCGTTTCCAATCAACCTGCCAAGCTTCGGCCCATTCCAACACCGTCGCGACAAATGACAAAATTGCCCCTGGTGCGATTTTTCTTTGTTAATTTTCTGTCCAACACTTCGTGAGCATGATATAATTAATACGAAAATTCATTATTCAGAGGCCTAGACGAAGGAATTTAGCTAAAATCATGTGATCCTGGGTCTGTGCCCGGAGTCCAATTTCTTGGGCCGTTTCTAGTCAACCTGCTAAATTTCGGCCCATTTCGACTCCTTCGCGACAAATGACGAAATTGCCCCTCGTGGTTTTGCGTTGTTAATTTTTTTTCCAACATTTCTTCAACTTGACATAATTAATATGGAAATTAATTATTCGGAGGCATAAACGAAGGAATTTAGCTAAAATCCCGTGATCTCGGCTTTGTGCCCCGAGTCCAATTTCTTGGGCCTTTTCCAATCAACCTGCTAAATTTTGGCCCATTCCGACACCGTCACGACAAATGGCAAAATTCCCCTTGGTGCGATTTCTCTTTGTTAATTTTCTGTCCAAACTTCTTCAACCTGACATAATTAATACGAAAATTAATTATTCGGAGACCTAAACGAACAAATTTGGCTAAAATCCTGTGATCTCGGGTATACGCCCCGACTCCAATTTCTCGGGCCGTTTCCAATCAACCTGCCAAATTTAGGCCCATTCCAACACCGCCGCGACAAATGATGAAATTGCCCCTGGTGCGGTTTTGCGTTGTTAATTTTCTGTCCAACACTTCTTCAACCTGACATAATTAATACGAAAATTAATTATTCAAAGGCCTAAACGAAGGAATTTGTCTAAAATCTCTGAGCCCCGAGTCCAATTTCTTGGGCTGTTCCCAATCAACCTGTCGAATTTCTTCACATTCCGACACCGTCGCGACAAATGACAAAATTGCCACTAGTGCGGTTTTTCTTTGTTAATTTTCTGTCCAACACTTCTTCAGCCTGACATAATTAATACGGAAATTAATTATTTGGAGGCCTAAAGGAAGGAATTTGACTAAAATCCCGTGATCCCGGATCTGTGCCCCGACACCAATTTCTCGGGGCATTTCCTGTCAACCTGCCAAATTTCGGCCTAATCCGACACCGTCACGACAAATGACGAAATCACCCCTGGTGCGATTTTACGTTGTTAATTTTCTATCCAACACTTCTTCAACCTTACCTAATTAATGTGGAAATTAATTATTCGGAGGTCTAAACGAAGGAATTTGGTTAAAATCTCGTGATCCCGGTTCTGTGGCCCGAGTCCAATTTCTCGGGCTGTTTCCAATCAACTTGCCAAATTTTGGCCCATTCCGACATCGTCGCAACAAATGACGAAATTGCTCCTGGTTCGGTTTTACGTTGTTAATTTTCTGTCCAACACATCTTCAACCTGACTTAATTAATTCGAAAATTAATTATTCGGAGGCCTAAACGAAGGAATTTGGCTAAAATCCCATGATCCTGGGTCTGTGCCCCGAATCCAATTTCTCGGGTCGTTTCCAATCAACCTGCCAAATTTCGGCCCATTCCAACACCTTCGCGACAAATGACAAAATAGTCCCTAGTGCGGTTTTTCTTTGTTAATTTTCTGTCCAACACTTCTTTAGCCTGATAAAATTAATACGAAAATTATTTATTCGGAGGCCTAAACGATAGAATTTGGCTAAAATCCCGTGATTCCAGGTCTGTGCCCCCAATCCAATTTCTCGGGTCGTTTCCAATCAACATGCCAAATTTCGACCCATTCCAACACCGTCGCGACTAATGACAAAATTGCCCCTGGTGCGGTTTTTCTTTGTAAATTTTGTGTCCAACACTTCCTGAGCATGATATAATTAATACGAAAATTAATTATCTGGAGGCCTAGATGAAGGAATTTAGCAAAAATCATGTGATCTCGGGTCTGTGCCCCAAGTCCAATTTCTCGGGCCGTTTCCAATCAACCTGCTAAATTTCGGCCCATTTCGACACCTTCGCGACAAATGACGAAATTGCCCCTGGTGCGGTTTTGCGTTGTTAATTTTTTGTCCAACATTTCTTCAACCTAACATAATTAATATGGAAATTAATTATTCAGAGGCCTAAACGAAGGAAATTGGATAAAATCCCGTGATCCCGGGTTTGTGCCCCGAGTCCAATTTCTCAGTCTGTTTCCAATCAATCGGCTAAATTTCAGCCCATTCCGACACCGTCACGACAAATGGCAAAATTCCCTTTGGCGCGATTTTTCTTTGTTAATTTTCTATCAAAACTTCTTCAGCCTGATATAATTAATATGAAAATTAATTATTCAGAGGCCTAAACGAAGGAATTTGGCTAAAATCCTGTGATCTCGGGTATATGCCTCGACTCCAATTTCTCAGCCCGTTTCCAATCAACCTGCCAAATTTAGGCCCATTCCGACAGCGCCGCGACAAATGATGAAATTGCCCCTGGTGCGGTTTTGCGTTGTTAATTTTCTGTCCAACACTTCTTCAACCTGACATAATTAATACGAAAATTAATTATTCGGAGGCCTAAACGAAGGAATTTGTCTAAAATCTCTGAGCCCCGAGTCCAATTTCTCGGGCTGTTCCCAATCAACCTACCGAATTTCTTCCCATTCCGACACCGTCGCGACAAATGACAAAATTGCCACTAGTGCGGTTTTTCTTTGTTAATTTTCTGTCCAACACTTCTTCAGCCTGACATAATTAATATGGAAATTAATTATTCGGAGGCCTGAACGAAAGAATTTGACTAAAATCCCGTGATCCCGGATCTGTACCCCGACACCAATTTCTCGGGGCCTTTCCTATCATCCTGCCAAATTTCGGCCTTATCCGACACCGTCGCGACAAATGACGAAATCACCCCTGGTGCGATTTTGCGTTGATAATTTTCTATCCAACACTTCTTCAATCTTACCTAATTAATGTGGAAATTAATTATTCGGAGGCCTAAACAAAGGAATTTGGCTAAAATTTCGTGATCCCGGGCCTGTGCCCCGAGTCCAATTTCTCGGGTTGTTTCCAATCGACTTGCCAAATTTTGGCCCATTCCGACACCATCGCGACAAATGATGAAATTGCCTCTGGTTCGGTTTTACATTGTTAATTTTCTGTCCAACACATCTTCAAACTGACTTAATTAATACGGAAATTAATTATTCGGAGGCCTAAACGAATGAATTTGGCTAAAATCCTATGATCCCGGGTCTATGCCCCGAATCCAATTTCTCGGGTCTTTTCCAATCAAGCTGCCAAATTTCGGCCCATTCCAACACCGTCGCGACAAATGACGAAATAGCCCCTGGTGCGGCTTTTCTTTGTTAATTTTCTGTCCAATACTTCTTTAGCCTGATATAATTAATACGGAAATTATTTATTCGGAGGCCTAAACGATGGAATTTGGCTAAAATCTTGTGATTCCGGGTCTGTGCCCCGAATCCAATTTCTCTGGTCGTTTCCAATCAACATGCCAAATTTCGGCCCATTCCAACACCGTCGCGACAAATGACAAAATTGCCCCTGATGTAGTTTTTCTTTGTTAATTTTCTGTCCAACACTTCCTGAGCATGATATAACTAATACGAAAATTAATTATTTGGAGGCCTAGACGAAGGAATTTAGCAAAAATCACGTGATCTCGGGTCTGTACCCCAAGTCCAATTTCTTGGGCCATTTCCAATCAACCTGCTAAATTTCGGCCCATTTCGACACCTTCGCGACAAATGACGAAATTGCCCCTGGTGCGGTTTTGCATTGTTAATTTTTTGTCCAACATTTCTTCAACCTAACATAATTAATATGGTAATTAATTATTCAGAGGACTAAACGAAGGAATTTGGCTAAAATCCCATGATCCCGGGTTTGTGCCCCGAGTCCAATTTCTCGGGCTTTTTCCAATCAACCGGCTAAATTTCAGCCCATTCCGACACCGTCACGACAAATGGCAAAATTTCCTTTGGCTCGATTTTTCTTTGTTAATTTTCTATCAAAACTTCTTCAGCCTGATATAATTAATATGAAAATTAATTATTCGGAGGCCTAAACGAAGGAATTTGGCTAAAATCCCGTGATCCCGGGTCCGTGCCTAACCTCCGATTACTCGAGCCGTTTCCAATCAACCTGCCAAATTTAGGCCCATTCCGACACCGTCGCGACAAATGATGAAATTGCCCCTGGGGCAGTTTTGAGTTGTTAATTTTCTATCCAACACTTCTTCAACCTGACAAAATTAATACAAAAATTAATTATTCGGAGGCCTAAACGAAAGAATTTAGCTAAAATCCCATGATCTCGGGTCTATGCCCCGAGTCCAATTTCTTGGGCCGTTCCCAATCAACCAGTCGAATTTCTTCCCATGCCGACACCGTCGCGACAAATGACAAAATATGCCAGTAGTGCGGTTTTTCTTTGTTAATTTTTTTTCCAACACTTCTTCAGCCTGACATAACTAATACGGAAATTAATTATTCGAAGGCATAAACGAAGGAATTTGGCTAAATTCCAGGGATCCCGGGTCTGTGCCCCGAGTCCAATTTCTTGGGCCGTTTTCAATCAACCTGCCAAATTTCGGCCCATTCCGACACCTCGCGACAAATGACGAAATTGCCTCTGGTGCGATTTTGCATTGTTAATTTTCTATCCAACACTTCTTCAACCTAACATAATTAATATGGAAATTAATTATTCGGAGGCCTAAACAAAGGAATTTGGCTAAAATCCCGTGATCTAAGGTCTATGCCCTGAGCCGAATTTTTCGGGCCGTTTCCAATCAACCTGCCAAATTTCGGCCCATTTCGATATCGTCGTGACAAATGATGAAATTGCCTCTGGTGCGGCTTTTCTTTGTTAATTTTCTATCCAACACATCTTCAACCTGACATAATTAATACGAAAATTAATTATTCGGAGGCCTAAACGAAGGAATTTGGCTAAAATCCCGTGATCCCAGGTCTGTTCCTCAAATCCAATTTCTCGGGCCGTTTCCAATCAACCAGCCAAATTTTGGCCCATTCCAACACTGTCGCGACAAATGACAAAATTGCCCCTTGTGCGGTTTTTCTTTGTTAATTTTTTGTCCAAAACTTCTTCAGCCTGACATAATTAATACGAAAATTAATTATTTGGAGGCCTAAACGAAGGAATTTGGCTAAAATCCCGTGATCCCGAGTCCATGCACCGCCTCTAATTTCTCGGGCTGTTTCTAAACAACCTGCCAAATTTCGGCCGATTCCGACATCGTCGCGACAAATGACGAAATTGCTCCTGGTGCAGTTTTGCGTTGTTAATTTTCTGTCCAACACTTCTTCAACCTGACATAATTAATATGGAAATTAATTATTCAGAGGCCTAAATGAAGGAATTTGGCTAAAATCCCGTGATCTCGGGTCTATGACCCAAGTAGAATTTCTCGGGCCGTTTCCAGTTAACCTGCCAAATTTCGGCCCATTCTAACATCGTTGTGACAAATGACGAAATTGCCCCTGGCGCGGCTTTTCTTTGTTAATTTTCTGTCCAGCACATCTTCAATCTGACATAATTAATACAGAAATTAATTATTTGGAGGCCTAAATGAAGGAATTTGGTTAAAATCCCGTGATCCCGGGTCTGTGCCCCGAATCCAATTTCTCGGGCCGTTTCTAATCAACTTGCCAAATTTCAGCCCATTCCAACACCGTTGCAACAAATGACAAAATTGCCTCTGGTGCGATTTTTCTCTGTTAATTTTCTGTCCAACACTTCTTCAGCCTGACATAATTAATACGAAAATTAATTATTCGGAAGCCTAAACAAAGGAATTTGGCTAAAATCCTGTGATCCCATGTTTGTGCCCCGAGTCCAATTTCTCGGGCCGTTCCCAACCAACCTGTCGAATTTCATCTCAATCCGACACCGTCGCGACAAATGACAAAATTGCCGCTGGTACGGTTTTTCTTTGTTAATTTTCTTTCCAACACTTCTTCAGCCTGACAAAATTAATCTGGAAATTAATTATTCGAAGGCATAAACGAAGGAATTTGGCTAAAATCCCATGATCCTGGGTTTGCGCCCCGACTCCAATTTCTTGGGTCATTTCCAATCAACATTCGAAATTTAGGCCCATTCCGACGCCATCGCGATAAATGACGAAATTGCCCCTGGTGCTGTTTTGCGTTGTTAATTTTCTGTCGAGCACTTCTTCAACCTGACAGAATTAATATGAAAATTAAATATTCGGAGGGCTAAACGAATCAAATTGACTAAAATCCTGTGCTCCTGAGTTTGTGCCCGGACTCCAATTTCTCGGGCCGCTTCCAATCAACCTGCCAAATTTCGACCCATTCTGACACCGTTGCGACAAATGACGAAATTGCCCCTGGTGCGGTTTCGCGTTGTTAATTTTCTGTCCAAAACTCCTTCAACCTGACAAAATTAATACGGAAATTAATTATTCGGAGGCCTAAACGAAGGAATTTGGCTAAAATCCAATACAATTTCTCGGGTCGTTTCCAATCACCTTGCCAAATTTTGGCCCATTCCAACACCGTCGTGACAAATGACAAAATAGTCCCTGGTGCGGTTTTTCTTTGTTAATTTTCTGTCAAACACTTCTTTAGCCTGATATAATTAATACGGAAATTATTTATTCAGAGGCCTAAACAATGGAATTTGGCTAAAATCCCGTGACTCCGGGTCTGTGCCCTGAATCCAATTTCTCGGGTCGTTTCCAATCAACAAGCCAAATTTCGGCCCATTCCAACGTCGTCGCGACAAATAACAAAATTGCCCCTGGTACGATTTTTCTTTGTTAATTTTCTGTCCAACACTTCCTGAGCATGATATAATTAATACGAAAATTAATTATTTGGAGGCCTAGACGTTGGAATTTAGAAAAAATCCCGTGATCCCGGGTCCGTGCCCTGACTCCGATTTCTCGGGCCGTTTCCAATCAACCTGCCAAATTTAGGCCCATTCCGACACCGTCGCGATAAATGATGAAATTGTCCCTGGTGCGGTTTTGCGTTGTTAATTTTCTATCCAACACTTCTACAACCTGACAAAATTAATACAAAAATTAATTATTCGGAGGCCTAAACGAAGGAATTTAGCTAAAATCCCATGATCCCCGAGTCCAATTTCTCGAGCCGTTCCCAATCAACCAGTCGAATTTCTTCCCATGCCGACACCGTTGCGACAAATGACAAAATATGCCGGTAGTGCGGTTTTTCTTTGTTAATTTTCTTTCCAACACTTCTTCAGCCTGACATAATTAATACGGAAATTAATTATTCGGAGGCATAAACAAAGGAATTTGGCTAAAATCCAGCGATCCCGGGTCTGTGCCCCGAGTCCAATTT
The DNA here is from genome assembly GCF_002742605.1 of Olea europaea var. sylvestris. Taxonomy (NCBI): domain Eukaryota; kingdom Viridiplantae; phylum Streptophyta; class Magnoliopsida; order Lamiales; family Oleaceae; genus Olea; species Olea europaea. Next base: position 17,024,291 of record NC_036253.1, on the reverse strand, counting down.
CTTGGGCCGTTTTTAATCAACCTGCCAAATTTTGGCTGATTCCGACACCTCGCGACAAATGACTAAATTGCCCCTGGTGCGATTTTGCGTTGTTAATTTTCTGTCGAACACTTTTTCAACCTAACATAATTAATATGGAAAATAATTATTCGGAGGCCTAAACGAAGGAATTTGGCTAAAATCCCGTGATCTCGGGTCTATGCCCTGAGCCGAATATTTCGGGCCGTTTCCAATCAGCCTGCCAAATTTCGGCCCATTCCGACACCTTCTCGACAAACGACGAAGTTGCCCCTAGTGCGATTTTGCATTGTTAATTTTCTGTCCAACACTTCTTCATCCTGACATAATTAATACGGAAATTAATTATTCGGAGGCCTAAACAAAGAAATTTGGCTAAAATCTCGTGATCCCGGGTCTGTGCCCCGAGTTCGATTTCTCTGGCCACTTCCAATCAACCTGCAAAATTTCGCCCCATTTCGACATCGTCACAACAAATGACGAAATTGCCCCTGGTACGATTTTGCGTTGTAAATTTTCTGTCAACACTTCTTCAACCTGACATAATTAATACAAAAATTAATTATTCGGAGGCCTAAACGAAAGAATTTGGCCAAAATCCCATGATCCCGCGTCCATGCCCCTCCTCCAATTTCTCGGGCCGGTTCCAAACAACCTTCCAAATTTCGGCCCATTCCGACATCGTCGCGACAAATGACGAAATTGCTCCTGGTGCGATTTTGCGTTGTTAATTTTCTGTCCAACACTTCTTCAACCTAATATAATTAATATGGAAATTAATTATTCAGAGGCCTAAACGAAGGAATTTGGCTAAAATCCCGTGATCTCGGGTCTAGGTCCCGAGTCGAATTTTTCGGGCCGGTTCCAATGAAACTTCCAAATTTCGGCCCATTCCGACATCGTCGTGACGAGTGACGAAATTGCCCCTGGTGTGGCTTTTCTTTGTTAATTTTCTGTCCAATACATTTTCAACCTGACATAATTAACACGGAAATTAATCATTCGGAGGCCTAAATGAAGGAATTTGGCTAAAATCCCGTTATCCCGGGTTTGTGCCCTGAATCCAATTTCTCGGGCCGTTTCCAATCAACCTTCCAAGTTTCGGCACATTCCAACACCATCGCGACAAATGACAAAATTGCCCCTGGTGCGGTTTTTCTCTGTTAATTTTCTGTCCAACACTTCTTCAGCCTGACATAATTAATACGGAAATTAATTATTCGGAGGCCTAAACAAAGCAATTTGGCTAAAATCTCGTGATCCCTTGTTTGTCTCCTGAGTCAAATTTCTCGGGCCATATCCAATTAACCTACCAAATTTCGGCCCATTCCGACACCATCGTGACAAAAGACAAAATTTGCTGTTGGTGCGGGTTTTCTTTGTTAAGTTTCTTTCCAACACTTCTCCAGCTTGACATAATTAATACGGAAATAATTATTCGGAGGCATAAACGAAGGAATTTGGCAAAAATCCCGTGATCCCGGGTCTATGCCCCGACTCCAATTTCTCGGGCCATTTCCAATCAACCTGCCAAATTTCGGCCCATTCCGGCACCGTGCGACAAATGACGAAATTGCCCCTGGTACGGTTTCGCGTTGTAAATTTTCTGTCCAACACTTCTTTAACCTGACAAAATTAATACGGAAATTAAATATTCGGAGGCCTAAACGAAGGAATCTGGCTAAAATCCCGTGATCCCGGGTCTGTGCCCCGAGTCCAATTTCTCGGGCCGTTTCCAATCAACCTGCCAAATTTCGGCCCATTCCGACACCGTCGCGATAAATGATGAAATTGTCCCTGGTGCGGTTTTTCTTTTTTAATTTTCTATCCAACACTTCTTCAGCCTGACATAATTAATACGGAAATTAAATATTCGGTAGTGCGGTTTTTCTTTGTTAATTTTCTGTCCAACACTTCTTCAGCCTAACATAATTAATACGGAAATTAAATATTCGGTAGTGCGGTTTTTCTTTGTTAATTTTCTGTCCAACACTTCTTCAGCCTAACATAATTAATACGGAAATTAAATATTCGGTAGTGCGGTTTTTCTTTGTTAATTTTCTGTCCAACACTTCTTCAGCCTAACATAATTAATACGGAAATTAAATATTCGGTAGTGCGGTTTTTCTTTGTTAATTTTCTGTCCAACACTTCTTCAGCCTAACATAATTAATACGGAAATTAAATATTCGGTAGTGCGGTTTTTCTTTGTTAATTTTCTGTCCAACACTTCTTCAGCCTAACATAATTAATACGGAAATTAAATATTCGGTAGTGCGGTTTTTCTTTGTTAATTTTCTGTCCAACACTTCTTCAGCCTAACATAATTAATACGGAAATTAAATATTCGGTAGTGCGGTTTTTCTTTGTTAATTTTCTGTCCAACACTTCTTCAGCCTAACATAATTAATACGGAAATTAAATATTCGGTAGTGCGGTTTTTCTTTGTTAATTTTCTGTCCAACACTTCTTCAGCCTAACATAATTAATACGGAAATTAAATATTCGGTAGTGCGGTTTTTCTTTGTTAATTTTCTGTCCAACACTTCTTCAGCCTAACATAATTAATACGGAAATTAAATATTCGGTAGTGCGGTTTTTCTTTGTTAATTTTCTGTCCAACACTTCTTCAGCCTAACATAATTAATACGGAAATTAAATATTCGGTAGTGCGGTTTTTCTTTGTTAATTTTCTGTCCAACACTTCTTCAGCCTAACATAATTAATACGGAAATTAAATATTCGGTAGTGCGGTTTTTCTTTGTTAATTTTCTGTCCAACACTTCTTCAGCCTAACATAATTAATACGGAAATTAAATATTCGGTAGTGCGGTTTTTCTTTGTTAATTTTCTGTCCAACACTTCTTCAGCCTAACATAATTAATACGGAAATTAAATATTCGGTAGTGCGGTTTTTCTTTGTTAATTTTCTGTCCAACACTTCTTCAGCCTAACATAATTAATACGGAAATTAAATATTCGGTAGTGCGGTTTTTCTTTGTTAATTTTCTGTCCAACACTTCTTTAGCCTGACATAATTATTTTCTGTCCAACACTTCGCCCCTGGCGCGGCTTTTCTTTGTTAATTTTCTGTCCAACACATCTTCAATCTGACATAATTAATACAGAAATTAATTATTTGGAAGTCTAAACGAAGGAATTTGGCTAAAATCCCGTGATCCCGGGTCTGTGCCCCGAATCCAATTTCTCGGGCCGTTTCCAATCAACCTGCCAAATTTCGGCCCATTCCAACACCGTCGTGACAAATGACAAAATTGCCTCTGGGGCGGTTTTTCTTTGTTAATTTTCTGTCCAACACTTCTTCAGCCTGACATAATTAATACGGAAATTAATTGTTCGGAGGCCTAAACAAAGGAATTTGGCTAAAATCCCGTGATCCCGGGTCTGTGCCCCGAGTCCAATTTCTCGGGCCATTCCCAACCAACCTGTCGAATTTCGTCTCATTCCGACACCGTCGCAACAAATGACAAAATTACCGCTGGTGCGGTTTTTCTTTGTTAATTTTCTTTCCAACACTTCTTCAGCGTGACACAATTAATACGAAAATTAATTATTCGGAGGCATAAATGAAGGAATTTGGCTAAAATCCCATGATCCTGGGTCTGCGCCCGACTCCAATTTCTCAGGTCATTTCCAATCAACCTGCGAAATTTAGGCCCATTCCGACACCGTCGCGATAAATGACGAAATTGCCCCTGGTGCAGTTTTACGTTGTTAATTTTCTGTCTAACACTTCTTCAACCTGACAGAATTAATATGAAAATTAAATATTCGGAGGCCTAAACGAATCAATTTGACTAAAATCCCGTGATCCCGAGTCTATGCCCTGACTTCAATTTCTCGGGCCGCTTCCAATCAACCTGCCAAATTTCGACCCATTCCGACACCGTTGCGATAAATGACGAAATTGCCCCTGGTGCGGTTTCGCATTGTTAATTTTCTGTCCAAAACCTCTTCAACCTGACAAAATTAACATGGAAATTAATTATTCGGAGGCCTAAATGAAGGAATTTGGCAAAAATCCCGTGATCCCGGGACTGTGCCCCGACTCCAATTTCTGGGGCCGTTTCCTATCAACTTGCCAAATTTCGGCCCATTCCGATGCCGTCGCGACAAACGACGAAGTTGCCCCTAGTGCGATTTTGCATTGTTAATTTTCTTTCCAACACTTCTTCATCCTGACATAATTAATACGGAAATTAAATATTCGGAGGCCTAAACGAAGGAATTTGGCTAAAATCCCGTGATCCCGAGTCTGTGCCTTCAGTCCGATTTCTCGAGCCGTTTCCAATCAGCCTGCCAAATTTCGGCCCATTCCAACACCATCACGACAAATGACGAAATTGCCCCTGGTGCGACTTTTCTTCGTTAATTTTATGTACAACACATCTTCAACCTGACATAATTAAAACTGAAATTAGTTATTCGGAGGCCTAAACGTAGGAATTTTGGCTAACATTCTGTGATCCCGGGTCTGTGGCCCGAGTTCAATTTCTGGGGCCGTTTCCAATCAACCTGCCAAATTTCAGCCCATTCCGACACCGTCGCGACAAATGACACAATTGTCCCTGGTGCGGTTTTTCTTTTTTAATTTTCTATTTAACACTTCTTCAGCCTGACATAATTCACACGAAAATTGATTATTCGGGGGCCTAAACAACGAAATTTGGCTAAAATTCAGTGATCCAGGGTCTGTGCCCCGAGTCAAATTTCTCGGGCCGTTACCAATCAACCTACCAAATTTCGGCCCGTTATGATACCATCACGACAAATGACGAAAATGCCCTTAGTGCGATTTCACGTTGTTAATTTTCTGTCCAACACTTCTTTAGCCTGACATAATTATTTTCTGTCCAACACTTCTTCAGCCTGACATAATTAATACGAAAATTAATTATTCGGAGGCCTAAACGAAGGAATTTGGCTAAAATCCCGTTATCCCAGGTCTGTACCCCGAATCCAATTTCTGGGGTCGTTTCCAATCAACCTGCCAAATTTCGGCCCATTCCAACACCGTGGCGACAAATGACAAAATTGTCACTGGTACGATTTTTCTTTGTTAATTTTCTGTCTAACACTTCTTCAGTCCGACATATTTAATACGGAAATTAATTATTCAGAGGCCTAAACGAAGGAATTTGGCTAAAATCCCGTGATCCCAAGTCTGTGCCCGAGTCCAATTTCTCGGGTTGTTTCCAATGAACCTGCTAAATTTAGGCCCATTCCGACACCGTCGCGACAAATGACGAAATTGACCCTGGTGCGATTTTACGTTGTTAATTTTCTGTCCAACACTTTTTCAACCTGACATAATTGATAATGAAATTAATTATTCAGAGGCCAAAACGAAGGAATTTGGCTAAAATCCCGTGATCCCTAGTCTGCTCCCCCGAGTCCGATTTCTCGGGCTGTTTCCAATTAACCTGCCAAATTTCGGCTCATTTCGATACCATCGCGATAAATGACAAAATTACCGCTGGTACGATATTTCTTTGTTAATTTTCTGTCCAACACTTCTTCAGCCTGACATATTTAATGCGGAAATTTATTATTCGGAGGTCGAAACGAACGAATTTGGGTAAAATCCCATGATCCCGAGTCTGTGCCCTGATTCCAATTTCTCGGGTCATTTCCAATCAACCTGCCAAATTCCGGCCCATTCCAACATCGTCACGACAAATGACAAAATTGCCCTTGGTGCGTTTTTTCTTTGTTAATTTTCTGTCCAACACTTCTTCAGCCTGACATAATTAATACGAAAATTAATTATTCGGTGGCCTAAACGAAGGAATTTGGTTAAAATCCCGTGATCCCAGGTCTATTCCTCGAGTCCAATTTCTCGGGCCATTTCCAATTAACCTGCCAAATTTTGGCCCAATCCGATACCATCGTGACAAATGACGAAATTGACCCTGGTGCGATTTTACGTTGTTAATTTTCTGTCAAACACTTCTTCGACCAGACATAATTAATGCGGAAACTAATTATTCGGAGGCGTAAACGAAGGAAGTTGGCTAAAATCCTGTGATCCCGGGTCTGTGCCCCGAGTCCGATTTCTCAGGCCGTTCCCAATCAACTTGCCAAATTTCGGCCCATTCCGATACTGTCGCGATAAATGACAAAATTGCCGCTGGTGCGGTTTTTCTTTTTTAATTTTCTATCCAACACTTCTTCAGCCTGACATAATTAATACGAAAATTAATTATTCAGAGGCCTAAACGAAGGAATTTGGCTAAAATCCCGTGATCCCGGGTTTGTGCCCCGACTTCGATTTCTCGGGCGATTTCCTATCATCCTGCCAAATTTCGGCCTATTCCGACATCGTCGCGACAAATGACGAAATCACCCTGGTGCGATTTTACGTTGTTAATTTTTTGTCCAACACTTCTTCAACCAGACATAATTAATATAAAAATTAATTATTCAGAGGCCTAAACGAAGGAATTTGGCTAAAATCCCATGATCCCGAGTTTGTGCCCCAAATCCAATTTCTCGGGTCGTTTCCAATCAACCTGCCAAATTTCGTCCCATTCCGACACCATCGCGACAAATGACAAAATTGCCCATGGTGCGATTTTTCTTTGTTAATTTTCTGTCCAACACTTCTTCAGCCTGACATAATTAATACGGAAATTATTTATTCGGAGGCCTAAACGAAGGAATTTGGCTAAAATCCCGTGATTTCGGATCTGTGCCCCGAATCCAATTTCTCATGTCGTTTCCAATCAACCTGCCAAATTTTGGCCCATTCCAAAATCGTCGCGGCAAATGACAAAATTGCCCCGGGTGTGGTTTTTCTTTGTTAATTTTCTGTACAACACTTCCTGAGCATGACATAATTAATACGAAAATTAATTTTTTGGAGGCCTAGACGAAGGAATTTAGCTAAAATCACATGATCCTGGGTCTGTGCCCCGAGTCCAATTTCTCGGGCCGTTTCCAATCAACCTGCAAAATTTCGGCCCATTCCGACACCTCATGACAAATGACGAAATTGCCCTTGATGCGATTTTGCATTGTTAATTTTCTGTCCAACACTTCTTCAACCTAACATAATTAGAATGGAAATTAATTATTCGGAGGCCTAAACAAAGGAATTTGCCTAAAATCCCGTGATCTCGGGTCTATGCCCCGGGTAGAATTTTTCGGGCCGTTTCCAATCAACCTGCAAAATTTCGACCCATTCAGACATCGTCGTGACAAATGACGAAATTGCCCCTGGTGCGGCTTTTCTTTGTTAATTTTCTGTCCAGCTCATCTTCAACCTGACATAATTAATACAGAAATTAATTATTCGGAGGACTAAACGAAGGAATTTGGTTAAAATCCCGTGATCCCGAGTCTGTTCCCCGAATTCAATTTCTTGGGCCGTTTCCAATCACCTGCCAAATTTCGGCCCATTTCAACACCGTTACGACAAATGACAAATTTTTCCCCTGGTGCGGTTTTTCTTTGTTAATTTTCTATCCAACACTTCTTCAGCTTGACATAATTAATACGAAAATTAATTATTCGGAGGCCTAAAAAAAGGAATTTGGGTAAAATCCCGTGATGTCGAGTCTATGCCCCGAGTAGAATTTTTCGGGCCGTTTCCAATCAACCTGCCAAATTTCGGCCCATTCTGACATCGTCGTGACAAATGACGAAATTGTCGCTGGCGCGGCTTTTCTTTGTTAATTTTCTGTCCAACACGTCTTCAATCTGACATAATTAATACGGAAATTAATTATTTGGAGGCCTAAACGAAAGAATTTGGCTAAAATCTCGTAATCCCGGGTCCATGCCCCGAATCCAATTTCTTGGGCCATTTCCAATCAACCTGCCAAATTTCGGCCCATTCCAATACCGTCACGACAAATGACAAAATTGCCCTTGGTGCAGTTTTCCTTTGTTAATTTTTTGTCCAACACTTCTTCTGCCTGACATAATTATTACGGAAATTAATTATTCGGAGGCCTAAACGAAGGAATTAGGCTAAAATCCCGTGATCCCGAGTTTGTGCCCCGAGTCCAATTTCTCGGGCCGTTTCCAATCAACCTGCCAAATTTCGGCTCATTCCGACACCTCACGACAAATGACGAAATTGCCCCTTGTGCGATTTTGCATTGTTAATTTTCTATCCAACACTTCTTCAACTTGACAGAATTAATACGAAAATTAATTGTTCGGAGGCCTAAAAGAAGGAATTTGGCAAAAATCCTGTGATCCCGGGACTGTGCCCCGACTCCAATTTCTGGGGTCGTTTCCAATCAACCTGCCAAATTTCGGCCCATTTCGACTCCGTCGCGACAAACGACAAAGTTGCCCCTAGTGCGATTTTGCATTGTTAATTTTCTGTCTAACACTGCTTCATCCTGACATAATTAATGTGGAAATTAATTATTCGGAGGCCTAAATGAAGGAATTTGGCTAAAATCCCGTGATCCTGGGTCTGTGCCCCGAGTCTGATTTCTCGGGCCGTTTCCAATCAACCTACCAAATTTCTCCCCATTCTAACACCGTCGCGACAAATGACAAAATTGCTCCTGGCACGATTTTGCATTGTTAATTTTCTGTCCAACACCTCTTCAACCTAATATAATTAATATGGAAATTAATTATTCGGAGGCCTAAACGAAGATATTTGACCAAAATCCCATGATCTCGGGTCTATGGCCCGAGTCGAATTTTTCGGGCAGGTTCCAATCAACCTGCCAAATTTCAGCGCATTCCGACATCGTCGTGACAAATGACGAAATTGCCCCTAGTGCGGCTTTTCTTTGTTAATTTTCTGTCCAATACATCTTCAACCTGACATAATTAATATGAAAATTAATTATTCGGAGTCCTAAACGAAGGAATTTTGCTAAAATCCCGTGATCCCGAGTTTGTGCCCCGAATCCAATTTCTCGGGCCGTTTCAAATCAACCTTCGAAATTTCGGCCCATTCCAACGCCGTCGTGACAAATGACAAAATTTCCCCTGGTGCGGGTTTTCTCTGTTAATTTTCTGTCCAACACTTTTTCAGCCTGACATAATTAATACGAAAATTAATTATTCGGAGGCCTAAATGAAGGAATTTGGCTAGAATGCCGTGATCCCGTGTTTGTGGCCCGAGTCCAATTTCTCGGGCCGTTTCCAATCAACCTGCCAAATTTCGGCCCATTCCGACACCTCGCGACAAATGACGAAATTGCACCTGGTGCGATTTTACGTTGTTAATTTTCTGTCCAACACTTTTTCAACCTGACATAATTAATACGAAAATTAATAATTCGGAGGCCTAAACGAAGGAATTTGGCTAAAATCCCGTGATCCCAGGTCTATGCCCCGAGTCCAATTTTTCGGGCCGTTCCCAATCAACCTGTCGAATTTCGTCCCATTCCAACACTATCCTGACAAATAAGAAAATTGCCGCTGGTGCGGTTTTTCTTTGTTAATTTTCTTACCAACACTTCTCCATCCTAACATAATTAATATGGAAATAATTATTCGGAGGCATAAACGAAGGAATTTGGCAAAAATCCTGTGATCCCGGGTCTGTGCCCCGACTCCAATTTCTCGGGCTGTTTCCAATCAACCTACCAAATGTCGGCCAATTCCGGTACCATCGCGACAAATGATGAAATTGCCCTTGATGCAGTTTCGCGTTGTTAATTTTCTATCCAACACTTCTTCAACCTGACAAAATTAATATGAAAATTAATTATTCGGAAGCCCAAACGAAGAAATTTGGCTAAAATCCTGTGATCCCGGGTCTGTGGCCCGAGTCCAATTTCTCGGGCCGTTTCCAATCAACCTACCAAATTTCGGCCCATTCCGACACCGTCGCGACAAATGACGAAATTGCCCCTGGGGCGACTTTTCTTTGTTAATTTTATGTACAACACATCTTCAACTTGACATAATTAATACGAAAATTAGTTATTCGGAGGCCTAAACGAAGGTATTTTGGCTAAAATCCCGTGATCCCGAGTCTGTGCCCCGAGTTCAATTTCTCGGGCCGTTTCCAATCAACCTACCAAATTTCAGCCCATTCCGACACCGTCGCGACAAATGACAAGATTGTCCCTGGTGGGGTTTTTCTTTTTTAATTTTCAGTCCAACACTTATTCAGCCTAACATAATTAAAACGAAAATTAATTATTCGGAGGCCTAAACGACGAAATTTGGCTAAAATTCAGTGATCCAGGGTCTGTGCCCTGAGTCAAATTTCTCGGACCGTTTTCAATTAACTTGCCAAATTTTGGCCCATTCCGACGCCGTCACGACAAATGACGAAATTGACCCTGGTGCGGTTTTGCGTTGTTAATTTTCTGTCCAACATTTCTTCAATCTGACATAATTAATACGAAAATTAATTATTCGGAGGCCTAAACGAAGAAATTTGGCTAAAATCCTGTGATCCCGGGTCTGTTCCCTCGAGTCCAATTTCTAGGGCCGTTTCCAATCAGCCTGCCAAATTTCGGCTCATTCCAATACCATCGTGATAAATGACAAAATTGCCGTTGGTACAGTTTTTCTTCGTTAATTTTCCGTCCAACACTTCTTCGGCCTGACATAATTAATGCGAAAATTAATGATTCGGAGATCTAAACGAAGGAATTTGTCTAAAATCCCGTGATCCCAAGTTTGCGCCCCGAATCCAATTTCTCTGGTCATTTCCAATCAACCTGCCAAATTCTGGCCCATTCTAACACGGTCGCGACAAATGACAAAATTGCCATTGGTGCGGTTTTTCTTTGTTAATTTTCTGTCCAACACTTCTTTAGCCTGACATAATTAATACGGAAATTAATTATTCGGAGGCCGAAACGAAGGAGTTTGGCTAAAATCCCGTGATCCCAAGTCTGTGCCTTGAGTCCAATTTCTCGGGCCGTTTCCAATCAACCGGCCAAATTTCCACCCATTCCGACACCACCGCGACAAATGACGAAATTACCCCTGGTGCGGCTTTTCTTTGTAAATTTTCTATCGGGTCAACGCCCCGAGTCCAATTTCTTGGGTCGTATACAATCGACCTGCCAAATTTCAGCCCATTTCGACACCGTCGCGACAAATAACGAAATTGCCCCTGGTGCGACTTTTCTTTGTTAATTTTCTGCACAACACATCTTCAACTTGACATAATTAATACGAAAATTAGTTATTCGGAGGCCTAAATGAAGGAATTTGGCTAAAATCCCGTGATCCCGAGTCTGTGCCCCGAATCCAATTTCTCGAGTCGTTTCCAATCAACCTGCCAAATTCCGGCCCATTCCAACACTGTCGCAAGAAATGACAAAATTGCCCCTGGTACGGTTTTTCTTTGTTAATTTTCTGTCCAACACTTCCGGAGCATGATATAATTAATACGAAAATTAATTATTTGGAGGCCTAGACGAAGGAATTTAGCTAAAATAACGTGATCTCGGGTCTATGCCTCGAGCCCAATTTCTCGGGCCGTTTCCAATCAACCTGCTAAATTTGGGCCCATTTCGACACCTTCGCGACAAATGAAGAAATTGCCCCTGGTACGATTTTGCGTTGTTAATTTTTTGTCCAACATTTCTTCAACCTGACATAATTAATATAGAAATTAATTATTCGGAGGCCTAAACGAAGGAATTTGGCTAAAATCCTGTGATCCAGGGTTTGTGCCTTGAGCCCAATTTCTCGGGCCGTTTCCAATCAGCCGGCTAAATTTCGGCCCATTCCGACACCGTCACGACAAATGGTAAAATTACCCTTGGCGCGATTTTTCTTTGTTAATTTTCTATCAAAACTTCTTCAGCCTGATATAATTAATATGAAAATTAATTATTCGGAGGCCTAAACGAAGGAATTTGGCTAAAATCCCGTGATCTCGGGTCCATGCCTGACTCCGATTTCGCGGGCCATTTCCAATCAACCTGCCAAATTTAGGCCCATTTCGACACCATCACGACAAATGATGAAATTGCCCCTGATGCGATTTTGCGTTGTTAATTTTCTATCCAACACTTCTTCAACCTAACAAAATTAATACAAAAATTAATTATTCGGAGGCCTAAACGAAAGGATTTGGCTAAAATCCCATGATCCCGGGTCTGTGCCCCTAGTCAAATTTCTCGGGCCGTTCCCAATCAACCAGCCGAATTTCTTCCCATTCCGACACTGTCGTGACAAATGATGAAATTGCCCCTGGTGCGGTTTTGCGTTGTTAATTTTCTATCCAACACTTCTTCAACCTACCAAAATTAATACAAAAATTAATTATTCGGTGGACTAGATGAAGGAATTTAGCTAAAATCACGTGATATCGAGTCTGAGCCCCGAGTCCAATTTCTCGGGCTGTTTCCAATCAACCTGCTAAATTTCGGCCCATTTCGACACCTTCGCGACAAATGACAAAATTGCCCCTGGTGCGATTTTGCGTTGTTAATTTTTTGTCCAACATTTCTTCAACCTGACATAATTAATATGGAAATTAATTATTCTGAGGCCTAAATGAAGGAATTTGGCTAAAATCTCGTGATCCTGGGTTTGTGCCCCGAGCCCAATTTCTCGGGCCATTTCCAATCAACCGGCTAAATTTCGGCCCATTCCGACACCGTCACGACAAATGGCAAAAATTCCCTTCGCGCGATTTTTCTTTGTTAATTTTCTATCAAAACTTCTTCAGCCTGATATAATTAATATGAAAATTAATTATTCGGAGGCCTAAACGATGGAATTTGGCTAAAATCCCGTGATCCCGGGTTCGTTCCCCGACTCCGATTTCTCGGGCCATTTCCAATCAACCTGCCAAATTTAGGCCCAGTCCGACACCATCGCCACAAATGATGAAATTGCCCCTGGTGCGGTTTTGCGTTGTTAATTTTCTATCCAACACTTCTTCAACCTGTCAAAATTAATACAAAAATTAATTATTAGGAGGCCTAAACGAAGGAATTTGGCTAAAATCCCATGATCCCGGGTGTGTGCCCCGAGTCCAATTTCTCGGGCCGTTCCCAATCAACCTGCCATATTTCGGCCCATTCCAACACCGTCGCGGCAAATGACAAAATTGCCCCTGGTGCTATTTTTCTTTGTTAATTTTCTGTCCAACACTTCTTCAGCCTGACATAATTAATACGGAAATTAATTATCCAGAGGCCTAAACAAAGGAATTTGGCTAAAATCCCGAGATCCCGGGTCCATGCACCGCCTCCAATTTCTTGGGCCGTTTGCAAACAACCTGCCAAATTTCGGCCGATTCCGACATCGTCGCGACAAATGACGAAATTGCTCCTGGTGCTATTTTACGTTGTTAATTTTCTGTCCAACACTTCTTCAACCTGACATAATTAATATGAAAATTAATTATTCGGAGCCCTAAACGAAGGAATTTGGCTAAAATCTTGTGATCTCGGGTCTATGACCCAAGTAGAATTTTTCAAACCATTTCCAGTCAACCTGCCAAATTTCGGCCCATTCTGACATCGTCGTGACAAATGACGAAATTGCCCCTGGCGCGGCTTTTCTTTATTAATTTTCTGTCCACCACATCTTCAATCTGACATAATTAATATAGAAATTAATTATTTGGAGGCCTAAATGAAGGAATTTAGCTAAAATCCCGTGATCCTGAGTCTGTGCCCCGAATCCAATTTCTCGGGCCGTTTCCAATCAACCTGCCAAATTTCGGCCCATTCCAACACCGTCGCGACAAATGACGAAATTGCCCCTGGTGCGGTTTTTCTCTGTTAATTTTCTGTCCAACACTTCTTCAGCCTGACATAATTAATACGAAAATTAATTATTCGGAGGCCTAAACGAAGGAATTTCGATAAAATCCCGTGATCCCGGGTCTGGGCCCCGAGTCCAGTTTCTCGAGCCGTTTCCAATCAACCTGCCAAATTTCGGCTCATTCCGACACCTCGCGACAAATGACGAAATTGCCCCTTGTGCGATTTTGCGTTGTTAATTTTCTGTCCAACACTTCTTCAACCTGACATAATTAATACGAAAATTAATTATTCGGAGGCCTAAACGAAAGAATTTAGCTAAAATCTCGTGATCCCGAGTGTGTTCCCCGAGTCTAATTTCTCGGGCCGTTCCCAACCAACCTGCCAAATTTCGTCTCATTCCGACACTGTCACGACAAATGACGAAATTGCCGCTGGTGCGATTTTTCTTTGTTAATTTTTTTTCCAACACTTCTTCAGCCTGACACAATTAATACGAAAATTAATTATTCGGAGGCATATACAAAGGAATTTGGCTAAAATCTCGTGATCCTGAGTCTGTGCCCCGACTCCAATTTCTCGGGTCGTTTCCAATCAACCTACGACATTTAGATCCATTCCGACACCGTCGTGATGAATGACGAAATTGCCCTTGGTGCGGTTTTCCGTTGTATATTTTCTGTCGAACACTTCTTCAACCTAACAGAATTAATAAGAAAATTAAATATTCGGAGGCCTAAATGAATCAATTTGACTAAAATCCCGTGATCCCAAGTCTGTGCCCCGACTCCAATTTCTCGGGCCGTTTCCAATCAACCTGCCAAATTTCGACCCATTCCGACACCGTCGTGACAAATGACGAAATTGCCCCTGGTGCGGTTTCGCATTGTTAATTTTCTGTTCAAAACTTCTTCAACTTGACAAAATTAATACGAAAATTAATTATTCGGAGGCCTAAACGAAGGAATTTGCCAAAAATCCCGTGATCCCGGGACTGTGCCCCGACTCCAATTTCTGGGGCCGTTTCCAATCAACCTGCCAAATTTAGGCCCATTCCGACGTCGTCGCGACAAACGACGAAGTTGCTCCTCGTACGATTTTGCATTGTTAATTTTCTATCCAACACTTCTTCATCTTGAAATAATTAATATGGAAATTAATTATTCGGAGGCCTAAACGAAGGAATTTGGCTAAAATCCCGTGATCCCGAGTTTGTGCCCCAAGTCCGATTTCTCGGGCCGCTTCCAATCAACCTGCCAAATTTCGCCCAATTCCGACACCGTCACAACAAATGACGAAATTGACCCTGGTACGGTTTTGCGTTGTAAAGTTTCTGTCAACACTTCTTCAGCCTGACATGATTAATACAAAAATTAATTATTCGGAGGCCTAAACGAAGTAATTTGGCTAAAATCTCGTGATCCCAGGTCCATGCCCCGCCTCCAATTTCTCGGGCCATTCCCAACCAACCTGCCGAATTTCGTCTCATTCCGACACCGCTGGTACGATTTTTCTTTGTTAATTTTCTGTCCAACACTTCTTCAGCCTAACATATTTAACGCGGAAATTAATTATTCGGAGGTCTAAACGAAGGAATTTTGCTAAAATCCCGTGATCCCGAGTCTGTGCCCCAATTCCAATTTCTCGGGTCATTTCCAATCAACCTGCCAAATTTCGGCCCATTCCAACATCGTTGCGACGAATGACAAAATTGCCCTTGGTACGATTTTTCTTTGTTAATTTTCTGTCCAACACTTCTTCAGCCTAACATATTTAATGCGGAAATTAATTATTCGGAGGTCTAAACGAAGGAATTTTGCTAAAATCCCGTGATCCCGAGTCTGTGCCCCAAGTCCAATTTCTCGGGCCGTTTCCAATTAACCTGCCAAATTTCGGCCCATTCCGACACCGTCGCGACAAATGACGAAATTGTCCCTGGAGCGATTTTGCGTTGTTAATTTTCTGTCAAACACTTCTTCGACCAGACATAATTAATGCGGAAACTAATTACTCGGAGGTGTAAACGAAGGAATTTGGTTAAAATCTCGTGATCCCGAGTCCAATTTCTCAGGCCCTTCCCAATCAACTAGCCAAATTTCGGCCCATTTCGATACCGTCGCGATAAATGACAAAATTACCGCTGGTGCAGTTTTTCTTTGTTAATTTTCTGTCCAACACTTCTTCAGCCTGACATAATTAATACGAAAATTAATTATTCGGAGGCCTAAACGAAGGAATTTGGCACTAATCCCGTGATCCCGAGTCTGTGCCCTGACTTCGATTTCTCAGGCCATTTCCTATCATCCTGCCAAATTTCGGCCCATTCCGACACCGTCGTGACAAATGATGAAATCACCCCTGGTGCGATTTTGCGTTGTTAATTTTTTGTCCAACACTTCTTCTACCTGACATAATTAATACGAAAATTAATTATTCGGAGGCCTAAATGAAGAAATTTGGGTAAAATCCCATGATCCTGGGTTTGTGCCCCGAATCCAATTTCTTGGGTCGTTTCCAATCAACCTGCCAAATTTCGGCCCATTTAGACACCATTGCGACAAATGACAAAATTGCCCCTGGTGCAGTTTTTCTTCGTTAATTTTCTGTCCAACAATTCTTCAGCCTGACATAATTAATACGAAAATTATTTATTCGGAGGCCTAAACGAAGGAATTTGGCTAAAATTCCGTGATTCCGGGTCTGTGCCCCGAATCAAGTTTCTTGGATCGTTTTCAATCAACCTGCCAAATTTCGGCCCATTCCAACACCGTCGCGGTAAATGACAAAATTGCCCATGTGCGGTTTTTCTTTTTTAATTTTCTGTACAACACTTCCTGAGCATGATATAATTAATATGGAAATTAATTTTTTGGAGGCCTAGACGAGGGAATTTAGATAAAATCACATGATCCCGGGTCTGTGCCCTGAGTCCAATTTCTCGGGCCGTTTCCAATCAACCTGCAAAAATTTCGGCCCATTCTGACACCTCACGACAAATGACGAAATTGCCCCTGATGCGATTTT
Source organism: Olea europaea var. sylvestris (assembly GCF_002742605.1). NCBI lineage: Eukaryota > Viridiplantae > Streptophyta > Magnoliopsida > Lamiales > Oleaceae > Olea > Olea europaea. The sequence goes on along the minus strand of NC_036253.1, from coordinate 17,007,561 downwards.
GCGTTGTTAATTTTCCGTCCAAAACTTCTTCAACCTAACATTATTAGTATGGAAATTAATTATTCGGAGGCCTCAACAAAGGAATATGCCTAAAATCCCGTGATCTCGGGTCTATGCCCCGAGTCGAATTTTTCGAGCCGTTTCCAATCAACCTGCAAAATTTCGGCCCATTCCGACATCGTTGGGACAAATGACGAAATTGCCCTTGGTGCGGCTTTTCTTTGTTAATTTTTGTCCAACACATCCTCAACCTGACATAATTAATACGGAAATTAATTATTTAGAGGCCTAAACAAGGAATTTGTCTAAAATCCCGTGATCCCGAGTCTGTTCTCCGAATCCAATTTCTCGGGCCGTTTCCAATCACCTGCCAAATTTCGGCCCATTTCAACACCGTTGCGACAAATGATAAAATTGCCCCCGGTGCGGTTTTTCATTGTTAATTTTCTTTCCAACACTTCTTCAGCCTAACTTAATTAATACGAAAATTAATTATTCGGAGGCCTAAACGAAGGAATTTAGGAAAAATCCCATGATCTTGGGTCTATGCCCTGAGTAGAATTTTTTGGGCCGTTTCAAATCAACTTGCCAAATATCAGCCCATTCTGACATCGTCGTGACAAATGACGAAATTGTCCCCGGCGCGACTTTTCTTTGTTAATTTTCTGTCCAACACATCTTCAATCTGACATAATTAACACGGAAATTAATTATTTGGAGGCCTAAATGAAAGAATTTCACTAAAATCCCGTGATCCCGGGTCTGTGCCCCGAATCCAATTTCTCAGGCCGTTTCCAATCAACCTGGCAAATTTCGGCCCATGCCAACACCGTCACGACAAATGACAAAATTGCCCTTGGTGTGATTAATTTTCTGTCCAACATTTCTTCAGCCTGACATAATTATTACGGAAATTAATTATTCGGAGGCCTAAATGAAGGAATTTGGCTAAAATCCCATGATCCCGGGTCTGTGCCCCGAGTCCAATTTCTCGGGCCGTTTCCAATCAACCTGCCAAATTTCGGCCCATTCTGACACCTCGCGACAAATGACAAAATTCCCCCTTGTGCGATTTTGCGTTGTTAATTTTCTGTCCAACTCTTCTTCAACCTGACATAATTAATACGAAAATTAATTATTCGGAGGCCTAAACGAAGGAATTTGGCTAAAATCCTGTGATCCCGGGTCTGTGCCCCGAGTCCAATTTCTCGGGCCATTCCCAATCAACTTGCCGAATTTCGTCCCATTCCGACACCATCGTGACAAATGAAAAAATTACCCCTGGTGCGGTTTTGCGTTGTTAATTTTTTGTCGAACACTTCTTCAGCCAGACAAAATTAATACGAAAATTAATTATTCGGAGGCCTAAACGAATCAATTTGGCTGAAATCCCGTGATCCCAAGTTTGTGCCCCGACTCCAATTTCTTGGGCCTTTTCCAATCAACCGGTCAAAATTTCGGCCCATTCCGACACCGTCGTGACAAACGATGAAATTGCTCCTAGCTTGTTTTTGTGTTGTTTATTTTCTGTCCAACACTTCTTCAACCTAATGTAATTAATATGGAAATTAATTATTCGGAGGCCTAAACCAAGATATTTGACTAAAATTCCGTGATCTCGGGTCTATGCCCCGAGTCGAATTTTTCCGGCCGGTTCCAATCAACCTGTTAAATTTCGACCCATTCCGACATCGTCGTGACAAATGACGAAATTGCCCCTGGTGCGACTTTTATACATCTTCAACCTGACATAATTAATACGAAAATTAATTATTCGGAGGTCTAATCGAAGGAATTTTGCTAAAATCCCGTGATCCCGGGTCTATGCTCCAAATCCAATTTCTCAGGCCGTTTCAAATCAACCTTCCAAATTTCAGCCCATTCCAATGCCGTCACGAACGAATGACAAAATTTCCCCTGGTGCGGTTTTTCTCTGTTAATTTTCTGTCCAACACTTCTTCAGCCTGACATAATTAATACGAAAATTAATTATTTGGAGGCCTAAACGAAGGAATTTGGCTAGAATCCCGTGATCCCGTGTTTGTGTCCTGAGTCCAATTTCTTGGGCCGTTTCCAATCAACCTACCAAATTTCAGCCCATTTCGACACCTCGTGACAAATGACGAAATTGCCCTTGGTGCGATTTTACGTTGTTAATTTTATGTCCAACACTTCTTCAACCTGACATAATTAATACGAAAATTAATAATTCGGAGGCCTAAACGAAGGAATTTGGCTAAAATTTCGTGATCCCGGGTCTGTGCCCCGAGTCCAATTTCTCGGGCCGTTCCCAATCAACCTGTTGAATTTCATCCCATTCCGACACCATCGTGAGAAATGAGAAAATTGTCGCTGGTGCGATTTTTCTTTGTTAATTTTCTTTCCAACACTTTTCCAGCCTGTCGTATTTAATATGGAAATAATTATTCAGAGGCATAAACGAAAGAATATGGCAAAAATCCTGTGATCACGGGTCTGTGCCCCGACTCCAATTTCTCGGGCCGTTTCCAATCAACCTACCAAATTTCGGCCAATTCCGGCACCGTCGCGACAAATGACGAAATTGTCCCTGATGCAGTTTCGCGTTGTTAATTTTCTGTCCAACACTTCTTCAACCTGACAAAATTAATACGAAAATTAATTATTCGGAGGCCTAAACGAAGGAATTTAGCTAAAATCCTGTGATCCCGGGTCTTTGCCCCGAGTCCAATTTCCCGGGCCGTTTCCAATCAACCTGTCAAATTTCGGCCCATTTTGACACCATCGCGAAAAATGACGAAATTACCCCTGGTGCGACTTTTCTTTGTTAATTTCATGTACAACACATCTTCAACCTGACATAATTAATGCGGAAATTAGTTATTTGGAGGCCTAAACCATGGAATTTTTGCTAAAATCTCGTGATCCCGAGTCTGTGCCCCGAGTTCAATTTCTCGGGCCGTTTCCAATCAACCTGCCAAATTTCGGCCCATACCGACACCGTCGCGACGAATGACAAAATTGTCCCTGGTGCGATTTTTCTTTTTTAATTTTCTGTCCAACACTTCTTTAGCCTGACATAATTAATACGAAAATTAATTATTCGGAGGCCTAAACGATGAAATTTCGCTAAAATTCAGTGATCCAGGGTCTGTACCCCGAGTCAAATTTCTCGGGCCATTGCCAATCAACCTGCCAAATTTCGGCCCTTACGACACCGTTACGACAAATGACGAAATTGCTCTTGGTGCGATTTTGCGTTGTTAATTTTCTATCCAACACTTCTTTAGCCTAACATAATTATTTTCTATCTAACACTTCTTCAGCGTGACATAATTAATACGAAAATTAATTGTTCGGAGGCCTAAACGAAGGAATTTTGCTAAAATCCCGTGATCCTGGGTCTGTGCCCCGAATCCAAATTCTCGGGTCGTTTCCAATCAACCTGCCAAATTTCGGCCCATTCCAACACCATCGTGACAAATGACAAAATTGTCCCTGGTGCGGTTTTTTTTGTTAATTTTCTGTCCAACACTTCTTTAGCCTGACATAATTAATACGAAAATTAATTATTCGGAGGCCTAAACGAAGGAATTTGGCTAAAATCCCGTGATCCCAGGTTTGTGCCCCGAGTCCAATTTCTCGGGCCGTTTCCAATTAACCTGCCAAATTTTGGCCCATTCCGTCACCGTCACGACAAATGACGAATTTGACCATGGTGCGGATTTGCGTTGTTAATTTTCTGTCCAACACTTCTTCAATCAAACATAATTAACGCGAAAATTAATTATTCGAAGGCCTAAACGAAAGAATTTGGCTAAAATCCCGTGATCCCGGGTCTATTCCCCCGAGTCCGATTTCTTGGGCCATTTCCAATCAACTTGCCAAATTTCGGCTCATTCCAATACCGTTGTGACAAATGACAAAATTGTCGTTGGTACGGTTTTTCTTTGTTATTTTTCTGTCCAACACTTCTTCGCCCTGACATAATTATTGCGGAAATTAATGATTCGGAGGTCTAAACGAAGGAATTTGGCTAAAATCCCGTGATCCCGAGTTCGTGCCCCGAATCCAATTTCTCTGGTCATTTCCAATCAACCTGCCAAATTCCGGCCCATTCCAACACCGTCGCGACAAATGACAAAATTGCCATTGGTGCGGTTTTTCTTTGTTAATTTTCTGTCCAACACTTCTTCAGCCTGACATAATTAATACGGAAATTAATTATTCGGAGGCCTAAACGAAGGAATTTGGCTAGAATGCCGTGATCCCGGGTCTGTGCCCTGAGTCCAATTTCTCGGGCCGTTTCCAATCAACCGGCTAAATTTCGACCCATTCCGGCACCACCGTGACAAATGATGAAATTACCCCTGGTGCGGCTTTTCCTTGTAAATTTTCTATCGGGTCAATGCCCCGAGTCCAATTTCTCGGGCAGTATCCAATCGACATGCCAAATTTCGGCCCATTTCGACACCGTCGCGACAAATGACGAAATTGCCCCTGGTGCGACCTTTCTTTGTTAATTTTCTGCACGACACATCTTCAACCTGACATAATTAATACGAAAATTAGTTATTCGGAGGCCTAAATGAAGGAATTAGGCTAAAATCTCGTGATCCCGGGTCTGTACGCCAAATTCAATTTCTCGGGTCGTTTCCAATCAACCTGCCAAAATCTGGCCCATTCCAACACCGTCGCGACAAATGACAAAATTGCCCCTGGTGCGGTTTTGCGTTGTTAATTTTCTGTCCAACACTTCTTCAACTTGACATAATTAATACGAAAATTAATTATTCGGAGGCGTAAACGAAGGAATTTGGCTAAAATCCCGTGATCCCGGGTTTGGGCCCCGAGTCCAATTTCTCGGGCTGTTTCCAATCAACCTGCCAAATTTCAGCCCATTCCGACACTGTCGCGACAAATGACGATATTGCCCCTGGTGTGGTTTTACGTTGTTAATTTTCTGTCCAACACTTCTTTAACCTGACTTAATTAATACGAAAATTAATTATTTGGGGGCCTAAATGAAAGAATTCGGCTAAAATCCCGTCGTCTCGGGTTTATCACCCGAGTCCAATTTCTCGGGCCATTTCCAATCAACCTGCCAAATTTGGGCCAATTCCGACACCATCGAGACAAATGACGAAATTGCCCCTAGTGCGGTTTTGCGTTGTTAGTTTTCTGTCCATCACCTCTTCAACCTGACATAATTAATACGAAAATTAATTATTCAGAGGCCAAAACGAAGCAATTTGGCGAAAAACTTGTGATCCCGAGTCTGTGCCCCGACTACAATTTCTCGAGCCATTTCCAATCAACCTGCCAAATTTTGGCCTATTCCGACACCGTCGCGAAAAATGACGAAATCGACCCTTGTGTGATTTTGCGTTGTTAATTTTCTGTCCAACACTTCTTCAACCTGACATAATTAATACGAAAATTAATTATTCGGAGACCTAAACGAAGGAATTTGGCTAAAATCTCGTGATCCCGGGTCTGTGCCCCGAGACCAATTTCTCGGGCCATTTCCAATCAACCTGCCAAATTTGGGCTCATTCCGACACCGTTGAGACAAATGACAAAATTGCCCCTGGTACGATTTTGCGCTGTTAATTTTCTGTCCAACATGTCTTCAACTTGACATAATTAATAGCGAAATTAATTATTCGGAGGCCTAAACGAAGGAATTTGGAAAAAATCCCGTGACCCCGGGATTGTGCACCGACTCTAATTTCTCTGGCCGTTTCCAATCAACCTGCCAAATTTCAGCCCATTCCGACACCGTCGCGACAAATGACGAAATTGCCCCTGGTGCGAATTTACGTTGTTAATTTTCTGTCCAACACTTCTTCAACCTGACATAATTAATACGAAAATTAATTATTCGGAGACCTAAACGAAGGAATTTGCCATTTCCGATCAACCTCTTCAACCTGACATAATTAATACGAAAATTAATTATTCGGAGACCTAAACGAAGGAATTTGGCTAAAATCTCGTGATCCCAGGTCTGTGTCCCGAGTCCAATTTCTATAGCCGTTTCCAATCAACCTGCCAAATTTCGGCCCATTCTGACACCGTCACGACAGATGATGATATTGCCCCTGGTGCAGTTTTACGTTGTTAATTTTCTGTCCAACACTTCTTTACCCAGACTTAATTAATACGAAAATTAATTATTTGGATGCCTAAATGAAGGAATTTGGCTAAAATCCCGTCATCTCGGGTCTATCTCCCGAGTCCAATTTCTCGGGCCGTTTCCAATCAACCTGCCAAATTTGGGCTCATTCCGACACCGTTGAGACAAATGACGAAATTGCCCCAGGTACGATTTTGTGTTGTTAATTTTCTATCCAACACCTCTTCAACCTGACATAATTAATAGCGGAATTAATTATTTGGAGGCCTAAACGAAGGAATTTGGAAAAAATCCCGTGACCCTGGGATTGTGCTCCCACTCCAATTTCTCGGGCTGTTTCCAATCAACCTGCCAAATTTCAGCCCATTCCGACACCGTCGCGACAAATGATGAAATTGTCCCTGGTGCGATTTTTCGTTGTTAATTTTCTGTCCAACACTTCTTCAACCTGACGTAATTAATAGGGAAATTAATTATTCGAAGGCGTAAACGAAGGAATTTGGCTAAAATTTCGTGATCTCGGGTCTGTTCTTCGAGTCCAATTTCTTGGGCCGTTTCTAATCAACCTGCAAAATTTTGGCCCATTCCGGTACCGTCGCAACAAATGACAAAATTGTCGCTAGTGCGGTTTTTCTTTGTTAATTTTCATCCAACACTTCTTTAGCCTGACATAATTAATACGAAAATTAATTATTCAGAGGCCTAAACGAAGGAATTTGGCTAAAATCCCGTGATCCCAGGTCGATGCCCCGACTCCAATTTCTCAGGCCGTTTCCAATCAACGTACCAAATTTCAACCCATTCCAATATCATCGCGACAAATGACGAAATTGCCCCAGGTGCGGTTTTGCGTTGTTGATTTTCTGTCCAACACTTCTTCAACCTGACACAATTAATACGGAAATTAATTATTCGGAGGCCTAAACGAAGCAATTTGGCAAAAATCCCGTGATCCTGAGTCTATGCCCCGACTACAATTTCTCGGGCCGTTTCCATTCAACCTGCCAAATTTCAGCCCATTCCGACACCGTCGCGAAAAATGACGAAATTGCCCCTGGTACGATTTTGCGTTGTTAATTTTCTATCCAATACTTCTTCAACCTGACAAAATTAATACGGAAACTAATAATTCGGAGGCCTAAACGAAGGAATTTGGCTAAAATCCCGTGATCCAATATCTATGCCCCGAGTCCAATTTCTCGGGCCGTTTCCAATCAACCTGCCAAATTTAGGCCCATTCCGACACCACCGTGACAAATGACGAAATTGCCCCTGGTGCGACTTTTCTTTGCAAATTTTCTGTCGGGTCTATGCCCCGAGTCCAATTTCTCGGGCCGTTTCCGATGGACCTGCCAAATTTCGGTCCATTCCGACACCGTCGCGACAAATGACATAATTGCACCTGGTGCCGATTTTCATTGTTAATTTGCTGTCCAACATATTTTCAACCTAACATAATTAATACGAAAATTAATTATTCGTTGGCCTAAATGAAGGAATTTGGGTAAAATCTCGTGATCCCGGGTCCGTTCCCCCGAGTCCGATTTCTCGGGACGTTTCCAATCAACTTGCCAAATTTCGGCTCATTCCAATACCGTCGTGATAAATGACAAAATTGCTGCTGGTATGGTTTTTCTTTGTTATTTTTCTGTCCAACACTTCTTCGGTCTGACATAATTAATGCGAAAATTAATGATTCGGAGGTCTAAACGAAGGAATTTGGCTAAAATCCCGTGATCTCGAGTCTGTGCCCCGAATCCAATTTCTCGGGCCCTTTCCAATTAACCTGCCAAATTTCGGCTCATTCCGACACCGTCGCGACAAATGACGAAATTATTCCTGGTGCAATTTTGCGTTGTTAATTTTCTGTCCAACACTTCTTCAACCTGACATAATTAATACGGAAATTAATTATTCGAAGGCGTAAACGAAGGAATTTGGCTAAAATCCCGTGATCCCGGGTCTGTTCCCCCGAGGCCAATTTCTCGGGCCATTTCCAATCAACTTGCCAAATTTCGGCTCATTCCAATACCGTCACGACAAATGGCAAAATTGCCGCTGGTAGGGTTTTTCTTTGTTATTTTTCTGTCCAACACTTCTTCTCCCTGACGTAATTATTGCGGAAATTAATGATTCGGAGGTCTAAATGAAGGAATTTGGCTAAAATCCCGTGATCCCGAGTCCGTGCCCCGAATCCAATTTCTCTAGTCATTTCCAATCAACCTGCCAAATTCCGGCCCATTCCAACACCGTTGCGACAAATGACAAAATTGCCATTGGTGCGGTTTTTCTTTGTTAATTTTCTATCCAACACTTCTTCAGCCTGACATAATTAATACGGAAATTAATTATTCGGACGCCTAAACGAAGGAATTTGGCTAGAATCCCGTGATCCCGGGTCTGTGCCTTGAGTCCAATTTCTCGGGCCGTTTCCAATCAACTGGCTAAATTTCGACCCATTCCGGCACTACCGCGACAAATGACGAAATTACCCCTGGTGTGGCTTTTCCTTGTAAATTTTCTATCGGGTCAATGCCCTGAGTCCAATTTCTCGGGCCGTATCCAATCAACCTGCCAAATTCTGACCCATTTCGACACCGTCGCGACAAATGACGAAATTACCCCTGGTACGACTTTTCTTTGTTAATTTTCTGCACAACACATCTTCAACCTGACATAATTAATGTGAAAATTAGTTATTCGGAGGCCTAAATGAAGGAATTTGGCTAAAATCCCATGATCCCAGTCTGTGCCCCAAATTCAATTTCTCGGGTCGTTTCCAATCAACCTGCCAAAATCTGGCCCATTCCAACACCGTCGCGACAAATGACAAAATTGCCCCTGGTGCGGTTTTTCTTTGTTAATTTTCTGTCCAACACTTCTTCAGCCTGACATAATTAATACGGCCCTGTATTCGGAGGCCGAAACGAAAGAATTTGGCTAAAATCCCATGATCCTGAGTCTGTGCCCCGAGTCCAATTTCTGGGGCCATTTCCAATAAACCTGCCAAATTTCGGCCCATTCCAACACCGTCGGGACAAATGACAAAATTGTCCCTGCTGCGGTTTTTCTTTGTTAATTTTCTGTCCAACACTTCTTCAACCTGACATAATTAACACGAAAATTAATTGTTCGGAGGCCTGAACGAAGGAATTTGGCTAAAATCCTATGACCTCGGTTATGTGCCCCGAGTCTCATTTCTCGAGTCGTTTCCAATCAACCTGCCAAATTTCGTCCCATTCCGACACCGTCGCGACAAATGACTAAATTGCCCATGGTACGATTTTTCTTTTTAAATTTTATGTCCAACACTTCTTCAACCTGACATAATTAATACGGAAATTAATTATTCGGAAGCCTAAACGAAGGAATTTGGCCAAAATCACGTGATCTCGAGTCTATGCCCCGACTCCAATTTCTGGGGGCGTTTCCAATCAACCTACCAATTTTCGTCCATTTCGACAATGTCGTAACAAATAACAAAATTACCTCGGTGCGGTTTTGTGTTGTTAATTTTCTGTCCAACACTTCTTCAACCTGACATAATTAATTCGAAAAATAATTATTCGGAGGCCTAAAAGAACGAATTTGGCTAAAATTCCATGATCCCGGGTATGTGCCCCGAGTCCAATTTCTGGGGCTGTTTCTAATAAACCTGCCAAATTTCAGTCCCTTTCGACACCGTCGCGACAAATGATGAAATTGCCCCTGGTGCGGTTCTTCTTTGTCAATTTTCTGTCCAACACTTCTTCAACATGACATAATTAATACAGAAATTAATTATTTGGAGGCCTAAACGAAGGAATTTGGCTAAAATCCCGTGGTCCCGGGTCTGTGCCCCGAGTCCAGTTTCTAGGGCCGTTTCCAATCAACCTGCCAAATTTCGGCCCATTCCGACACCGTAGCGACAAATGACGAAATTGCCCCTGGTGTGGTTTTTCTTTGTTAATTTTCTGTCCAACACTTCTCCATCCTCACATAATTAATATGAAAATTAATTATTCGGAGGCCTAAACAAAGGAATTTGGCTAAAATCCCGTGATCCGGGGTCTGTGCCTCGAGTCCAATTTCTGGGGCCGTTTCCAATCAAACTGTCAAATTTCAGCCGATTCCGACACCGTCGCGACAAATGACGAAATTGCCCCTGGTGCGATTTTTCTTTGTTAATTTTCTGCCCAACACTTCTTCAACTTGACATAATTAGTACGGAAATTAATTATTCGGAGGCCTAAACGGAAGAATTTGGCTATAAACCCGTGATCCCGAGTCTGTGCCCCGAGTCTAGTTTCTGGGGCCGTTTCCAATGAACCTGCCAAATTTTAGCCCATTTCGACACCGTCGCGACAAATGACAAAATTGCCCCTGGTGCTATTTTTCTTTGTTAATTTTCTGTCCAACACTTTTTCTACCTGACATAATTAATATGGAATTTAATTATTCGGAGGCCTAAACGAAGGAATTTGGCTAAATTCCTGTGATCCCGGGTCTGTGGCCATTTACAATCAACCTGCCAAATTTTGGCCCATTCCGATACTGTCGCGACAAATGACAAAATTGCCCCGGATACGGTTTGGAAATTAATTATTCGGAGGCCTAAACGTGGGAATTTGGCTAAAATCTCATGATCCCAGGTCTATTTCCTGAGGTCAATTTCTGAGGCCGTTTCCAATCAACCTGCCAAATTTTAGCCCATTCCGACACCGTCGCGGTAAGTAACGAAATTGCCCTTGGTGCGGTTTTGCGTTGTTAATTTTCGGTCCAACACTTCTTCAACCTGGCATAATTAGTACGGAAATTAATTATTTGGAGGCCGAAACGAAGGAATTTGGCTAAAATCCCGTGATCCCGAGTTTGTGTCCCGAGTCCAATTTCTGGGGCAGCTTCCAACAAACCTGCCAAATTTCGGCCCATTCCGACACCGTCGCGACAAATGACAAAATTGCCCCTGGTGCGATTTTTCTTTGTTAATTTTCTGTTAAACACTTCTTCAGCCTGACATAATTAATACGAAATTAATTATTTGGAGGCCTAAACGAAGGAATTTGGCTAAAATCCCGTAATCTAGGGTCTGTGCCCCGAGTTCCATTTCGCCGGCCGTTTCAAATCAACCTGCCAAATTTTGGCCCATTCCGACACCGTCGCGACAAATGACGAAATTGCTCCCGGTGCAATTTTTCTTTTTAAATTTTCTATCCAACACTTCTTCAACCTGACGTAATTAACAAAGAAATTAATTATTCGGAGGCCTAAACGAAGGAATTTGGCCAAAATCCCGTGATCCCGGGTCTGTGCCCCGACTCCAATTTCTGGGGCCGTTTCCCATCAACCTACCAAATTTCGGCCCATTCCTACAACGTCACGACAAATAATGAAATTATCCCTGGTGCGGTTTTGCGTTGTTAATTTTCTGTTCAACACTTCTTCAACCTGACATAATTAATACGAAAATTAATTATTCGGAGGCCTAAACGAAGGAATCTGGCTAAAATCTCGTGATCCCGAGTATGTGCCCCGAATCCAGTTTTAGGGGCCGTTTCCAATCAACCTGCCAAATTTTGGCCCATTCCGACACCGTCGCGACAAATGACGAAATTGCCCCTGATGCGATTTTTCTTTATTAATTTTCTGTCCACCATTTCTTCATCCTCACATAATTAATTTGAAAATTAATTATTCGGAGGCCTAAACGATGGAATTTGGCTAAAATCCCATGATCCCACGTCTGTGCACCAAGTCCAATTTCTGGGGCAGTTTCCAATCAACCTGCTAAATTTCGGCCCATTCCGACAACGTTGCGACAAATGACAAAATTTCCCCTGGTGCAGCTTTTCTTTGTTAATTTTCTGTCCAACACTTTTTTCAACCTGACATAATTAATACGGAAATTAATTATTCGGAGGCCTGAACGAAGGAATTTGGCTAAAATCCCATGATCCAGGGTCAGTACCCCGAGGCCAATTTCTGGGGCCGTTTCCAATCAACCTGGCGAATTTCGGCCAATTTCGACAACGTCGCGACAAATGACGAAATTGCCCCTGGTACAGTTTTGCGTTGTTAATTTTCTGTCCAACACTTCTTCAGCCTGACATAATTAATACAGAAATTAATTCTTCGGAGGCCTAAACGAAGGAATTTGGCTAAAATCCCGTGATCCCAAGGCTCTGTCCCGAGTCCAGTTTCTAGGGCCATTTCCAATCAACCTGCCAAATTTCTGCCCATTCCGACACCGTCGCAACAAATGACGAAATTGCCCCTGGTACGGTTTTTCTTTGTTAATTTTCTGTCCAACACTTCTTCGGTCTGACATAATTAATGCGAAAATTAATGATTCGGAGGTCTAAACGAAGGAATTTGGCTAAAATCCCGTGATCCCGGGTTTGTGCCCCGAGCCTAGTTTCAGGGGCCGTTTCCAATCAACCTACCAAATTTCGGCCCATTTCAACATCGTTGCGACAAATGACGAAATTGCCCCCGGTGCGGTTTTTCTTTGTTAATTTTCTATCCAACGCTTCTTCATCCTCACATAATTATTACGAAAATTAATTATTCGGAGGCCTAGACGAAGGAATTTGGCTAAAGTCCCGTGATCCTGGGTCTGTGCCCCGAGTCCAATTTCTGAGGCCGTTTCCAATCAACCTACCAAATTTCGGTCCCTTCCGACACCGTCGCGACAAATGACGAAATTACCCCTGGTGTGATTTTTCTTTTTAAATTTTCTGTGCAACACTTCTACAACCTGACATAATTAATACGATAATTATTTATTCAGAGGCCTAAACGAAGGAATTTGGCCAAAATTCCGTGATCCCGGGTCTGTACCTTGACTCCAATTTCTGGGCCCGTTTCCAACCAGCTTGCCAAATTTTAGCCCATTTCGACAATGTCGCGACAAATGACAAAATTACCACTGGTGCGGTTTTGTGTTAATTTTCAGTCCAACACTTTTTTAACCTGACATAATTAATACGAAAATTAATTATTCGGAGGCCTAAAAGAAGGAATTTGGCTAAAATCCCTCGATCCCTGGTCTGTGCCCCGAGTCCAATTTCTGGAGCCGTTTCCAATCAACCTGCCAAATTTCAGTCCATTCCGACACCGTCGCGACAAATAACAGAATTGCCCCTGGTGCGATTTTTCTTTGTTAATTTTTTATCCAACACTTCTTCAGCCTGGCATAATTAATACGGAAATTAATTATTCGGAGGCTTAAACGAAGGAATTTGGCTAAAATCCCGTGATCCCGGGTATGAGCCCCGAGTTGAATTTCTGGGGCAGTTTCCAATCAACCTGCCAAATTTCGGCCCATTCCGACACCGTCGTGACATGTCAAAATTGCACCTGGTCTGATTTTGCGTTGTTAATTTTTTGTCAAACACTTCTTCAACCTGACATAATTAATATGGAAATTAATTATTCGGAGGCCTAAACGAAGGAATTTGCCAAAAAATCCCTTGATTTCGAGTCCATACCCTGAGTCCAATTTCTACGACCGTTTCCAATCAACCTGCCACATTTCAGCCCATTCGGGCACTGTCGCGACAAATGACAAAATTACCCCTGGTGTGGTTTAGAAATTAATTATTCGGAGGCCTAAACGTGGGAATTTGGATAAAATCTCGTGATCTCGGGTCTATGCCCTGAGGTCAATTTCTGGGGCCGTTTCCAATCAACGTGCCAAATTTCAGCCCATTCCAACGCGTCGCGACAAGTAACGAAATTGCCCTTGGTGCGGTTTTACGTTGTTAACTTTCTATCTAACACTTCTTTAACCTGACATAATTAGTATGGAAATTAATTATTCGGAGGCCGAAACGAAGGAATTTGTCTAAAATCCCGTGATCCCGAGACTGTGTCCCGAGTCCAATTTCTGGGACCGTTTCCAATAAACCTGCCAAATTTCGGCCCATTCCGACACCATCGCGACAAATGACAAAATTGCCCCTGGTGCAGTTTTTCTTTGTTAATTTTCTGTTAAAAACTTCTTCAGGTTGACATAATTAATACGGAAATTAACTATTTGGAGGCCTAAACGAAGGAATTTGGCTAAAATCCCGTAATCTCGGGTCTATACCCCGAGTCCCATTTCCCGGGCCGTTTCCAATCAACCCTTCTAAATTTCGACCCATTCCGACACCGTCGCGACAAATGACGAAATTGCCCCCGGTGCAACTTTTCTTTTTAAATTTTCTATCCAACAGTTCTTCAACTTGACGTAATTAATACGAAAATTAATTATTCGGAGGCCTAAAAGAAGGAATTTGGCGAAAATCTCGTGATCCCGGGTCTGTGCCCCGACTACAATTTCTGGGGCGGTTTCCAATCAACCTGCCAAATTTTGGCCCATTCCGACAACGTGGCGACAAATAACGAAATTACCCCAGGTGCGGTTTTACGTTGTTAATTTTCTGTTCAACACTTCGTCAACCTGACATGATTAATATAGAAATTAATTATTCGGATGCCTAAACGAAGGAATTCAGCTAAAATCCCGTGATCCCGGGTATGTGCCCCGATTCCAATTTCAGGGGCCGTTTCCAATCAACCTGCCAAATTTCGGCCCATTCCGACACCGTCGCGACAAATGACGAAATTGCCCCTGGTGCGGTTTTTCTTTGTTAATTTTATGTCCAACACATCTTCATCCTCACATAATTAATATGAAAATTAATTATTCGGAGGCCAAAACGAAGGAATTTGGCTAAAATCCCATGATCCCGGGTTTGTGCACCGAGTCCAATTTCTGGGGCAGTTTCCAATCAACCTGCCAAATTTCGGACCATTCCGACACCGTCGCGACAAATGGCTAAATTTCCCCTGGTGTGGTTTTTCTTTGTTAATTTTCTGTCCAACACTTTTTCAACCTGATAAAATTAATACGAAAATTAATTATTCGGAGGCCTGAAAGAAGGAATTTGGCTAAAATCCCGTGATCCCAGGTCAGTACCCCGAGTCCAATTTCTGGGGCCGTTTCCAATCAAGCTGGCAAATTTCGGCCAATTTCGACAACGTCGCGACAAATGACGAAATTGCCCCTGGTACGGTTTTGCGTTGTTAATTTTCTCTCCAACACTTCTTCAGCCTAACATAATTAATATAGAAATTAATTATTCGTAGGCCTCAACGAAGGAAATTTGGCTAAAATCCCGTGATCACAGGGCTATGCCCCGAGTCCAGTTTCTGGGGCCATTTCCAATCAACCTGCCAAATTTCGCCCCATTCCGACACCGTCGCGACAAATGACAAAATTGCCCCTTGTACGATTTTTCTTTGTTAATTTTCTGTCCAACACTTCTTCAACCTGACATAATTAGTACGGAAATTAATTATTCGTAGGCATAAACGGAGGAATTTGGCTAAAATCCCGTGATCCCGAGTATGTGCCCTGAATCCAATTTCCGGGGCCGTTTCCAATCAACCTGCCAAATTTCACCCATTCCGACACGGTCGCGACAAATGACGAAATTGCCCCTGGTGCGGTTTTTCTTTGTTAATTTTCTGTCCAACACTTCTTCAACCTGACATAATTAATACGAAAATTAATTATTCGGAGGCCTAAACGAAGGAATTTGGCCAAAATTCCGTGATCTCGGGTCTATGCCCCGAGTCCAATTTCTGGGGCTGTCTCCAATCAACCTGCCAAATTTCAGCCCATTCCGACACCGTCGTGACAAATGACAAAATTGCCCCTGGTGCGATTTTTCTTTGTTAATTTTCTGCCCAACACTTCTTCAGCCTGCCATAATTAATACGAAAATTAATTATTAGGAGGCTTAAACGAAGGAATTTGGCTAAAATCCCGTGATCCCGAGTATGTGCCCCGAGTCCAATTTCTGGGGCCGTTTTCAATCAACCTGCCAAATTTCGGCCCATTCCGATACTGTCGCGACAAATGAAGTAATTGCCCCTGGTGCGGTTCTGCGTTGTTAATTTTCTGTCCAACGCATCTTCAGCCTGACATAATTAATACGAAAATTAATTTTTCGGAGGCCTAAGCGAAGGAATTTCGATAAAATCCCGTGATCCCGGGTCTGTGCACCGAGTCCAATTTCTGGGGCCCTTTTCATTGGACCTGCCAAATTTTGGCCCATTCCGACACCGTCGCGACAAATGACGAAATTTTCCCTGGTGCGGTTTTTCTTTGTTAATTTTCTGTCCAACACTTCTTCAACCTGACATAATTAATACGAAAATTAATTATTCGGAGGCCTAAACGAAGGAATTTGGCTAAAATCCCATGATCCCGGGTCTGTGGTCAGAGTCCAATTTCCGGGGCTGTTTCCAATCAACCTGCCAAATTTCGGCCCATTCCGACACTGTCGCAACAAATGACGAAATTGCCTCTAGTGCAGTTTTTCTTTGTTAATTTTCTGTCCAACACTTCTTCATCCTCACATAATTAATACGAAAATTAATTATTCAGAGGCCTAAACGAAGGAATTTGGCTAAAATACCGTGATCCCGGGTCTGTGCCCCGAGTCCAATTTCTGGGGCCGTTTCCAATCAACTTGCTAAATTTCGGCCTATTCCGACACCGTCGCGATAAATGACAAAATTGCCCTCGGTGCGATTTTGCGTTGTTAATTTTCTGTCCAACACATCTTCAACCTGACATAATTAATACAGAAATTAATTATTCGGAGGCCTAAACGAAGGAATTCGGCTAAAATCCCGTGATCCTGGGTCTGTGCCCCGAGTTCAGATAAATGACAAAATTGCCCTTGGTGCGATTTTGCGTTGTTAATTTTCTGTCCAACACATCTTCAACCTGACATAATTAATACAGAAATTAATTATTCGGAGGCCTAAACGAAGGAATTTGGCTAAAATCCTGTGATCCAGGGTCTGTGCCCCAAGTCCAATTTCTGGGCCCGTTTCCAAATACCTGCCAAATTTCGGCCCATTCCGACATCGTCGCGACAAATGACGATATTACCCCTGGTGTGATTTTTCTTTTTAAATTTTCTGTGCAACACTTCTTCAACCTTACATAATTAATACGAAAATTATTTATTCGGAGGCCTAAATGAAGGAATTTGGCCAAAATTCCGTGATCTCGGGTCTGTACCTTGACTCCAATTTCTGGGCCCGTTTCCAATCAGCCTGCCAAATTTCAGCCCATTCCGACAACGTCGTGACAAATGACAAAATTACCCCTAGGGCGGTTTTGTGTTAATTTTCTATCCAACACTATTTTAACCTGACATAATTAATACAGAAATTAATTATTCGGAGGCCTAAAAGAAGGAATTTGGCTAAAATCCCTCGATCCTGGGTTTGTGCCCCGTGTCCAGTTTCTGGGGCCGTTTCCAATCAACCCGCCAAATTTCGGCCTATTCGGACACCGTCACGACAAATGACGAAATTGCCCCTGGTGCTGTTTCGCATTGTTAATTTTCTGTCCAACACTTCTTCAGCCTGACAAAATTAATACGGAAATTAATTATTTGGAGGCCTAAACGATGGAATCTATCTTAAATCCCGTGATCCTGGGTCTGTGCCCCGAGTCCAATTTCTCGGGCCGTTTCCAATAAACATGCCAAATTTCGGCCCATTCCAACACCATCGCGATAAATGACAAAATTGCCCCTGGTGCGGTTTTTCTTTGTCAATTTTCTATCCAACACTTCTTCATATTCACATATTTAATATGGAAATTAATTATTCGGAGGCCTAAATGAAGGAATTTGCCTAAAATCTCGAGTCTTTGCCCCGATTCCAATTTCTCCGGCCGTTTCCAACAAACCTACCAAATTAAGGCTCATTCCGACACCGTCGCGACAAATGACGAAATTTCCCCAGGTGCGATTTTTCTTTGTTAATTTTCTGTCCAACACTTCTTCAAACTGACATAATTAATACGAAAATTAATTATTCGCAGGCCAAAATGAAGGAATTTGGCTAAAATCCCATGATCCGGGGACTGTGCCCCGAATCCAATTTCTGGTGTCATTTCCAATCAACCTGCCAATTTCGGTCCATTTCGACACCGTCGCCACGAATGACAAAATTGCCCCTGGTGCGATTTTGCGTTGTTAATTTCCTATCCAACACATCTTCAACCGGACATAATTAATACGGGAATTAATTATTCCGAGGCCTAAACGAAGGAATTTGGCTAAAATCCCGTCATCCCGAGTATGTACCCTGAGTCTGATTTCTGGGGCCGTTTCCAATCAACCTGCCAAATTTCGGCTCATTTCGACACCATCGTGACAAATGACGAAATTGCCCCCGGTACGATTTTTTTTGTTAATTTTCTGTCCAACACGTCGTCATCCTCACATAATTTATACGAAAATTATTTACTCGGAGGCCTAAACGAAGGAATTAGGCTAAAATCTCGTGATCCCGGGTCTGTGCCCCGAGTCCAATTTCTGGGGCCATTTCCATCAACCTGACAAATTTCAGCCTATTCCGACACTATCGCGACAAATGACAAAATTGACCCTGGTGCGATTTTGCGTTGTTAATGTTCTGTCCAACACATCTTCAACCTGACGTAATTAATACGAAAATTAATTATTCGAAGGCCTAAACGAAGGATTTCGGCTAAAATCCCCTGATCCCGGGTCTGTGCCCTGAATCCGGTTTTTGGGGCCGTTTCTAATCAACCTGCTAAATTTTGGCCCATTCCGACATCGTCGCGACAAATGACAAAATTGCCCTTGGTGCTGTTTTTCTTTGTTAATTTTCTGTCCAACACTTCTTCATCCTCATATAATTAATACGAAAATTAATTATTCGTAGGCCTAAACGAAGGAATTTAGCTAAAATCCCGTGATCTCGGGCCTTTGCCCCGAGTCCAATTTCTCGGGCCATTTCCAATCGACCTGCCAAATTTGGGCCCGTTCCGACACCGTCATGACAAATGACAAAATTTCCCCTGGTCCGGTTTCGCGTTGTTAATGTTCTGTCCAACACATCTTCAACATAACATAATTAATATGGAAATTAATTATTCGAAGGCTTAAACAAAGGAATTTGCCTAGAATCCCGTAATCCTGGGTCTGTGCCCCGAGTTCAGTTTCTCGGGCAGCTTCCAATCAATCTGCCAAATTAAGGCCCATTCCGACACCGTCGCGACAAATGAGGAAATTTTCCTTGGTGCGGTTTTTCTTTGTTAATTTTTTGTCCAACACTTCTTCAACCTGACAAAATTAATACGAAAATTAATTATTCGGAGGCCTAAATGAAGGAATTTGGCTAAAATCCCGTGATCCCGGGTTTGTGCCTCGAGTCCAGTTTCTAGGGCCATTTTCAATCAACCTGCCAAATTTTGGCCCATTCCTACATCGTCGCGACAAATGATGAATTTGCCCCTCGTACGGTCTTGCACTGTTAATTTTCTGTCCAACACGTCTTCAGCCTGACATAATTAATGCGAAATTTATTATTCGGTGGCCTAAACCAAGGAATTTGGCTAAAATTCCGTGACCTTGGGTGCATGCCTCGAGTCCAATTTCTGGGGCTGTTTCCAATCAACCGGTCAAATTTCGGCCCATTCCGACACCGTCGCGACAAATGACAAAATTGCCCCTGGGACGGTTTGGAAATTAATTATTCAGAGGCCTAAATGAGGGAATTTGGCTAAAATCCCGTGAGCCCGGGTCTATGACCCGAGGCCAATTTCTAGGGTCGTTTCCAATCAACCTGCCAAATTTCAGCCCATTCCGACACCATCGCGACAAATGACGAAATTGCCCCTGGTGCTATTTTTCTTTGTTTATTTTTTGTCCAACACTTCCTCAACCTGACATAATAAATACGAAAATTAATTATTCGGAGGCCTAAGCGAAGGAATTGGTCTAAAATCCCGTTATCCCGGGTCTGTGCCCCGAGTCCAATTTCTGGGGCCGTTTCCAGTCAACCTACCAAATTTCAGCCCATTCCGACACCGTCGTGACAAATGACAAAATTACCCCTGGTGCTGTTTTGCTTTGTTAATTTTCTATCCAACACATATTCAACCTGACATAATTAATACAGAAATTAATTATTCAGAGGCCTAGACTAAGGAATTTGGCTAACATCCCGTGATCCCGGATCTGTACCCCGAGTCCAATTTCTCGAGCCATTTCCAATCAACCTGCCAAATTTCGGCCCATTCTGGCACCATCGTGACAAATGATAAAATAGACCTTGGTGCAGTTATTCTTTGTTAATTTTCTGTGCAACACTTCTTCAGCCTGACATAATTAATACGAAAATTAATTATTCGGAGGCCTAAACGAAGGAATTTGGCTAAAATCCCGTGATCCCGAGTTTGTGCCCCGTGTCCAATTTCTAGGGCCATTTCCAATCAACCTGCCAAATTTCGGCCCATTCCGACACCGTCGCGACAAATGACTAAATTACCCTTGGTGCGATTTTTCTTTGTTAATTTTCTGTCCAACACATCTTCAACCTGACATAATTAATACGAAAATTAATTATTCGGAGGCCTCAATAAAGGAATTCAGCTAAAATCCCGTGATCCCGGGTCTGTGCCCCGAGTTCAATTTCTGGGGCCGTTTCCAATCAGCCTGCCAAATTTCGGCTTGTTCCGACACCGTCGCGACAAATGACGAAATTTCCCCTGGTGTAGTTTTCTTTGTTAATTTTCTGTCCAACACTTCTTCAACCTGTCATAATCATTACGGAAATTAATTATTCGGAGGCCTAAACGTAGGAATTTGGCTAGAATCCTGTGATCCTGGGTCCGTACCTTGAGTCCAATTTCTCTAGCCGTTTCCAATCAACCTGCCAAATTTCGGCCCATTCCGACACCGTCGCGACAAATGACAAAATTGCCCCTGGTGTGGTTTTGCGTTGTTAATTTTCTGTCCAACACATCTTCAACCTGACAAAATTAATACGAAAATTAATTTTTCGGAGGCCTAAACGAAGGAATTTGGCTAAAATGCCATAATTCTGGGTATGTGCCCGAACTCCAATTTCTCGGGCCGTTTCCAATCAACCTGCCAATTTTCGACTCATTCCGACACCGTCGCAACAAATGACGAAATTGCCCCGGGTGTGATTTTGCGTTGTTAATTTTCTGTTACAAAAATTAAATATACGGAGGCCTAAACAAAGGAATTTGGCTAAAATCTCGGGTCTGTGCCCTAAGTCCAATTTCTAGGGCCGTTTCCAATAAACCTGCCAAATTTTGGCCCATTCTGACACCGTCACGACAAATGACAAAATTACCCTGGTGCGGTTTTTCTTTCTTAATTTTCTGTCAAATACTTCTTCAGCCTGAGATAATTAATACGAAAATTAATTATTCGGAGGCCTAAATGAGGGATTTTGGTTAAAATCCCGTGATCCCGGGTCTGTGCCCTGAGTCCAATTTTTAGGGCCATTTCCAACCAACCTGCCAAATTTCGGCCCATTCCGACACCTTCGCGACAAATTCACAATTGCCCTTTGTGCGGTTTTTCTTTGTTAATTTTCTGTCCAACACTTCTTCAACTTGACCTAATTAATACGGAAATTTATTATTCGGAGGCCTAAACAAAGGAATTTGGCTAAAATCCCGTTATTCTGGGTCTGTGCCTCGTGTCCAATTTCTGGGGCCGTTTCCAATCGACCTGCGAAATTTCGGCAAATTCCGACACCATCGTGACAAATGACAAAATTGCCCCTGGTGTGGTTTTGCGTTGTTAATTCTTCGTCCAACACATCTTCAACCCGACGTAATTAATACGAAAATTAATTATTTGGAGGCCTAAACGAAGGAATTTGGCTAAAATCCCATAATCTGGGGTCTGTGCCCCGAGTCCAATTTCTGGGGCCGTTTCCAATCAACCTGCCAAATTTCGGCCCATTCCGACACCGTCACGACAAATGTCGAAATTTCCCCGGTGCAATTTTTCATTGTTAATTTTCTATCCAACACTTCTTCAGCCTAACATAATTAACACGAAAATTAATTATTTGGAGGCCTAAACGAAGGAATTTGGCTAAAATCCTGTGATCCCGGCTATGTGCCCCGACTCCAATTTCTAGGGCCGTTTCCAATCAACCTGCCAAATTTCGGCCCATTCCGACTCCGTCGCGACAAATGACGAAATTGCCACTGTTGCAGTTTTTCTTTGTAAATTTTCTGTCCAAAACTTCTTCAACCTGACATAATTATTATAGAAATTAATTATTCGGAGGCCTAAACGAAGGAATTTGGTAAAAATCCCGTGATCCCGAGTCTGTACCCTGAGTCCAATTTCTTGGGCCGTTTCGAATCGACCTACCAAATTTCGGCGCATTTCGACAACGTCACGACAAATGACAAAATTGCCCCTAGTGCGGTTTTGCGTTGTTAATTTTCTATCCAACACATCTTCAACCTGACAAAATTAATACGAAAATTAATTATTCGGAGGCCTAAACAAAGGAATTTGGCTAAAATCTCTTGATCCCGGGTCTGTGCCTCGAGTCCAATTTCTCGGGCCATATCCAATCAACCTGCCAAATTTCGGCTCATTCCGACACCGTCGCGACAAATGACGAAATTGCCCCTGGTGCGATTTTTCTTTATTAATTTTCTGTCCAAAACGTCTTCGGCCTGACATAATTAATACAAAAATTAATTATTCGGAGGCGTAAACGAAGGAATTTGGCTAAAATCCCTTAATCCCGGGTCAGTGTCCCGAGTCCAATTTCTCGAGCGGTTTCCAATCAACCTGCCAAATTTCGATCCATTTCGACACCGTCGCGACAAATGACGAAATTGTCGCTGGTGCGGGTTTGTATTTTTAATTTTCTGTCCAAAACATCTTTGGCCTGACATAATTAATACAGAAATTAATTATTCGAAGGTGTAAACGAAAGAATTTGGCTAAAATTCCTTGATCCCGGGTCAGTGCCCCGAGTCCAAATTCTCGAGCAGTTTCCAATCAACCTGCCAAATTTCAGCCCATTCCCACATCGTCGCGACAAATGACGAAATTTCCTCTGGTGCGGTTTTTCTTTGTTAATTTTCTGTCCAACACTTCTTCAACCTGACATAATCAATATGAAAATTAATTATTCGGAGGCCTAAATGAAGGAATTTGGCAAAAATCTCGCTATCCCGGGTCTGTACCCTGAGTCCAATTTCTGGGGCCGTTTCCAATCAACCTGCCAAATTTTGGTCCATTTCGACACCGTCGCGACAAATGACGAAATTACCACTGGTGTGGTTTTGCGTTTTTAATTTTCTGTCCAACACATCTTCGGCCAGACATAATTAATACGAAATTTAATTATTCGGAGGCCTAAACGAAGGAATTTGGCTAAAATCCCGTAATCCCGGGTCTGTGCCCTGAGTCCAATTTTTGGATCCGTTTCCAATCAACCTGTCAAATTTCTGTCCATTTCGACACCGTCACGACGAATGACGAAATTTCCCCTGGTGCGGTTTGGAAATTAATTATTCGGAGGCCTGGACGAGGGAATTTGGCTAAAATCTCATGATCCCGGGTCTGTGCACCGAATCCAATTTATGGGGCCGTTTCCAAACAAGTTGCCAAATTTCGTCCCATTCCGACACCATCGCGACAAATGACGAAATTGTCCCCGGTGCGATTTTTCTTTGTTAATTTTATGTCCAACACTTCTTCAACCAGACATAATTATTACGAAAATTAATTATTTGAAGGCTGAAACGAAGGAATTTTGCTAAAATCTCGTGATCCCGGGTCTGTACCTTGAGTCCAATTTCTGGGGCCGTTTCCAATCAACCTACCAAATTTCGGCCCATTCCGAAGCCGTCGCGACAAATGACAAAATTGCCCCTGGTGCGGTTTTGCGTTGTTAATTTTCTGTCCAACACATCTTCAACCTGACATAATTAACACGGAAATTAATTATTCGGAGGCCTAAACGAAAAAAATTGGTTAAAATCCTGTGATCCCGGATATGTACCCTGAGTCCAATTTCTGGGGCTATTTCCAATCAACCTGCGAAATTTCGGCCCTTTCCGACACCGTCGCGACAAATGACGAAATATCTCCTAGAGCGGTTTTGCGTTGTTAATTTTCTGTCCAACACTTCATCAACCTAACATAATTATTACGAAAATTAATTATTTGGAGCGATCCCGGGCCCAGGCCCCGAGTCCATTTTCTGGGGCCGTTTCCAATAGACCTGCTAAATTTCGGCCCATTACGACACCGTAGCAACAAATGACAAAATTGCCCCTTGTGCGGGTTTTCTTTTTTAATTTTCTATCCAACTCTTTTTCAGCCTGACATAATTAATACGAAAATTAATTATTCGGAGGCCTAAACGAAGGAATTTGGCTAAAATCCTGTGATCCCAGATATGTGGCCCGACTCCAATTTTTCCGGCCGTTTCCAATCAACCTGCCAAATTTCGGCCCATTCCGACGTCGTCGCGACAAATGATGAAATTGCCCCTGGTGTAGTTTTTCTTTGTAAATTTTCTGTCCAACACTTCTTCAACCTGACGTAAGCAGTGCGGAAATTAATTATTCGGAGACCCAAACGAAGGAATTTAGCTAAAATCCCGTGATCTCGGGTCAGTGCCCCGAGTCTGATTTCTGGGGCCGTTTCCAGTAAACTTGTCAAATTTGGGCCCATTCCGACATCATCGCGTCAAATGACAAAATTGCCCCTGGTGCGATTTTTCTTTGTTAATTTTCTGTCCAACACTTTTTCAGCCTGACATAAATAACACGAAAATTAATTATTCGAAGGCCTAAACGAGGGAATTTGGCTAAAATCTCGTGATCCCGGGTCTGTGCCCTGAGTCCAATTTTTGGGGCCGTTTCCAACCAATCTGCCAAATTTCGGCCCATTCCGACACCGTCGCAACAAATGTCGAAATTGCCCCTAGCAGGTTTTACTTTGTTAATTTTATGTCCAACACTTCTTCAACTTGACATAATTAATACGGAAATTAATTATTCGGAGGCCTAAACGAAGAAATTTGGCAAAAATCCCGTTATCCCGGGTCTGTGCTCCGAGTACAATTTCTAGGGCCATTTCCAATCAACCTGCCAAATTTCGGCCCACTCCAGCACCGTCGTGACAAATGACGAATTTACCCCTGGTGCGATTTTTCTTTGTTAATTCTGTGTCCAACACTTATTCGGCCTGACATAATTAATACGAAAATTAATTATTCGGAGGCCAAATCGAAGGAATTTGGCTTAAATCCTGTGATCCCGGGTCTGTACCTTGAGTCCAATTTCCGAAGCCATTTCCAATCAACCTGCAAAATTTCGGCCCATTCCGACACCGTTGCGACAAATGACGAAATTGCCCCTGGTGCCGTTTTTTTGTTAATTTTCTGTCCAACACATCTTCAACCTGACATAATTAATACGAAAATTAATTAGTCAGAGGCCTAAATGATGGAATTTGGCTAAAATCCCGTGATCTCAAGTTTGTGCCCCGAGTTACATTTCTGGGGCCGTTTCCAATCAACCTGCCAAATTTCGGCCCAATCCGACGCCGTCGCGACAAATGACGAAATTGCCCCTGGTGCGATTTTTTTTGTTAATTTTCTGTCCAACACATATTCAACCGGACATAATTAATACGAAAATTAATTAGTCGGAGGCCTAAACGAAGGAATTTGGCTAAATTCCCGCGATCCTGGGTCTGTGCCCCGAGTCCAATTTCTGGGGCCGTTACCAATCAACCTGCCAAACTTCGGCCCATTTCAACACCGTCGCGACAAATGATGAAATTTCCCCTGGTGCGATTTTTCTTTGTTAATTTTTAGTCCAACACTTCTTCAGCCTAACATAGTTAATACGGAAATTAATTATTCGAAGGCCTAAATGAAGGAATTTGGCTAAAATCCCGTGATCCCGGGTATGTGCCCCGACTCCAATTTCTCGGGCCGTTTTCGATCAACCTGCCAAATTTCGACCCATTCCGACACCTCGCGACAAATGACGAAATTACCCCTGGTATAATTTTTCTTTGTAAATTTTCTGTCCAACACTTCTTCAACCTGATATAATTATTACGGAAATTAATCATTCAGAGGCCTAAACGAAGGAATTTGGCAAAAATCCCGTGATCCCCAGTCTGTACCCTGAGTCCAATTTTTTGGGCCGTTTCCAATCAACCTGCCAAATTTCGGCGCATTTCGACACCGTCGCGACAAATGACAAAATTGCCCCTAGTGCAGTTTTGCGTTGTTAATTTTCTGTCCAACACAACTTCAACCTGACATAATTAATACGAAAATTAATTACTCGGAGGCCTAAACGGAGGAATTTGGCTAAAATCTAGTGATCCCAGGTTTGTGCCCCGAGTCCATTTTCCCGAGCTGTTTCCAATCAACCTGCCAAATTTCGGCCCATTCCGACACCGTCGCGACAAATGACAAAATTGCCCCTGGTGTGATTTTTCTTTGTAAATTTTCTGTCCAACACATCTTCAACCTGACATAATTATTATGGAAATTAATTATTCGGAGGCCTAAACGAAGGTATTTGGCT
Source organism: Olea europaea var. sylvestris (assembly GCF_002742605.1). Taxonomy (NCBI): domain Eukaryota; kingdom Viridiplantae; phylum Streptophyta; class Magnoliopsida; order Lamiales; family Oleaceae; genus Olea; species Olea europaea. Next base: position 16,981,006 of record NC_036253.1, on the reverse strand, counting down.
AAAATCCCGTGATCCTAGGTCTGTGCCCTGAGTCCAATTTCTGGGACCGTTTCCAATCAACCTGCTAAATTTCGGCCAATTCCGACAACGTCTTGACAAATGAAAAAATTGCCCATGGTGCGGTTTTGCGTTGTTAATTTTCTGTCCAGCACATCTTAAGCCTGACATAATTATTACGAAAACTAATTATTCGGAGGCCTAAACGAAGGAATTCTGCTAAAATCCCGTGATCTTGGGTCGGTGCCCCGCGTTCAATTTCTCAGGCCATTTCCAATCAACCTGCCAAATTTCGGCCCATTCCGATACCGCCGTGACAAATGATGAAATTGCCCCGGGCGCGATTTTTCTTTGTTAATTTTCTGTCCAACACTTCTTCAACCTGATATAATTAATACGAAAATTAATTATTCGAAGGACTAAATGAAGGAATTTAGCTAAAATCCCAAGATCTCGGGTTTGGGCCCCGAGTCCAATCTCTGGAGCCGTTTCCAATCAACCTGCCAAATTTCGGCCCATTCCGACACCGTCACGACAAATGACAAAATTGCCCCTGGTGCGATTTTTCTTTGTTAATTTTCTGATCAACACCTCTTCAACCTGACATAATTAATAAAGAAATTAATTATTCGGAGGCCTAAACGAAGGAATTTGGCTTAAATCTCGTGATCCCGGGTCTGTGCCCCGAGTCCAATTTCTGGAGCCGTTTCCAATCAACCTGCCAAATTTCGGTCCATTCCGACACCGTCATGACAAATGATGAAATTACCGCTGGTGCGTTTTTGCGTTATTAATTTTCTGTCAAAAACATCTTCGGCCTGACGTACTTAATACGGAAATTAATTATTGAGAGGCCTAAACGAAGGAATTTGGCTAAAATCCTGCGATCCCAAGTCTATGCCCCGAGTCAATTTTCTGGGGCCGTTTCCAATCAACCTGCCAAATTTTTTCCCATTTCTGACACCGTCGTGACAAATGACAAAATTCCCACTGGTGCGATTTAGAAATTAATTATCAGGAGGCCTAAAAGAGGAAATTTGGGTAAAATCACGTGATCCCGGGTCTGTGCCTCGAGTCCAATTTCTGGGGCTGTTTCCAATCAACCTGCCAAATTTCATCCCATTTCTGCACCATCGCGACAAATGACGAATTTGCCCCTGGTGCGATTTTCCTTTGTTAATTTTTTGTCCAACACTTATTCAGCCTGACATAATTAATACGAAAATTAATTATTCGGAGGCCAAAACGAAGAAATTTGGCAAAAATCCCGTGATCCCGGGTCTGTACCCTGAGTTCAATTTTCGGAGCCGTTTCCAATCAACCTGCCAAATTTAAGCCCATTCCGACATCGTAGCGACAAATGATGAAATTGCCCCTGGTGCGATTTTTTTTGTTAATTTTCTGTCCAACACATCTTCAACCTGACATAATTAATACGAAAATTAATTAGTCGGAGGCCTAAACGAAGGAATTTGGCTAAAATCCCATGATCCCGAGTCTGTGCCCCGAGTCAAATTTCTGGGGCCGTTTCCAATCAACCTGCCAAATTTCGACCCATTCCGACACCGTCACGATGAATGACGAAATATCTCCTGGTGCGGTCTTTCTTTGTTAATTTTCTGTCCAACACTTCTCAGCCTGACATAATTAATACGAAAATTAATTATTCGAAGGCCTAAACGAAGGAATTTGGCTAAAATCTCGTGATCCCGGGTATGTGCCCCGACTCCAATTTCTCGGCTCGTTCCCAATCAACCTGCTAAATTTAGGCCCATTCCGACACCATCGCAACAAATGACAAAATTGCCATTGGTGCAGTTTTTCGTTGTAAATTTTCTGCCCAACAGTTCTTGAACCTGACATAATTATTACGGAAATTAATTATTCGGAGGCCTAAACGAAGGAATTTGGCAAAAATCCCGTGATCCCAGGCCTGTACCATGAGTCCAATTTATGGGGCCGTTTCCAATCAACTTGGCAAATTTCGACCCATTCCGACACCGTCGCAACAAATGACGAAATTTCTCCTGGTGCGATTTTTTTTGTTAATTTTCTGTCCAACACATCTTCAACCTGACATAGTTAATTCGAAAATTAATTTTTCAGAGGCCTAAACGAAGGAATTTGACTAAAATCCTGTGATCCCGGGAATGTGCCCCGAGTCCAATTTCTTGGGCCGTTTCCAACCAACCTACCAAATTTCGGCCCATTCCGACATCGTTGCGACAAATGAGGAAATTGCCCCTGGTACGATTTTTCTTTGTTAATTTTTTGTCCAACACTTCTTCAACCTGACATAATTAATACGAAAATGAATTATTCAGAGGCCTAAACGAAGGAATTTGGCTAAAATCCCGTGATCCCGGGTTTATGCCCCGGGTCCAATTTCTGGGGCCGTTTCCAATCAACCTGCCAAATTTCGTCACATTCCGACACTGTCTCGACAAATGACGAAATTTCTCCTTGTGCGGTTTTGTTTTGTTAATTTTCTGTCCAACACATCTTCAACCTGACATAACTAATACGAAAATTAATTAGCCGGAGGCCTAAACGAAGGAATTTGACTAAAATCCCGTGATCCTGGGTCTGTGCCTCGGGTCCAATTTCTAGGGCCATTTCCAATCAACCTACCAAATTCTGTCACGTTCCGACACCATCGTGACAAATGACGAAATTTCCCCTGGTGCGATTTTTCTTTCTTAATTTTCTGTCCAACACATCTTCATCCTGACATAATTAACATGAAAATTAATCATTCGGAGGCCTAAACAAAGGAATTTGGCTAAAATCCCGTGTTCCCGGGTTTGTGCCCCGAGTCCAATTTCTTGGGCCGTTTCCAATCAATAAGCCAAATTTCGACCCATTCCGACACCGTCGCGTCAAATGATAAAATTGTCCCTGGTGCGGTTCTTTTTTGTTAATTTTCTGTCCAACACATCTTCAACCTGACATAATTAATACGAAAATTACTTAGACGGAGGCCTAAACGAAGGAATTTGACTAAAATCTCGTGATCCCGGGTCTGTGCCCCGAGTCCAATTTCTGGGGCCGTTTCCAGTCAACCTGCCAAATTTCGGCCCATTCCGACACCGTTACGACAAATGACGAAATTTCCCCTGCTGCGGTCTTTCTTTGTTAATTTTCTGTCGAACACTTCTTTACCCTGAAATAATTAATACGAAAATTAATTATTCGGAGGCCTAAACGAAGGAATTTGGCTAAAATCCCGTGATCCCTGGTTTGTGCCCCGACTCCAATTTTTCGGCCCATTTCCAATCAACCTGCCAAATTTAGGCTAATTCCGACACCATCGCGACGAATGACAAAATTGCCACTGGTGCTATTTTTCGTTGTAAATTTTCTGTCCAACACTTCCTCAACCTGACATAATTATTACGAAAATTAATTATTCGGAGCTAAACGAAGGAATTTGGCAAAAATCCCGTGATCCCGAGTCTGAACCCTGAGTCCAACTTCTTGGGCCGTTTCCAATCAACATGCCAAATTTCGGCCCATTTCGACACCGTCGCGACAAATGACGAAATTTCACCTGGTGCGGTTTTTTTTGTTAATTTTCTGTCCAACACATCTTCAACCTGACATAATTAATGCGAAAATTAATTTGTTGGAGGCCTAAACGAAGGTATTTGGCTAAAATCCCGTGATCCCGGGTTTGTTCCCCTAGTCCGATTTTTGGGCAGTTTCCTATGGGCCTGCCAAATTTCGGCCCTTTTCGACGCCATTGCGACAAATGACGAAATTGCCCCTGATGCGATTTTCTTTGTAAATTTTCTTTCCAACACTTCTTCAACCTGACATAATTATTACGGAAATTAATTATTCGGAGGCTTAAACGAAGGAATTTGGCTAAAATCCCGTGATCCCGGGTCTGTGCCCCGAGTCCAATTTCTGGGCCCGTTTCTAATTAACCTGCCAAATTTCGGTCCATTCCGACACCATCTTGACAAATGACAAAATTGCCCTTGGTGCGGTTTTGCGCTGTTAAGTTTCTGTCCAACACATCTTAAGCCTGACATAATTAATACGAAAATTAATTATTCGGAGGCCTAAACGAAGGAATTCTGCTAAAATCCCGTGATCCTGGGTTGGTGCCCAGAGTCCAATTTCGTAGGCCGTTTCCAATCAACCTGCCAAATTTGGGCCCGATCCGACACCGTCGCGACAAATGACGAAATTTCCCCTGGTGCGGTTTTTCTATTTTAATTTTCTGAACAACACATCTTCAACCAGACATAATTAATACGAAAATTAATTATTCGAAGGCCTAAACGAAGGAATTTGGCTAAAATCCCGTGTTCCCAGGTCTGTGCCCCAAGTCCAATTTTTGGTGCCATTTCCAATCAACCGGCCAAATTTCGGTCCATTCAGACACCGTCGCGATAAATGATGAAATTGCCCCTGGTGTGGTTTCTCTTTGTTAATTTTCTGTCCACCACTTCTTCAGGCTGACATAATTAATATGGAAATTAATTATTCGAAAGCCTGAACGAAGGAATTTAGCTAAAATCCCATGATTCGGGGTATGTGCCCCACTCCAATTTCTCGGGCCATTTCCAAGCAACATGCCAAATTTCGACCCATTCCGACACCGTCGCGACAAATGACGAAATTGCCCCTGGTGCGGTTTTTCTTTGTTAATTTTCTGTCCAACACACCTTCAACCTGACATAATTAATACAAAAATTAATTAGTCGGAGGCCTAAATGAAGAAATTTGACTAAAATCCCGTGATCCCGGTTCTGTGCCCCGAGTCCAATTTCTGGGGCCATTTCCAATCAACCTGCCAAATTTTGGCACATTCCGACACCGTCGCGACAAATGACGAAATTTCCCCTGGTGCGGTTTTTGTTTGTTAATTCTCTGTCCGACACATCTTCAACCTAACATAATAATACTAAAATTAATTATTCAAAGGCTTGAACAAAGGAATTTGGCTAAAATCTCGTGATATCAGGTCTGTGCCCGAGTCCAATTTCTAAAGCTGTTTCCAATCAACCTGCCAAATTTCGTCCCATTCGGACAATGTCGCGACAAATGACGAAATTACCGCTGGTGCGGTTTTGCATTGTTAATTTTCTATCCAACACATCTTCGGCCTGATATAATTAAAACCAAAATTAATTATTCGGAGGCCTAAACGAAAGAATTTGGTCAAAATCCTGCAATCCCGGGTCTGTGCCCCGAGTCAAATTTCGATGGCCGTTTCCTGTCAACCTGCCAACTTTCGTCCCATTCCGACAACATCGCGACAAATGACGAAATTGCCCCATGTGCGATTTTTCTTTGTTTATTTTATATCCAACACTTCTTCAACCTGACATAATTATAACGAAAATTAATTATTCGGAGGCCTAAACGAAGAAATTTGGCCAAAATCTCGTGATCCCGGGTCTGTGCCCCGAGTCCAATTTCTGGGGCCGTTTCCAATCAACCTGCCAAATTTCAGCCAGTTCAGACACCATCGCGACAAATGACGAAATTTCCCCTGGTGCGGTATTTCTTTGTTAATTTTCTGTCCAACACTTCTTCAGCCTGACATAATTAATATGAAAATTAATTATTCGGAGGCCTAAACGAAGGAATTTGGCTAAAATCCCGTGATCCCGAGTCTGTGCCCGAGTCCAATTTCTGGGGCCGTTTCCAATCAACCTTCCAGATTTCGGCCTATTCCTACACCGTCGCGACAAATGACAAAATTACCCCTGGTGCGGTTTCGCGTTGTTAATTCTCTGTCCAACACAACTTCAACCTGACATAATTAATACGAAAATTAATTATTCAGAGGCCTAAACGAAGGAATTTGGCTCAAATCCCGTGATCTCGGGTCTTTGCCCCCGACTCCAATTTCTGGGGCCGTTTCCAATCAACCTGCCTATTTTTGGCCCATTCCAACACCGTCGCAGCAAATGTAGAAATTTTCCCTGGTGTGGTTTTTCTTTGTTAATTTTTTGTCCAACACTTCTTCATCCTGACATATTTAATACGGAAATTAATTATTCGGACGCCTTATAGAATGAATTTGGCTAAAATCTCGTGATCTCCGGTCCATGCCCCGAGTCCAATTTCTCGGGCCGTTCCCAATCAACCTGCCAAATTTTGGCCCATTCCGACACCATCGTGACAAATGACGAAATTGCCCCCGGTGCAGTTTTTCTTTGTTAATTTTCTGTCCAACACTTTTTCAACCTGACATAATTATTACAGAAATTAGTTATTCGGAGGCCTAACCGAAGGAATTTAGCTAAAATCCCGTGATCCTGGGTCTGTACCCCGAGTCCAATTTCTGGGGCCGTTTCCAATCAACCTTCCAAATTTCGGCCCATTCCGACACCATCGCGTCAAATGACAAAATTGTCCTTGGTGCGGTTTTGCGTTGTTAATTTTCTATCCAAAACATCTTCAACCTGACATAATTAAGTCGAAAATTAATTATTTAGAGGCCTAAACGAAGGAATTTGGCTAAAATCCAGTGATCCCGGGTCCAATTTCTGGGCCGTTTCCAATCAACCTATCAAATTTCGGCCCATTTTGACACCGTCGCGACAAATGACGAAAATCCTCCTGGTGCGGTTTGGAAATTAATTATTCAGAGGCCTAAACGAGGGAATTTGGCTAAATCCCGTGATCCCGGGTCTGTGCCTTGAGTCCAATTTCTGGGGCCGTTTCCAATCAATCTGTCAAATTTCTTCCCATTCCGACACCATCCGAAAAATGACGAAATCACCCCTGGTGTGATTTTTCTATGTTAATTTTCTGTCCAACACTTCTTCAACCTGACATAATAAATATGGAAATTAATTATTCGGAGGCCAAAACGAAGGAATTTGGCTAAAATCCCGTAATCCTGGGTCTGTGCCCCGAGTCCAATTTCTGGCAACCTGCCGAATTTCGGCCCATTCTGTTACCGTCGCGACAAACGACAAAATTGCCCCGGGTGCAGTTTTGCGTTGTTAATTTTCTGTCCAACACATCTTCAACCTGACATAATTAATACGAAAATTAATTATTCAGAGGCCTAAATGAAGAAATTTAGCTAAAATCCCGAGATCACGGGTTTGTACCCCGAGTCCAATTTCTCGGGCCATTTCTAATCAACCTGCCAAATTTCGGCCCATTCTGACACCGTCGCAACAAATGATGAAATTCCCCCTTGTGCTGTTTGTCTTTATTAATTTTCTGCCCAACACCTCTTCAACCTGACATAATTAATACGGAAATTAATTATTCGGAGTCCTAAAAGAAGGAATTTGGCCAAAATCCCGTGATCCCGGGTCTGTGTCCCGAGTCCAGTTTTTTGGGCCATTTCCAATCAGCCTGCCTAATTTTGGCCCATTCCGACACCGTCGCAACAAATGAAAAAATTGCCCCTGGTGCGGTTTTACGTTGTTAATTTTCTGTCCAACGCATCTTCAACCTGACATAATTAATACGAAAATTAACTATTCGGAGGTCTAAACGAAGGAATTTGGCTAAAATCCCATGATCCCGGGTCTGCGTCCCGACTCCAATTTTTGGGGCCATTTTTGGTCAACCTGCCAAATTTCGACCCATTCAGACACCGTCGCAACAAATCACGAAATTTTCCCTGGTGTGGTTTTTCTTTGTTACTTTTCCGTCTGACATTTCTTCAGCCTGACATAATTAATACGAAAATTAATTATTCGGAGGCGTAAACGAGGAAATTTGACTAAAATCCCGTGATCCCGGGTCTGTGCCCCGAGTCCAATTTCTGGGGCCATTTCCATTCAGCCTGCCAGATTTCGGCCTATTCCGACACCGTCGCGACAAATGACAAAATTACCCCTGGTGCGGTTTTGCGTTGTTAATTCTCAGTCCAACACATCTTCAACTTGACATAATTAATACAAAAATTAATTATTCGATGGCCTAAATGAAGGAATTTGGCTCAAATCCCGTGATCTCAGGTCTTTGCCCCCGACTCCAATTCTGGGGCCGTTTCCAATCAACCTGCCAAATTTCGGCCCATTCCGACACCGTCGCAACAAATGTCGAAATTTTCCCTGATGTGGTTTTTCTTTGTTAATTTTCTATTTAACACTTCTTCATCCTGACATAATTAATACAGAAATTAATTATTCGGAGGCCCAATAGAAGGAATTTGGCTAAAATCTCGTGATCTCGAGTCCACGCCCCGAGTCCAATTTCTCGGGCCGTCTCCAATCAACCTGCCAAATTTTGGCCCATTCCGACACCATCGCGACAAATGACGAAATTACCCCCGGTGCAGTTTTTCTTTATTAATTCTCTGTCCAACACTTCTTCAACCTGACATAATTATTACAGAAATTAGTTAGTCGGAGGCCTAATCGAAGGAATTTGGCTAAAATCTTGTGATCCTGGGTCTGTAACCCGAGTCCAATTTTTGGGGCCGTTTCCAATCAACCTTCCAAATATCGGCCCATTCTGACACCGTCGCGTCAAATGACAAAATTGTCCCTGGTGTGATTTTGCGTTGTTAATTTTCTGTCCAAAACATCTTCAACCTGACATAATTAATGCGAAAATTAATTATTCAGAGGCCTAAATGAAGGAATTTGGCTCAAATCCCGTGATCCCTGGTCTCTAGCCCTGGTCCAATTTCTGGGGTCATTTCCAATCAACCTGCCAAATTTCGGCCCATTCTGACACCGTCGCTACAAATGACGAAATTCTCCCTGGTGCGGTTTGGAAATTAATTATTTGGAGGCCTAAATGAGGGAATTTGGCTAAAATCCCGTGATCGCGGGTCGATGCCCCAGGTCCAATTTCTGGGTCCATTTCCAATCAACCTGTCAAATTTCGGCCCATTCCGACACCGTCGCGACAAATGACGAAATCCCCCTGGTGCGGTTTGGAAATTAATTATTCAGAGGACTAAACGAGGGAATTTGGCTAAACTCCCGTGATCTCGGGTTTGTACCTCGAGTCCAATTTCTGGGGCCGTTTCCAATCAACCTACCAAATTTCGTCCCATTCCGACACCATCGCGAAAAATGACGAAATCACCCCTGGTGTGATTTTTTTTTGTTAATTTTCTGTCCAACACTTCTTCAACCTGACATAATAAATACGAAAATTAATTATTCGGAGGCCAAAAGGAAGGAATTTGACTAAAATCCCGTGATCCCAAGTCTGTGCCCCGAATCCAATTTCTGGGTCCGTTTCCAATCATCCTGCCAAATTTCGGCCCATTATGACAACGTCGCGACAAATGACAAAATTGCCCCAGGTGCATTTTTGCGTTGTTAATTTTCTATCCAACACATCTTCAACCTGAAATAATTAAAATGGAAATTAATTATTCGGAGGCCTAAACGAAGGAATTTGGCTAAAATCCCAAGATCCCGGGTCTGTACCCCGAGTCCAACTTCTCGGGCCATTTCTAATCAACCTACCAAATTTCGGCCCATTCCGAGACCGTCGTAACAAATGACGAAATTCCCCCATGTGCAGTTTGTCTTTGTTAATTTTCTGCCCAACACCTCTTCAACCTTACATAATTAATACGACAATTAATTATTCGGAGTCCTAAAAGAAGGAATTAAGCTAAAATCCCGTGATCCCGGGTCTATGGCCCGAGTCCAATTTTTGGGTCCGTTTCCAATCAACCTGCCAAATTTCGGCCCAGTCCAACACCGTTGCGACAAATGTCGAAATTGCCCCGGGTGCGATTTTTCTTTGTTAATTTTCTGTCCAACACTTCTTCAACTTGACCTAATTAATACGAAAATTAATTATTCGGAAGCCTAAATAAAGGAATTTGGGTAATATCCCGTTATCCCAGGTCTTTGTCCCGAGTCCAATTTCTAGGGCCGTTTCCAATCAACCTGCCAAATTTCGGCCCATTCCGACACTGTCGCGACAAATGACAAAATTACCCCTGGTGCGGTTTTGCGTTGTTAATTCTTTGTCCAACACATCTTTAACCTGACATAATTAATATGAAAATTAACTATTCGGAGGCCTAAAAGAAGGAATTTGGCTCAAATCCCGTGATCTCGGGTCTTTGCCCCGACTTCAATTTCTGGGGCCGTTTCCAATCAACCTGCCAAATTTTGGCCCATTCCGACACCGTCGCGACAAATGCTAAAATTTCCCCTGGTGTGGTTTTTCTTGTTAATTTTCTGTCCATTCAGCCTGAATATGTACCCGGGCCCTGTACACACCGCCCGTCACACCCTGGGAATTCGTTTCGCCCGAAGCATCGGACCAATGATCACCATAATTAGTACGGAAATTAATTATTCAGAGGCCTAAACGAAGGAATTTGGCTAAAATCCCGTGATCCCGGGCCTGTACCACGAGTCCAATTTCTAGGGCCGTTTCCAATAAACCTTTCAAAGTTTAGTCTATTCCGACACCGTCGCGACAAATGATAAAATTGTCCCTGGTGCGGTTTTACGTTGTTAATTTTCTGTCCAATACTTCTTCAACCAGACATAATTAATACGAAAATTAATAATTCGGAGACCTAAACGAAGGAATTTGACTAAAATCCCGTGGTCCGGGGTCTGTGCCCCGAGTCCAATTTCTCGGGCCGTTTCCAACCAACCTGCCAAATTTTGGCCCATTCCGACACCGTCAAGACAAATGACAAAATTGCCCCTGGTACAATTTTTCTTTGTTATTTTTCTGTCCCACACTTCTTCAGCCGAACACAATTAATTCAAAAATTAATTATTCGGAGGCCTAAACGAAGGAATTTGGCTAAAATCCTGTGATCCCAGGTCTATGCCCAGAGTCCAATTTCGCAGGCCGATTCCAATCGACCTGCCAAATTTCGGCCCATTCCGACACCGTCGCGACAAATGACGAAATTGCCCCTGGTGCGGTTTTTCTTTGTTAATTTTCTGTCCAACATTTCTTCAACTTGACATAATTAATACGGAAATTAATTATTTAGAGGCCTAAACGAAGGAATTTGAATAAAATCCCTTGTTCCCGGGTCTATGCCCCGAGTCCAACTTCTAGGGCCGTTTTTGATCAACTTGGCAAATTTCGGCCCATTCCGACAATGTCGCGACAAATGACAAAATTGCCCTTGGTGCGGTTTTGTGTTGTTAATTTTTCTGTCCAACACTTCTACAACCTGACATAATTAATACGGAAGTTAATTATTCGGAGGCCTAAACAGAAGAATTTGGCCAAAATCCATTGATCCCGGGTCTGTGCCCCGAGTCCAATTTCTAGGGCCATTTCCAATCAACTTGCTAAATTTTGGCCCATTTCACCAGCGTCGCGACAAATGAAAAAATTACCCCTAGTGCGGGTTTTCTTTATTAATTTTGTGTCAAACACTTCTTCAGCCCGACATAATTAATTCGGAAATTAATTATTCGGAGGCCTAAACGAAGGAATTTGGCTAAAATCCCGTGATCCCGGGTTTGTGCCTTGAGTCCAATTTCTAGGGTCGTTTCCAATCAGCCTACAAAATTTCGGCCCATTCCAACACCATCGCGCAAATGAAGAAATTGCCCCTGATGTGGTTTTGCGTTGATAATTTTCTACCACCACATCTTCAACCTGACATAATTAATATGAAAATTAATTATTCAAAGGCCTAAGCGATGGAATTTTGCTAAAATCACATGATCCTGGGTCTTAGCACAGAGTCCAATTTTTGGAGCCATTTCCAATCAACCGGCCAAATTTTTGCCCATTTCGACACCATCGCGACAAATGACGAAATTTCCCGTGGTGCGGTTTTTCTCTTAATTTTCTGTCCAACACTACTTCAGCCTGACATAATTAATACGAAAATTAATAATTCGGAGACCTAAACGAAGGAATTTGACTAAAATCCCGTGGTCCCGAGTCTGTGCCCCGAGTCCAATTTCTCGGGTCGTTTCCAACCAACCTGCCAAATTTTGGCCCATTCCGACACCATCGCGACAAATGACAAAATTGCCCCTGGTACGATTTTTCTTTGTTATTTTTCTGTCCCACACTTCTTCAGCCGAACACAATTAATTCGAAAATTAATTATTCGGAGGCCTAAACGAAGGAATTTGGCTAAAATCCCGTGATCCCGGGTATATGCCTCGAGTCCAATTTCTGGGGCCGTTTCCAATCCACCTGCCAAATTTCGGCCCATTCCGACACCGTTGCGACAAATGACGAAATTTCCCCTGGTGCGATCTTTCTTTGTTAATTTTCTGTCCAACACTTCTTCAACCTGACATAGTTAATACGAAAATTAATTATTCGGAGGCCTAAACGAAGGAATTTGGCAAAAATCTCGTGATCCTGAGTGTATGCCCCGAGTCCAATTTCTTGGGCTGTTTCCAATCAACTTGCCAAATTTCGGCCCATTCCAACGTCGTCGCGAGAAATGATGAAATTGCCCCTGGTGTGGTTTGGAAATTAATTATTCATAGGCCTAAACGAGGGAATTTTTCTAAAATCCCGTGGCCCTGGGGTCTGTGCCCCAAGTCCAATTTCTCGGGCCGTTTCCAACCAACCTGCCAAATTTTGGCCCGTTCCGACACCGCTGCGACAAATGACAAAATCGCCAATTTTTCTTTGTTAATTTTCTGTCCCACACTTCTTCAGCCTGACACAATTAATTCGAAAATTAATTATTCGGAGGCCTAAACGAAGGAATTTGAATAAAATCCCGTGATCCCGGGTATATGCCTCGAGTCCAATTTCTGGGGCCGTTTCCAATCGACCTACCAAATCTCGGCCCATTCCGATACCGTCGCGACAAATGACAAAATTTCCCCTGGTGCGATCTTTCTTTGTTAATTTTCTGTCCAACACTTCTTCAACCTGACATAATTAATACAAAAATTAATTATTCGGAGGCGATCTTTCTTTGTTAATTTTCTGTCCAACACTTCTTCAACCTGACATAATTAATACAAAAATTAATTATTCGGAGGCCTAAACGAAGGAATTTGGCTAAAATCTCGTGATCCCGGGTATATGCCCCGAGCCCAATTTCTGGGGTCGTTTCCAATCAACTTTCCAAATTTCGGCCCATTCCGACGTCATCGCGACAAATGACGAAATTGCCCCTGGTGTGGTTTGGAAATTAATTATTCATAGGCCTAAACGAGGGAATTTGTCTAAAATCCCGTGATCCAGGGTCTGTGCCCTGAGTCCAATTTCTGGGGCCGCTTCCAATCAACCTACCAAATTTTGGCCCATTCCGACACCGTCGTGACAAATGAAAAAATTGCCTTCAGAGCGGTTTTACATTATTCATTTTCTGTCCAACACTTCTTCAACCTATCATAATTAATACGGAAATTAATTATTCGGAGGCCTAAACGAAGGAATTTGACTAAAATCCTATGATCCTGGGTTTGTACCCCGAGTCCAATCTCTCGGGCCATTTCCACTCAACCTGCCAAATTTCGGCCCATTCCGACACCGTCGCGACAAATGATGAAATTGCCCCTGGTGCATTTATTCTTTGTTAATTTTCTGTCCAACACTTCTTTAGCCTGACATAATTAATACGAAAATTAATTATTCGGAGGCCTAAACGAAGGAATTTGGCTAAAATCCCATGATCCTGGGTTTGTACCCCGAGTCCAATCTCTCGGGGCATTTCCACTCAACCTGCCAAATTTCGGCCCATTCCGACACCGTAGCGACAAATGATGAAATTGCCCCTGGTGCATTTATTCTTTGTTAATTTTCTGTCCAACACTTCTTTAGCCTGACATAATTAATACGAAAATTAATTATTCAGAGGCCTAAACGAAGGAATTTGGCTAAAATCCCGTGATCCATGGTATGTGCCCCGAGTCCAATTTCTGGGGCTGTTTCCAATCAACCTGCCAAATTTCGGCCCATTCCGACACCGTCGTGACAAATGACAAAATTGTCCCTGGTGCAGTTTTTCTTTGTTAATTTTCAGTCCAACAAATATTCAACCTGACATAATTAATACGAAAATTAATTATTCGAAGGCCTAAACGAAGGAATTCGGTTAAAATCCTTGATCTCGGGTCTATGCCCCGATTCCAATTTCTGGGGCCGTTTCCAATCAACCTGCCAAGTTTTGGCCCATTTCGATACCGTCACGACAAATGACGAAATTGCCCCTGGTGCAGTTTTTCTTTGTTAATTTTCTATCCAACACTTCTTCAGCCTCAAATAATTAATGAGGAAATTAATTATTCGGAGGCCTAAACGAAGGAATTTAGCTAAAATCCCATGATCCCGGGGATGAGCCCCGACTCCGATTTGTTGGGCCGTTTACAATCAACCTGTCAGATTTCAGCCCATTCCGACACCGTCGCGACAAATTATGAAATTGTCCCTGGTGTAGTTTTTCTTTGTAAATTTTCTGTCCAACATTTTTTCAACCTGACATAATTATTACAAAAATTAATCTCTCTTGTTCTCTAACTCAAGTAGCTCATAGCGTTAAGCCATCCGATATCGTGTTCGGGTGGGTGAAAGCCCTGGGTTGCCTAGAGAAAGGATAATAGAATTGTGAAGAGCCCACATCGACGGGAAGGTTTGGTACCTCGATGTTGGCTCTTCGCCACCTGGGGCTGTAGTATGTTGCAAGGGTTGGGCAGTCCCGGGCCATCGTACGGAAAACTATAACCGAAATCTTTTTTATCTGGCATTAACTTGGAACCGCGTGCATCTAAAGCACCGAAAATTAATTATTCGGAGGCCTACACGAAGGAATTTGGCTAAAATCCCGTGATCCCGAGTCTGCACCTTGAGTCCAACTTCTGGGGCCGTTTTCGATCAACCTGCCAAATTTCGGCCCATTCCGACACCATCGTGACAAATGACAAAAATGCCCCTGGTGCGGTTTTTGATGTTAATTTTTAGTCCATCACATCTTCAACCCGACATAATTAATACGGAAATGAATTATTCGGAGGTCTAAACGAAGGAATTTGGATAAAATCCCATGATCCCAGCTATGTGCCCCGACTCCAATTTCTTGGGTCGTTTCCAATCAACCTGCCAAATTTCGGCCCATTGCGACACCGTAGCGACAAGTGACGAAATTGTCCCTGGGCCTATTTTGCGTAGTTATTTGTCGGTCCAACACTTCTTGAACCTGACATAATTAGTACGAAAATTAATTATTCGGAGGCGCAAACGAAGGAATTTGGCTAAAATCCCTTGATCCCGGGTATGTGCCCCGACTCTAATTTCTCGGGCCGGTTCCAATCAACCTGCCAAATTTTGGCCAAATGATGAAATTGCCCCTACTGTAGTTTTTCTTTGCAAATTTTCTGTGCAACACTTCTTCAACCTGACATAATTATTTCAAAAATTAATTAATCGGAGGCCTAAGCGAAGGAATTTGGCTAAAATCCCGTGATCTCGAGTCTGAGCACCGAGTCCAATTTCTGGGGCCATTTCCAATCAACTTGTAAAATTTCGTCCCATTTTGACACCGTCGCGACAATTGACAAAATTACCCCTGGTGCTGTTTTTCTCTGTTAATTTTCTGTCCAACACTTCTTCGGCCCAACATAATTAATACGAAAATTAATTATTCCGAGGCCTAAACGAAGGAATTTGGCTAAAATCCTGTCGTCCCGAGTTTGTGCCCCGAGTCCAAGTTCTCAGGCCATTTCCAGCTAACCTGCCAAATTTCAGCCCATTCCGATACCGTTGCGACAAATGAAGAAATTTCCCCTTATGCAGTTTTTCTTTGTTAATTTTCTGTCCAGCACTTCTTCAACCTGAAATAATTTATACAAAAACTAATTATTCGGAGGTCAAAACGAAGGAATTCGGCTAAAATCCCGTGATCCCGGGTTTGTGCCCCGAGTCCAATTTCTTGGGCCATTTTCAATCGACCAGCCAAACTTCGGTCCATACCGACACCGTCGTGACAAATGACGAAATTGCCCATGGTACGGTTTTGCGTTGTTAATTTTCTGTCCAACACATCTTCAGCTTGACATAATTAATACAAAAATTAATTATTCGGAGGCCTAAATGAAGGAATTTGGCGAAAATCCCATGATCCCGTGTCTGTGCCTCGAGTCCAATTTCTTGGGCCGTTTTCAATCGAGCTGCCAAATTTTCGTCCATTTCGACACCGTCGTGACAAATGACGAAATTGCCCTTGGTACGATTTTGCATTGTTAATTTTCTGTCCAACACATCTTCAGCTTGACATAATTAATACGAAAATTAATTATTCGGAGGCATAAACGAAGGAATTTGGCTAAACTCCCGTGATCTCGGGTCTATGCCCCGAGTCCAATTTCTCGGGCCGTTTCCAATCAACTTGCCAAATTTTAGCCCATTCCGATACCGTCTCGACAAATGATGAAATTTTCCCTTGTGCAGTTTTTCTTTGTTAATTTTTTGTCCAACACTTCTTCAACCTGACATAATTTGTACGAAAACTAATTATTCAGCGGCCTAAACGAAGGAATTTGGCTAAAATCCCATGATCCCGTGTCTGTGCCCCGAGTCCAATTTCTTGGGCCGTTTTCAATCGAGCTGCCAAATTTCGGTCCATTTCGACACCGTCTTGACAAATGACGAAATTGACCTTAGTACGGTTTTGCATTGTTAATTTTCTGTCCAACACATCTTCAGCTTGACATAATTAATCCGAAAATTAATTATTCGGAGGCATAACGAAGGAATTTGGCTAAAATCCCGTGATCTCGGGTCTATGCCCCGAGTCCAATTTCTCGGGCCGTTTCTAATCAACTTGCCAAATTTCAGTCCATTCCGATACCGTCTCGACAAATGACGAAATTTTCCCTTGTGCAGTTTTTCTATGTTAATTTTTTGTCCAACACTTCTTCAACCTGACATAATTTGTAGGAAAACTAATTATTCGGAGGCCCAAACGAAGGAATTTGGCTAAAATCCCCTGATCCCAGTCTGTGCCCTGAGTCCAATTTCATGGGCCATTTTCAATCGACCAGCCAAATTTCGGTCCATACCGACACCGTCGCGATAAATGACGAAATTGCCCATGGTGCGGTTTTGCGTTGTTAATTTTCTGCCCAACACATCTTCAACTTGACATAATTAATACGGAAATTAATTATTCGGACGCCTAAATGAAGGAATTTGGCTAAAATCTCGTGATCTCGGGTCTGTGCCCCGAGTCCATTTTCTTGGGCCGTTTTCAATCGAGCTGCCAAATTTCAGTCCATTTCAACGTCGTCGGGACAAATGACGAAATTGCCCTTGGTACAGTTTTGCATTGTTAATTTTCTGTCGAACACATCTTCAGCTTGACATAATCAATACGGAAATTAATTATTCGGAGGCATAAACGAAGGAATTTGGCTAAAATCCCGTGAGTCAATGCCCCGAGTCCAATTTCTCGGGCCGTTTCCAATCAACCTGCCAAATTTCAGCCCATTCCGATACCGTCTAGACAAATGACGAAATTTTCCCTTGTGCGGTTTTTCTTCGTTAATTTTTTGTCCAACACTTCTTCAACCTGACATAATTTGTACGAAAACTAATTATTCAGCGGCGCTTAAATCCGTGATCCCGGCTCTGTGCCTCGAGTCCAATTTCTTGGGCCATTTTCAATCGACCAGCCAAATTTTGGTCCATTCCGACTCCATCGCGACAAATGACGAAATTTCCCTTGGTATGGTTTTGCACTGTTAATTTTCTGTCCAACACATCTTCAGCTTGACGTAATTAATACGGAAATTAATTATTCAGAGGCATAATCGAAGGAATTTAGCTAAAATCCCGTGATCTCAGGACTATGCCCCGAGTCTAGTTTCTAGGGTCGTTTCCAATCAACTTGCCAAATTTTGGCACATTCCGACACCGTCGCGACAATTGACAAAATTGCCCCTGCGGTTTTGTGTTGTTAATTTTCTGTCCAACACATCTTCAACCTGACATAATTCATACGAAAATTAATTATTCGGAGGCCTAAACGAAGGAATTTGGCTAAAATCCCGTGATCTCGGGTCTATGCCCCGAGTCCAATTTCTTGGGGAGGCCTAAACGAAGGAATTTGGCTAAAATCCCGTGATCTCGGGTCTATGCCCCGAGTCCAATTTCTCGGGCCGTTTCCAATGAAGCTGCCAAATTTCAGCCCATTCCGACACCATCGCGACAAATGACGAAATTTCCCCTTGTACGATTTTTCTTTGTTAATTTTCTGTCCAACACTTCTTCAACCTGACATAATTTATGCGAAAACTAATTATTCGGGGGCCTAAACGAAGAAATTTGGCTAAAATCCCGTGATCCCGGGTCTGTGCCCCGAGTCCAATTTCTTGGGCCATTTTCAAACGACCAGCCAAATTTCGGTCCATTCCGACACCGTCGCGATAAATTAAGAAATTGCCCATGGTGCGGTTTTGCGTTTTTAATTTTCGGTCCAACACATCTTCAGCTTGACATAATTAATACGAAAATTAATTATCGGAGGCCTAAACGAAGGAATTTGGCTAAAATCCCGTGATCCTGAGTCTGTGACCCAAGTCCAATTTCTTGGGCCGTTTTCAATCGACCTGTCAAATTTCGGTCTATTTCAACAACGTCGCGACAAATGATGAAATTGCCCTTGGTGAGATTTTGCGTTGTTAATTTTCTACCCAACACATCTTCAGCTTGACATAATTAAGACGGAAATTAATTAGTCGAAGGCATAAACAACGGAATTTGGTCCCATGATCTCGGGTCTATGCCCCGAGTCTAATTTCTGGGGTCATTTCCAATCAACCTGCCAAATTTCGGCACATTCCGACACCGACGTGACAAATGACGAAATTGCCCTTGGTCCGATTTTACGTTGTTAATTTTCTGTCCAACACATCTTCAGCTTGACATAATTAATATGGAAATTAATTATTTCGGTGGCATAAATGAAGGAATTTGGCTAAAATCCCCTGATCTCGGGTCTATGCCCCGAGTCTAATTTTTCGGGTCGTTTCCAATCAACCTACCAAATTTCGGTACATTCCGACACCGTCGCGACAATCGACAAAATTGCCCCTGGTATGATTTTGCGTTGTTAATTTTCTGTCCAACACATCTTCAACCTGACATAATTAATAAGGAAATTAATTATTCGGAGGCCTAAACGAAGGAATTTGGCTAAAATCCCGTGATCTCGGGTCTATGCCCGGAGTCCAATTTCTCAGGCCGTTACCAATCAACCTGCTAAATTTCATCCCATTCCGATACGATTGTGACAAATGACGAAATTTCCCCTTGTGCGGGTTTTCTTTGTTAATTTTCTGTCCAACTCTTCTTTGACCTGACATAATTTATACGAAAACTAATTATTCGGAGGCCTAAACGAAGGAATTTGGCAAAAATCCCATGATCCCAGGTCTGTGCTCCGAGTCCAATTTCTCTGGCCATTTTCAAACGACCAGCTAAATTTCGGTCCATTCCGACACCATTGCGGCAAATGACGAAGTTGCCCATGGTGCAGTTTTGCGTTGTTAATTTTCTATCCAACACATCTTCAGCTTGACATAATTAATATGGAAATTAATTATCAGAGGCCTAAAAGAAGGAATTTGGCTAAAATCCTGTGATCTCGGGTCTATGCCCCAAGTCCAATTTCTTGGGCCATTTTCAAACGACCAGCCAAATTTCGGTCCATTCCGACACCGTCGCGACAAATAACGAAATTGCTCTTGGTGCGGTTTTGCGTTGTTAATTTTCTGTCCAATACATCTTCAGCTTGACATAATTAATACGGAAATTAATTTTTTCGGAGGCATAAACGAAGGAATTTGGTCTCGTGATCTCGGGTCTATGCCCTGAGTCTAATTTCTGGGGTCGTTTCCAATCAACCTGCCAAATTTCGGCACATTTCGACACCGTCGCGACAAATGACAAAATTGCCCCTGGTGCGGTTTAGCGTTGTTAATTTTCTGTCCAACACATCTTCAACCTGACATAATTGATACGAAAATTAATTATTCGGAGACCTAAATGAAGGAATTTGGCTAAAATCCCGTGATCTAGGGCCTTTGCCCCGAGTCCAATTTCACGGACCGTTTCCAATCAACTTGCCAAATTTCAGCCCATTTCGACACTGTCGCGCCAAATGACGAAATTTCCCCTTATGAGGTTTTTCTTTGTTAATTTTCAGTCCAACACTTCTTCAACCTAACATAATTTATACGAAAACTAATTTTTTGGAGGCCTAAACGAAGGAATTTGGCAAAAATCTTCGTGATCCCGGGTCTATGCCCCGAGTCCAATTTCTTGGGCCATTTTCAATTGACCTGCCAAATTTTGGTCCATTCCGACACCGTCGCGACAAATGACGAAATTGCCCTCAGTGCGGCTTTGCGTTGTTAATTTTCTATCCAACACTTCTTCAACCTGACATAATTTATACGAAAACTAATTATTCGAAGGCCTAAACAAAGGAATTTAGCTAAAATCTCGTGATCCCTGGTCTTTGCCCCGAGTCCAATTTCTTGGGCCGTTTTCGATCGACCTACCAAATTTCGGTCCATTCCGACATCGTCGCGACAAATGACAAAATTACCCTTGGTGCGGTTCTGCGTTGTTAATTTTCTGTCCAACACATCTTCAGTTTGACATAATTAATTTGGAAATTAATTATTCGGAGGCTTAAACGAAGGAATTTGGCTAAAATCCCGCGATCTCGGGTCTATGTCCCGAGTCTAATTTCTGGGGTCGTTTCCAATCAACCTGCCAAATTTCTGCCCATTCCGACACCGTCGCGACGAATGACGAAATTGCCCCTTGTACGACTTTTCTTTGTTAATTTTCTGTCCAACATATCTTCAGCATGACATAATTAATATGGAAATTATTCATTCGGAGGTAGAAACGAAGGAATTTGGCTATTCGTTAAAATCTTGTGATCCCGGGTCTGTGCCCCGAGTCTAATTTCTTGGGCCATTTTCAATCGACCTGCCAAATTTCGGTCCATTCCGACACCGTCACGATAAATCACGAAATTGCCCTTGGTGCGGTTTTACGTTGTTAATTTTCTGTCCAACACATCTTCAGCATGACATAATTAATATGGAAATTAATTATTCGGAGGCATAAACTAAGGAATTTCGCTAAAATCTCGTGATCTCGGGTCTATGTCCCGAGTCTAATTTCTGGGGTCGTTTCCAATCAACCTGCCAAATTTCTGCCCATTCCGACACCGTCGCGACGAATGACGAAATTTCCCCTTGTACGATTTTTCTTTGTTAATTTTCTGTCCAACACTTCTTCAACCTGACATAATTTATACGAAAACTAATTATTCAGGGACTTAAACGAAGGAATTTCGTTAAAATCTTGTGATCCCGGGTCTGTGCCCCGAGTCTAATTTCTTGGGCCATTTTCAATCGACCTGCCAAATTTCGGTCCATTCCGACACCGTCGCGACAAATTACGAAATTGTCCTTGGTGCGGTTTTACGTTGTTAATTTTCTGTCCAACACATCTTCAGCGTGACATAATTAATATGGAAATTAATTATTCGGAGGCATAAACGAAGGAATTTGGCTAAAATCTCGTGATCTCGAGTCTATGTCCCGAGTCTAAATTCTGGGGTCATTTCCAATCAACTTGCCAAATTCAGCCCATTCCGACACCGTCGCGACGAATGACGAAATCTCCCCTCGTGCGATTTTTCTTTGTTAATTTTCTGTCCAACACTTCTTCAACCTGACATAATTTATACAAAAACTAATTATTCGGGGGCTTAAACGAATGAATTTGGCTAAAATCCCGTGATTCCGGGTCTGTGCCCAGAGTCCAATTTCTTGGGCCATTTTCAATCGACCTGCCAAGTTTCGGTCCATTTCGACACCGTCGCCACAAATTACGAAATTGCCCTTGCTGCGGATTTGCGCTGTTAATTTTCTGTCCAACACATCTTCAGCTTGACATAATTAATATGGAAATTATTTATTCAGAGGTAGAAACGAAGGAATTTGGCTAAAATCCCGTGATCTCGAGTCTATGTCCTGAGTCTAATTTCTGGGGTCGTTTCCAATCAACCTGCCACATTTCGGCACATTCCGACACCGTCACCATAATTAGCAAAATTGCCCCTGGTGCGGTTTGGAAATTAATTATTTGGAGGCCCAAACGAGGGAATTTGGCTAAAATCCCATGATCCCGGGTCTGTGCTCTGAGTCCAATTTCTAGGTCCGTTTCCAATCAACCTGCCAAATTTCGGCCCATTCCGACACCGTCGCGACAAATGACGAAATTGCCCTCGGTGCGGTTCTGCTTTGTTAATTTTCTGTCCAACACATCTTCAATTTGACATAATTAATTTGGAAATTAATTATTCGGAGGCTTAAACGAAGGAATTTGGCTAAAATCCCGTGATCTCGGGTTAATGTCTCGAGTCTAATTTCTGGGGTCGTTTCCAATCAACCTGCCAAATTTCTGCCCATTCCGACATCGTCGCGACGAATGACGAAATTTCCCTTGTGCGATTTTTCTTTGTTAATTTTCTATCCAACACTTCTTCAACCTGACATAATTTATACGAAAACTAATTATTCGTGGGCTTAAACGAAGGAATTTGGCTAAAATCCCGTGATCCCGGGTCTGTGCCCCGAGTCCAATTTCTTGGGCCATTTTCAATCGATCTGCCGAATTTCGGTCCATTCCGACACCGTCGCGACAAATTACGAAATTGTCCTTGGTGCGGTTTTACGTTGTTAATTTTCTGTCCAACACATCTTCAGCGTGACATAATTAATATGGAAATTAATTATTCGGAGGCATAAACGAAGGAATTTGGCTAAAATCTCGTGATCTCGAGTCTATGTCCCGAGTCTAAATTCTGGGGTCATTTCCAATCAACTTGCCAAATTCAGCCCATTCCGACACCGTCGCGACGAATGACGAAATCTCCCCTCGTGCGATTTTTCTTTGTTAATTTTCTGTCCAACACTTCTTCAACCTGACATAATTTATACAAAAACTAATTATTCAGGGGCTTAAACGAAGGAATTTGGCTAAAATCCCGTGATTCCGGGTCTGTGCCCGGAATCCAATTTCTTGGGCCATTTTCATTCGACTTGCCAAGTTTCGGTCCATTCCGACACCGTCGCCACAAATTACGAAATTGCCCTTGCTGCGGATTTGCGCTGTTAATTTTCTGTCCAACACATCTTCAGCTTGACATAATTAATATGGAAATTATTCATTCGGAGGTAGAAACGAAGGAATTTGGCTAAAATCCCATGATCTCGGGTCTATGCCCCGAGTCTAATTTTTGGGGTCGTTTCCAATCAACCTGCCACATTTCGGCACATTCCGACACCGTCGCGACAATTGAGAAAATTGCCCCGAGTGCGGTTTGGAAATTAATTATTCGGAGGCCTAAACGAGGGAATTTGGCTAAAATCCCGTGATCCCGGGTCTGTGCTCCGAGTACAATTTCTGGGTCCGTTTCCAATCAACCTGCCAAATTTCGGTCCATTCCGACACCGTCGCGACAAATGACGAAATTGCCCTTGGTGCAGTTTTGCTTTGTAAATTTTCTGTCCAACACATCTTTAGCTTGACATAATTAATACGAAAATTAGTTATTCGGAGGCATAAATGAAGGAATTTGGCTAAAATCCCGTGATCTCGGGTCTATGCCCCGAGTCTAATTTCTGGGGTCGTTTCCAATCAACATGCCAAATTTCGGCACATTCCAACACCGTCGCGACAATTGACAAAATTGCCCTTGGTGCGATTTTGCGTTGTTAGTTTTCTGTCCAACACATCTTCAACCTGACATAATTAATACAGAAATTAATTATTCGGAGGCCTAAACGAAGGAATTTGGCTAAAATCCCTTGATCTCGGGTCTATGCCTCGAGTCCAATTTCTGGGGCCGTTTCTAATCAACATGCCAAATTTCAGCCCATTCCGACACCTTCGCGACAAATGACGAAATTTTCCTTTGTGCGGTTTTTCTTTTTTAATTTTCTGTCCAACACTTCTTCAACCTGACATAATTTATACAAAAACTAATTATTCGGGGGCTTAAACAAAGGAATTTGGCTAAAATCCCGTTATTTCGGGTCTGTGCCCGGAGTCCAATTTCTTGGGCCATTTTCAATCGACCTGCCAAGTTTCGGTCCATTCCGACACCGTCGCCACAAATTACGAAATTGCCCTTGATGCGGATTTGCGCTGTTAATTTTCTGTCCAACACATCTTCAGCTTGACATAATTAATATGGAAATTAATTATTCGGAGGCATAAACGAAGGAATTTGGCTAAAATCTCGTGATCTCGGGTCTATGTCCCGAGTCTAAATTCTGGGGTCATTTCCAATCAACTTGCCAAATTTCAGCCCTTTCCGACACTGTCGCGACGAATGACGAAATCTCCCCTCGTGCGGTTTTTCTTTGTTAATTTTCTGTCAAACACTTCTTCAACCTGACATAATTTATACAAAAACTAATTATTCGGGGGCTTAAACGAAGGAATTTGGCTAAAATCCCGTGATTTCGGGTCTGTGCCCGGAGTCCAATTTCTTGGGCCATTTTCAATCGACCTGCCAAGTTTCGGTCCATTCCGACACCGTCGCCACAAATTACGACATTGCCCTTACTGCGGATATGCGCTCTTAATTTTCTGTCCAACACATCTTCAGCTTGACATAATTAATATGGAAATTTTTCATTCGGAGGTAGAAACGAAGGAATTTGGTTGAAATCCCGTGATCTCGGGTCTATGCCCCGAGTCTAATTTCTGGGGTCGTTTCCAATCAACCTGCCACATTTCGGCACATTCCGACACCGTCGCGACAATTGAGAAAATTACCCCGGGTGCGATTTGGAAATTAATTATTCGGAGGCCTAAACGAGGGAATTTGGCTAAAATCCCGTGATCCCGGGTCTGTGCTCCGAGTCCAATTTCTGGGACCGTTTCCAATCAACCTGCCAAATTCAGGTCCATTCCGACACCGTCGCGACAAATGACGAAATTGCCCTCGGTGCAGTTTTGCTTTGTAAATTTTCTGTCCAACACATCTTCAGCTTGACATAATTAATACGAAAATTAATTATTCGGAGGCATAAATGACGGAATTTGGCTAAAATCCCGTGATCTCGGGTCTATGCCCCGAGTCGAATTTCTGGGGTCGTTTCCAATCAACATGCCAAATTTTGGCACATTCCGACACCGTCGCGACAATTGACAAAATTGCCCTTGGTGCGATTTTGCGTTGTTAGTTTTCTGTCCAACACATCTTCAACCTGAGATAATTAATACAGAAATTAATTATTCGGTGGCCTAAACGAAGGAATTTGGCTAAAATCCCTTGATCTCGGGTCTATGCCTCGAGTCCAATTTCTCGGGCCGTTTCTAATCAACATGCCAAATTTCAGCCCATTCCGACACCGTCGCGACAAATGACGAAATTTTCCTTTGTGCGTTTTTTCTTTTTTCATTTTCTGTCCAACGCTTCTTCAACCTGACATAATTTATGCAAAAACTAATTATTCGGGGGCTTAAACGAAGGAATTTGGCTAAAATCCCGTGATTCCGGGTCTGTGCCCGGAGTCCAATTTCTTGGGCCATTTTCAATCAACCTGCCAAGTTTCGGTCCATTCCGACACCGTCGCCACAAATTACGAAATTGCCCTTGCTGCGGATTTGCGCTGTTAATTTTCTGTCCAACACATCTTCAGCTTTACATAATTAATATGGAAATTATTCATTCGGAGGTAGAAACGAAGGAATTTGGCTGAAATCCCGTGATCTCGGGTCTATGCCCCGAGTCTAATTTCTGGGGTCGTTTCCAATCAACCTGCCACATTTCGGCACATTCCGAAACCGTCGCGACAATTGAGAAAATTACCCCGGGTGCGATTTGGAAATTAATTATTCGGAGGCCTAAACGAGGGAATTTGGCTAAAATCCCGTGATCCCGGGTCTGTGCTCCGAGTCCAATTTCTGGGTCCGTTTCCAATCAACCTGCCAAATTCCGGTCCATTCCGACACCGTCACGACAAATGACGAAATTGCCCTTGGTACAGTTTTGCTTTGTAAATTTTCTGTCCAACACATCTTCAGCTTGACATAATTAATACGAAAATTAATTATTCGGAGGCATAAATGAAGGAATTTGGCTAAAATCCAGTGATCTCGGGTCTATGCCCCGAGTCGAATTTCTGGGGTCATTTCCAATCAACATGCCAAATTTCGGCACATTTCGACACCATCGCGACAATTGACAAAATTGCCCTTGGTGCGATTTTGCGTTGTTAGTTTTCTGTCCTACACATCTTCAACCTGACATAATTAATACAGAAATTAATTATTTGGAGGCCTAAACGAAGGAATTTGGCTAAAATTTCTTGATCTCGGGTCTATGCCTCGAGTCCAATTTCTCGGGCCGTTTCTAATCAACATGCCAAATTTCAGCCCATTCCGACACCGTCGCGACAAATGACGAAATTTTCCTTTGTGCGTTTTTTCTTTTTTCATTTTCTGTCCAACGCTTCTTCAACCTGACATAATTTATACGAAAACTAATTATTCGAAGGCCTAAACGAAGAAATTTAGCTAAAATCCCGTGATCCCGGGTCTGTGCCCCGAGTCCAATTTCTTGGGCCGTTTTCAATCGACCTACGAAATTTCGCTCCATTCCAACACCGTCGCGACAAATGACGAAATTGCCCTTGGTGCAGTTTGCGTTGTTAATTTTCTGTCCAGCACATCTTCAGTTTGACATAATTAATATGGAAATTAATTATTCGGAGGCTTAAACGAAGGAATTTGGCTAAAATCCCGTGATCTCGGGTCTGCGCCCCGAGTCTAATTTTTGGGGGCGTTTCCAATCAACCTGCCACATTTCGTCACATTCTGACACCGTCGCGATAATTGAGAAAATTACCCCGGGTGCGGTTTGTAAATTAATTATTCGGAGGCCTAAACGAGGGAATTTGGCTAAAATCCTGTGATCCCGGGTCTTTGCTCCGAGTCCAATTTCTAGGTCGTTTCCAATCAACCTTCCAAATTTCGGTCCATTCCGACACCGTCGCGACAAATGACGAAATTGCCCTTGGTGCAGTTTTGCTTTGTAAATTTTCTGTCCAACACATCTTTAGCTTGACATAATTAATACGAAAATTAATTATTCGGAGGCATAAATGAAGGAATTTGGCTAAAATCCCGTGATCTCGGGTCTAAGCCCCGAGTCTAATTTCTGGGGTCGTTTCCAATCAACATGCCAAATTTCGGCACATTCCGACACCGTCGCGACAATTGACAAAATTGCCCTTGGTGCGATTTTGCGTTGTTAGTTTTCTGTCGAACACATCTTCAACCTGACATAATTAATACAGAAATTAATTATTCGGAGGCCTAAATGAAGGAATTTGGCTAAAATCCCTTGATCTCGGGTCTATGCCTCGAGTCCAATTTCTCGGGCCGTTTCGAATCAACATGCCAAATTTCAGCCCATTCGGACACCGTCGCGACAAATGACGAAATTTTCCTTTCTGCGGTTTTTCTTTTTTAATTTTCTGTCCAACACTTCTTCAACCTGACATAATTTAAACGAAAACTAATTATTCGAAGGCCTAAACGAAGAAATTTAGCTAAAATCCCGTGATCCCGGGTCTGTGCCCCGAGTCCAATTTCTTGGGCCGTTTTTAATCGACCCACGAAATTTTGGTCCATTCCGACACCGTCGCGACAAATGACAAAATTGCCCTTGGTGCAGTTTGCGTTGTTAATTTTCTGTCCAGCACATCTTCAGTTTGACATAATTAATATGGAAATTAATTATTCGGAGGCTTAAACGAAGGAATTTGGCTAAAATCCCATGATCTTGGTTCTATGCCCCGAGTCTAATTTCTGGGGTTGTTTCCCGTCAATTTTTCAAATTTCGGCACATTCCGACACTTTCGCGACAATTGACAAAATTACCCCTGGTGCGGTTTGGAAATTAATTATTCGGAGGCCCAAACGAGGGAATTTGGCTAAAATCCCGTGATCCCGGGTCTGTGCTCCGAGTCCAATTTCTGGGTCCGTTTCCAATCGACCAGCCAAATTTCGGCCCATTCCGACACCGTCGCGACAAATGACGAAATTGCCCCTTATACGATTTTTCTTCGTTAATTTTCTGTCCAGCCTTTCTTCAACCTGACATAATTAATACGAAAATTAACCATTCGGAGGCCGAAACAAAGGAATTTGGCTGAAATCCCGAGATTCCAGGTCTGTACCCCGAGTCCAATTTCTAGGGTCGTTTCCAATCAACCTGCCAAATTTCGGCGCATTCTGACACCTTCGCGACAAATGAGAAAATTACCCGTGGTGCGGTTTTCCGTTGTTAATTTTCAGTCCAACACATCTTCAACCTGACATAATTACTACGGAAATTAATTATTCGGAGGCCTAAACGAAGGAAATTTGCTAAAATCCCATGATCCCAGGTTTGTACCCTGAGTCCAATTTCTGGGTCTGTATCCAATCAACCTGCAAAATTTTCGCCCATTCCGACACTGTCGCGATAAATGACGAAATTTTCCCTGGTGCGATTTTTCTTTGTTAATTTTTTGTCCAACACTTCTTCAGCATGACATAATTAATATGAAAATTAATTATTCGGATTCCTAAACAAATGAATTTGGCTAAAATCCCGTGATCCAGGGTATGTGCCCCGAGTCCGATTTTTGGGGCCGTTTCCAATGAACCTACAAAATTTCGGCCCATTCCAACACCGACACCGTCGCGACGAATGACGAAATTTTCCCTCGTGCGGTTTTTCTTTGTTAATTTTCTGTCCAACACTTCTTCAGCCTGACATAATTAATACGAAAATTAATTATTCGGAGGCCTAAACGAAGGAATTTGGCTAAAATCCCGTGATACCGGGTATGAGCCCCAACTCCAGTTTCTCGGGCCGTTTTCAAACAACTTACCAAATTTCGGCCCATTCCGACACCGTCACGACAAATGACGAAATTGTCCCTGGTGTAGTTTTTCTTTGTAAATTTTCTGTCCAACACTTCTTCAACCTGACATAATTATTACGAAAATTAATTATTCGGAGGCCTAAACGAAGGAATTTGGCTAAAATCCCGTGATCCTGGGTCCGTACCCTGAGTCCAATTTTCAGGGCCGTTTCCGATCAACCTGCCAAATTTCGGCCCATTCCGACACCGTAGCGACAAATGACAAAAATGCCCCTAGTGCGGTTTTGCGTTGTTAATTTTATGTCCAACACATCTTCAACCTGATGTAATTAATACGGAAATTAATTATTCGGCGGCCTAAATGAAGGAATTTGGCTAAAATCCCATGATCCCAGGTATGTGCCTCGACTCCAATTTCACGGGCCGTTTCCAATCAACCTACCAAATTTCGGCCCATTACGACAACGTCGTGACAAATGAGGAAATTGCCCCTGGTGCGATTTTGCGTTGTTTATTGTCGGTCCAACACTTTTTCAACCTGACATAATTAGTACAGAAATTAATTACTCGGAGGCCTAAACGATGGAATTTGGCTAAAATCCCGTGATCCCGGGTATGTGCCCCGACTCCAATTTCTCGGGCCACTTCCAATCAACCTGCCAAATTTCAGCCCATTCCGACACCATCACGACAAATGACGAAATTGTCCCTGGTGCAGTTTTTCTTTGCAAATTTTCTGCTTAACACTTCTCAAACCTGACATAATTATTACGAAAATTGATTATTCGGAGGCCTAAATGAAGGAATTTGGCTAAAATCCCATGATCCAGGGCCTGTACACCAAGTCCGATTTCTGGGGTCGTTTCCAATCAACCTACAAAATTTCGACCCATTCCAACTCCGACGCGACAAATAACGAAATTTCCCCTAGTGCGGTTTTTCTCTGTTAATTTTCTATCCAACACATCTTCAGCCTGACATAATTAATATGGAAATTAATTATTCAGAGGCCTAAACGAAGGAATTTGGCTAAAATCCCATCATCCCGGGTCTATGCCCCGAGTCCAATTTCTCAGGCCGTTTCCAACCAACCTGCCAAATTTCGGCCCATTCCGACACCGTCGCGACAAATGACGAAATTGCCCTTGGTGTGATTTTACGTTGTTAATTTTCTGTCCAGCACATCTTTAGCCTGACATAATTAATGTGAGAATTAATTATTCGGAGGCCTAAATGAAGGAATTTGGCTAAAATCCCTTGACCCCAGGTAGCCCATTCCGACACCGTCGCGACAAATGACAAAATAGCCCCTGGTGCGATTTTGCGTTGTTAATTTTCTCTCCAACACATCTTCAACCTGACATAAATAATACGGAAATTAATTATTCGGAGGCCTAAATGACGGAATTTGGCTAAAATCCCTTGATCCCGGGTATGTGCCCGGAGTCCAATTTCTCGGGCCGTTTCCAATCAACCAGCCAAATTTCGACCCATTCCGACACCGTCTCAACAAATGACAAAATTACCCCTGGTGTAGTTTTGCGTTGTTAATTTTTTATCCAACACTACTTCAACCTGACATAATTAATGAGGAAATTAGTTATTCGGAGGCCTAAACAAAGGGATTTGGCTAACATCCCGTGATCCCAGGTCTGTGCCCCGAGTCCAATTTCTTTGGCCGTTTTCAATCGACCTGCCAAATTTCGGTCCATTCCGACACCGCCACGACAAATGGTGAAATTTACGTTGTTAATTTTTTGTCCAACACATCTTTAGCTTGACATAATTAATACGGAAATTAATTATTCGGAGGCATAAACGAAGAAATTTGGTTAAAATCCCGTGATCTCGGGACTATGCCCCAAGTCTAATTTCTGGGGTCGTTTCCAATCAACCTGCAAAATTTTGACACATACCGACACCATCGCGACAATTGACAAAATTGTCCCAGGTGCTGTTTTGCGTTGTTAATTTTCTGTCCAACACATCTTCAACTTAACATAATTAATACGGAAATTAATTATTCGGAGGCATAAACGAAGGAATTTGGCTAAAATCCCGTGATCTCGGGTCTATGCCCCGAGTCCAATTTCTCGGGCCGTTTCCAATCAACCTGCCAAATAGCAGCCCATTCCGATACCGTCGCAACAAATGATGAAATTTTCCCTTGTGCGGTTATTCTTTGTTAATTTTTTGTCCAACGCTTCTTCAACTTGACATAATTTGTAAGAAAACTAATTATTCGGAGGCCTAAACGAAGGAATTTAGCTAAAATATCGCGATCCTAGGTCTGTGCCCTGAGTCAAATTTCTTGGGCCGCTTTCAATCGACCTGCCAAATTTCGGTCCATTTCGACACCGTCGCGACAAATGACGAAATTGCCCTTGGTGCGGTTTTGCGTTGTTAATTTTCTGTCCAACACATCTTCAGCTTGACATAATTAATACGGAAATTAATTATTCGGAGGCATAAACGAAGGAATTTGGCTAAAATCCCGTGATCTCGAGTCTATGCCTCGAGTCTAATTTCTGGGGTGGTTTCCAATCAACCTGCCAAATTTCGGCACATTCTGACACCATCGCGACAATTGACAAAATCGCCCCTGGTGCCGTTTTGCGTTGTTAATTTTCTGTCCAACACATCTTCAACTTGACATAATTAATACAAAAATTAATTATTCGGAGGCCTAAACGAAGGAATTTGGCTAAAATCCTGTGATCCCGGGTCAATGCCCTGAGTCCAATTTCTCGGGCCGTTTCCAATCAACTTGCCGAATTTCAGCCCATTACGACGCCGTTGCGACAAATGACGAAATTTCCCCTTGTGCAGTTTTTCTTTGTTAATTTTCTGTCCAACACTTCTTCGACCTGACATAATTAACACGAAAACTAATTACTCGGAGGCCTAAACAAAGGAATTTGGGTAAAATCCCGTGTTCCTGGGTCTGTGCCCTGAGTCCAATTTCTTGGGCCATTTTCAATCGACCTGCCAAACTTCGGTCCATTCCAACACCGTCGCGACAAATGACGAAATTGCCCTTGGTGCGGTTTTGCGTTGTTAATTTTCTGCCCAACACATCTTCAGCTTGACATAATTAATACGAAAATTAATTATTCGGAGGCATAAACGAAGAAATTTGGTTAAAATCCCATGATCTCGGGACTATGCCCCGTGTCTAATTTCTGGGGCCGTTTCCAATCAACCTGCCAAATTTCGGCACATACCGACACCATCGCGACAATTGACGAAATTGTCCCAAGTGCCGTTTTACGTTGTTAATTTTCTGTCCAACACATCTTCAGCTTGACATAATTAATACGGAAATTAATTATTCGGAGGCATAAACGAAGGAATTTGGCTAAAATCCCGTGATCCCAGGTGCCGTTTTACGTTGTTAATTTTCTGTCCAACACATCTTCAGCTCGACATAATTAATACGGAAATTAATTATTCGGAGGCATAAACGAAGGAATTTGGCTAAAATCCCGTGATCCCAGGTGCCGTTTTACGTTGTTAATTTTCTGTCCAACACATCTTCAGCTCGACATAATTAATACGGAAATTAATTATTCGGAGGCATAAACGAAGGAATTTGGCTAAAATCCCGTGATCCCAGGTGCCGTTTTACGTTGTTAATTTTCTGTCCAACACATCTTCAACCTGACATAATTAATACAAAAATTAATTATTCGGAGGCCTAAACGAAGGAATTTGGCTAAAATCCCGTGATTCCGGGTCAATTCCCCGAGTCCAATTTCTGGGGCCGTTTCCAATCAACCTTCCAAATTTCGGTCCATTTCGACACCGTCATGACAAATGACGAAATTGCCCTTGGTGCGGTTTTGTGTTAATTTTCTATCCAACACATCTTCAGCTTGACATAATTAATACCAAAATTAACTATTCGGAGACATAAATGAAGGAATTTGGCTAAAATCCCGTGATCTCGAGTCTATGCCCTGAGTTTAATTTCTGGCGTCGTTTCCAATCAACCTGCCAGATTTCGGCACATTCCGACACCATCGCGACAATTGACAAAATTGCCCCTGGTGCGGTTTGAAAATTAATTATTCGGAGGCCTAAACGAGGGAATTTGGCTGAAATCCCGTGATCCCGGGTCTGTGTTCCGAGTCCAATTTCTAGGTCCGTTTCCAATCAACCTGTCAAATTTCGGACCATTCCGACACCGTCGCGACAAATGACGAAATTGCCCCTGGTGCAGTTTTTCTTTACAAATTTTCTGTGTAACACTTCTTCAACCTGACATAATTATTATGAAAATTAATTATTCGGAGGCCTAAATGAAGGAATTTGGCTAAAATCCTGTGATCCCGGGCCTGTGCACCAAGTCCAATTTCTGGGGTCGTTTCCAATCAACCTGTAAAATTTCGACCCATTCCAACTCCGTCGTGGCAAATGACGAAATTGTCCCTGTGCGGTTTTGCGTTGTTAATTTTCTGTCCAGTACATCTTCAGCCTGGCATAATAAATACGAGAATTAATTATTTGGAGGCCTAAACAAAGGAATTTGGCTAAAATCCCTTGATCCAGGGTGGCCCATTCCGACACCGTCGCGACAAATGACAAAATAGCCCCTGGTGCGATTTTGCGTTGTTAATTTTCTCTCCAACACATCTTCAACCTGACATAATTAATACGGAAATTAATTATTCGGAGGCCTAAACAAAGGAATTTGGCTAAAATCCCTTGATCCCAGGTATGTGCCCCGAGTCCAATTTCTCGGGCCATTTCCAATCAACCTGCCTAATTTCGGCCCATTCCAACACCGTCGCAACAAATGACAAAATTGCCCCTGGTGCGATTTTGCGTTGTTAATTTTTTGTCCAACACTTCTTCAACCTGACATAGTTAATGAGGAAATTAGTTATTAGGAGGCCTAAACAAAGGGATTTGGTTAACATCCCGTGATCCCAGTTCTGTGTCCCGAGTCCAATTTCTTGGGCCGTTTTCAATCGACTTGCCAAATTTCGGTCCATTCCGACACCGTCACGACAAATGGCGAAATTTACGTTGTTAATTATTTGTCCAACACATCTTTAGCTTGACGTAATTAATACGGAAATTAATTATTCGGAGGCATAAATGAAGAAATTTGGTTAAAATCCCGTAATCTCGGGTCTATGCCCCAAGTCTAATTTCTTGGGTCGTTTCTAATCAACCTGCCAAATTTTGGCACATTCCGACACCATCGCGACAATTGACAAACTTGCCCCTGGTGCCATTTTGCGTTGTTAATTTTCTAGTCCAACACATCTTCAACCTGACATTATTAATACAGAAATTAATTATTCGGAGGCCTAAAAGAGGGAATTTGGCTAAAATCCCGTGATGCCGGGTCTATGCCTCGAGTCCAATTTCTCGGGCCGTTTCCAATCAACCTGCCATATTTCAGCCCACTACGATACTATCACGACAAATGACAAAATTTCCCCTTGTGCGGTTTTTCTTTGTTTGTTTTCTGTTCAACACTTCTTCAACCTGACATAATTAATACGAAAAATAATTATTCGGAGCCTAAACGAAGGAATTTGGCTAAAATCCCGTGTTCCTGGGTCTATGCCCTGGGTCCAATTTCTTAGGCCGCTTTAAATCGACCTGCCAAATTTCGGTCCATTTCGACACCATTGCGAAAAATGACGAAATTGCCCTTGGTGCGGTTTTGCATTGTTAATTTTCTATCCAACACATCTTCAGCTTCACATAATTAATACGAAAATTAACTATTCGGAGACATAAATGAAGGAATTTGGCTAAAATCCCGTGATCTCGAGTCTATGCCCCGAGTTTAATTTCTGGCGTCGTTTCCAATGAACCTGCCAGATTTCGGCACATTCCGACACCATCGCGACAATTGACAAAATTGCCCCTGGAGCCGTTTTCCCTTGTTAATTTTCTGTCCAAAACATCTTCAACCTGACATAATACAGAAATTAATTATTCAGAGGCCTAAACGAAGGAATTTAGCTAAAATCTCGTGATCCCGGGTCAATGCCCCGAGTCCAATTTCTCGGGCCGTTTCCAATCAACCTGCCAAATTTCAGCCCATTACGACACCGTTGCGACAAATGACGAAATTTTCCCTTGTACGGTTTTTCTTTGTTAATTTTCTATCCAACACTTCTTCAACCTGTCATAATTAAAATGAAAACTAATTACTCGGAGGCCTAAACGAAGGAATTTGTCTAAAATCCCGTGTTCCAGGGTCTGTGCTCTGAGTCCAATTTCTTGGGCCGTTTTCAATCGACCTGCCAAACTTCGGTCCATTCCGACACCGTCGCGACAAATGACGAAATTGCCCTTGGTGCGATTTTACGTTGTTAATTTTCTGTCCAACAAATCTTCAGCTTGACATAATTAATACGGAAATTAATTATTCGGAGTCATAAATGAAGAAATTTCGCTAAAATCTGGTGATCTCGAGTCTATGCCACGAGCCTAATTTCTGTGGTCGTTTCCAATCAACCTGCCAAATTTTGGCACATTCCGACACCATCGTGACAATTGACAAAATTGCCCCTGGTGCGGTTTGGAAATTAATTATTCGGAGGCCTAAACGAGGGAATTTGGCTGGAATCCCGTGATCCCGGGTCTGTGTCCCGAGTCCAATTTCTGGGTCCTTTTCCAATCAACCTGCCAAAATTTGGCCCATTCCAACACCGTCGCGACAAATGATGAAATTGCCCCTGGTGCGATTTTTCTTTGTTAATTTTTTATCCAACACTTCTTCAACCTGAAATAATTTATACAAAAATTAATTATTCGGAGGCATAAACGAAGGAATTTGGCTAAAATCCCGTGATCCCAGGTCTGTGCCCGGAGTCCAATTTCTGGGGTCGTTTCCAATCAACCTGCCAAATTTTGGCGCATTCCGACACCTTCGCGACAAATGACATAATTACCCCTGGTACGGTTTTACGTTGTTAATTTTCTGTCCAACACATCTTCAACCTGACATAATTAATACGAAAATTAATTATTCGAAGGCCTAAACGAAGGAATTTAGCTTAAATCCCGTGATCCCAGGTCTGAACCCTGAGTCCAATCTCTGGGTCCATTTCGAATCAACCTGCAAAATTTCAGCCCATTCCGACACCGTCATGACAAATGACGAAATTTTCCCTGGTTCAATTTTTCTTTGTTAACTTTCAGTCCAACATTTCTTTAGCCAGACATAATTAATAGAGAAATTAATTATTCGGAGGCCTAAATGAAGGAATTTGGCTAAAATCCCGTGATCCCGGGTCTGTACCCTGAGTCCTATTTCTGGGGCCGTTTCCAATCAACCTGCCAAATTTCGGCCCATTCTGACACCGTCGCGACGAATGAGAAAATTCCTGCTGCAATTTTCCGTTGTTAATTTTCTGTCCAAGACATCTTCAACCAGACATAATTAATACGGAAATTAATTATTCGGAGTCCTAAATGCAGGAATTTGGCAAAAATCCTATGATCCCAGGTATGTGCCTCGACTCCAATTTCTCGGGCCGTTTCCAATCAACCTGCCAGATTTCAGACCATTCTAACACTGTCGCGACAAATGACAAAATTGCCCCAGGTGCAGTTTTGCGTTGTTA
Organism: Olea europaea var. sylvestris; assembly: GCF_002742605.1. NCBI lineage: Eukaryota > Viridiplantae > Streptophyta > Magnoliopsida > Lamiales > Oleaceae > Olea > Olea europaea. The sequence goes on along the minus strand of NC_036253.1, from coordinate 16,944,573 downwards.
ATTTTCTGTCCAACACTTCTTCAACCTGGCATAATTAGTACAGAAATTAATTAATCAGAGGGCTAAATGAAGGAATTTGGCTAAAATCCCGTGATCCCAGGTCTGTGCCCTGAGTCCAATTCTAGGGGCCATTTCCAATAAACCTGCCAAATTTTGGCCCATTCCGACACCGTCACTACAAATGACAAAATTGCCCCTGGTGCGGTTTGTCTTTGTTAATTTTCTGTCCAACACCTCTTCAACATGACCTAATTAATACGGAAATTAATTATTCGGAGGCCTAAACAAAGGAATTTGGCTAAAATCCAATGATCCCGGGTCTGTGCCCCGAGTCTAAATTCTCGGGTTGTTTCGAATCAACTTGCCAGATTTTGGCCTATTCCGACACCATCGTGAAAAATGACGAAATTTCCCTCGGTGCGGTTTGTCTTTGTTAATTTTCTGTCCAACACCTCTTCAACCTGACATAATTGATACGGAAATTAATTATTCGGAGGCCTAAACGGAGGAATTTGACCAAAATCCCGTGATTCTGGGTTTGTGTCCCGAGTTCAATTTCTGGGGTCATTTCCAATTAACCTGCCAAATTTTGGCCCATTCCGATACCGTCGCGACAAATGACAAAATTGCCCCTGGTGCAGTTTTGTGTTGTTAATTTTAATTCCAACACATCTTCAACCTGACATAATTAATGCGAAAATTAATTATTTGGAGGCCTAAACGAAGGAATTTGGCTAAAATCCTGTGATCTCGGGTCTCTGTCCCGAGACCAATTTCTCGGGTTTTTTCCAATCAACTTGCAAAATTTCAGCCTATTCCGACACCGTCGTGACAAATGACGAAATTTCCCCCGGTGCGGTTTGTCTTTGTTAATTTTCTATCCAACACCTCTTCAACCTGACATAATTAATACGGAAATTAATTATTCGGAGGCCTAAACGAAGGAATTTGGCTAAAATCCCTTGATTCCGTGTCTCTGTCCCGTGTCAAATTTTTGGGGTCGTTTCCAATCAACCTGTCAAATTTCGGCCCATTCCGACACCGTCGCGACAAATTAAGAAATTGCCCCGGTGCCATTTTGCATTGTTAATTTTCTGTCCAACACATCTTCAATCTAACATAATTAATACGAAAATTAATTATTCGGAGGCCTAAACGAATGAATTTGGATAAAATCCCGTGATCCCGAGTCTGTGCCCCGAGTCCAATTTTTGGGGCCGTTTCCAACCAACGTGCCAAATTTCGGCCCATTCCGACACCGTCACGACAAATGACGAAATTTCCCCTGGTGTGGTTTTTCTTTATCAATTTTCTGTCCAACACTTCTTCAGCCTGACATAATTAATAAGAAAATTAATTATTCGGAGGCCTAAACGAAGGAGTTTGGCTAAAATCCCGTGATCTCAGGATTGTACCCTGAGTCCAATTTCTGGGGCCATTTCCAATCAACCTACCAAATTTTGGCCCATTCTGCCACCGCCGTGACAAATGACAAAATTGCCCCTGGTGCGGTTTTACATTGTTAATTTTCTGTCCAACACATCTTCAACCTGACATAATTAATACGTAAATTATTTATTCGGACGCCTAAACGGAGGAATTTGGCTAAAATCCCACGATCCCGGGTATGTGCCCCGACTCCAATTTCTCGGGCGGTTTCCAATCAAGCTGCCAAATTTCAGCCCATTCCGACACCGTCGCGACAAATGACGAAATTGCCCCTGGTGCGATTTTGCGTTGTTAATTTTCTGTCCAACACATCTTCAACATGATATAATTAGTATGGAAATTAATTATTCGGAGGCCTAAATGAAAGAATTTGGCTAAAATCCCGTGATCCCGGGTCTGTGCCCCGACTCAAATTTCTGGGGCCGTTTCCAATAAACCTGCCAAATTTCAGCACATTCCGACACCGTCGCGTCAAATGACAAAATTGCCCCTGGTGCGGTTTGTCTTTATTAATTTTTTGTCCAACACCTCTTCAACCTGACATAATTAATACGAAAATTAATTATTCGGAGGCTTAAACGAAGGAATTTGGCTAAAATCTCGTGATCCCGGGTCTGTGCCCCGAGTCCAATTTCTCGGGTTGTTTCCAATCAACCTGCCAAATTTCGGCCCATTCCGTCACCGTTGCGATAAATGACGAAATTTCCCTTGGTGCGGTTTCTCTTTGTTACTTTTTTGTCCAACACCTCTTCAACCTGACATAATTAATACGAAAATTAATTATTCGGAGGCCTAAACGTAGGAATTTGGCTAAAATCCTGTGATTCCGAGTCTGTACCCCGAGTCCAATTTCTAGGGTCGTTTCCAATCAACTTGCTAAATTTTGGCCCATTCGAACACTGTCGCGACAAATGACGAAATTGCCCCTGGTACTGTTTTTCTTTGTTAATTTTCTGTCCAACACTTCTTCAACCTGACATAAGTAATACGAAAATTAATTATTCGGAGGCCTAAACGAAGCAATTTGGCTAAAATCCCGTGATCCCGGGTCTGTACCCCGACTTAAATTTCTGGGGCTGTTTCTAATAAACCTGCCAAATTTCGGCACATTTCGACACCGTCGCGACAAATGACAAAATTGCCCCTGGTGCGGTTTGTCTTTATTAATTTTCTTTCCAACACCTCCTTAACCTGACATAATTAATACGAAAATTAATTATTCGGAGGACTAAACGAAGAAATTTGGCTAAAATCCTGTGATCCCAGGCTTGTGCCCTGAGTTCAATTTCTCGGGCGGTTTCCAATCAACCTGCCAAATTTCGGCCCATTCCGACACCGTCGCAATAAATGATGAAATTTCCCCTGGTGCGGTTTCTCTTTGTTACTTTTCTGTCCAACACCTCTTCAACCTGACATAATTAATATGGAAATTAATTATTCGGAGGCCTAAACGTAGGAATTTGGCTAAAATCCCGTGATTTCGAGTCTGTACCCCGAATCCAATTTCTAGTGTCGTTTCCAATCAACTTGCCAAATTTCGGCCCATTCCGACACTGTCGTGACAAATGACGAAATTGCCCCTGGTACTGTTTTTCTTTGTTAATTTTCTGTCCAACACTTCTTCAACCTGACATAATTAATACGAAAATTAATTATTTGGAGGCCTAAATTAAGGAATTTGGCTAAATCCCGTGATCCCGGGTCTTTGCCCCGAGTCCAATTTCTCGGGCTGTTTCCAATTAACCTGCCAAATTTCGGCCCGTTTCGACACCGTCGCGACAAATGACGAAATTGCCCCTGGTACTATTTTTCTTTGTTAATTTTCTGTCCAACACTTCTTCTACCTAACATAAGTAATACGAAAATTAATTATTTGGAGGCCTAAATGAAGGAATTTGGCAAAAATCCCATGATCCAGGGTCTGTACCCGGAGGTCAATTTCTGGGACCGTTTCCAATCAACATGCTAAATTTCGGCCCATTCTGACACCGTCGCAACAATTGACAAAATTGCCCATGGTGTGGTTTGGAAATTAATTATTTGGAGGTCTAAACGAGGGAATTTGGCAAAAATCCCGTGATCCCGGGTCTGTGCCCCGACTCCAATTTCTGGGGCCGTTTCCAAACAACCTGCTAAATTTCGGCCAATTTCGACACTGTCGCGACAAATGATAAAATTACCTCCGGTACCGTTTTGTGTTGTTAATTTTCTGTCCAACACATCTTCAACCTGACATAATTAATATGGAAATGAATTATTCGGAGGCCTGAACAAAGGAATTTGGATAAAATCCCATGATCCCGGGTATGTGCCCTGACTCCAATTTCGGGGGCCGTTTCCAATCAACCTGCTAAATTTCGGACCATTCCGACACCGTCACGACAAATGACGAAATTGCACCTGGTGCGATTTTGCGTTGTTAATTTTTAGTCCAACACTTTTTCAACCTTACATAACTAGTACGGAAAATAATTATTCGAAGTCCTAAACGAAGGAATTTGGCCAAAATCCCGTGATCCCAGGCCTATGCCCCAAGTCCCAATTTCTGGGGCCATTTCCAATAAACCAGCCAAATTTCGGCACATTCCAACACCGTCGCGACAAATGACGAAATTTCCCCTGGTGCCGTTTGTCTTTGTTAATTTTCTTTCCAACACCTCCTTAACCTAACATAATTAATACGGAAATTAATTATTCGGAGGACTAAATGAAGGAATTTGGCTAAAATCCCATGATCCCGGGTATGTGCCCCAATTCCAATTTCGTGGGCCGTTTCCTATCAACCTTCCAAATTTCAGTCCATTCCGACACCATCGTGACAAAAGATGAAATTTCCCCTAGTGCGGTTTTACGTTGTTAATTTTATGTCCAACACATCTTCAACCAGACATAATTAATAAGGAAATTAATTATTCGGAGGCCTAACAATGGAATTTGGCTAAAATCCCGTGATCCCGGGTCTATGCCTCGAGTCCAATTTCTAGGGCCGTTTCCAATCAACCTGCCAAATTTCGGCCCATTTTGACACCGTCGAGATAAATGACGAAATTTCCCCTGGTGTGATTTTTCTTTGTCAATTTTCTGTCCAACACTTCTTCAGCCTGACATAATTAATGCGAAAATTAATTATTCGGAGGCCTAAATGAAGGAATTTGGCTAAAATCCCGTGATCCCGGGTCTATGCCCCGAGTCCAATTTCTCGAGCTGTTTTCAATTAACTTGCTAATTTTCGGCCCACTCCGACACTGTCGCGACAAATGACGAAATTGCCCCTGGTGCGATTTTTGTTTGTTAATTTTCTGTCCAACACTTCTTCAGCCTGACATAATTAATACGGAAATTAATTATTTGGAGGCCTAAATGAAGGAATTTGGCTAAAATCCTGTGATCCCGAGTCTGTAGCTAGAGTCAAATTTCTGGGGCCATTTCCAATAAACCTGTCAAATTTCGGCCCATTCTGACACCGTCACGACAAATGACAAAATTACCCATGATGCGGTTTAGAAATTAATTATTCAGAGGCCTAAACGAAGGAATTTTGCTAAAATCCCGTGATCTCGGGTCTGTGCTCAAACTCCAATTTCTGGGGTCGTTTCCAATTAACCTGCCAAATTTCGGCCTATTGCGACACCGTCGCGACAAATGACGAAATTGCCTCTGGTGCGGCTTTTCTTTGTTAATTTTCTGTCCAACACTTCTTCAGGCTGACATAATTAATACGAAAATTAATTATTCGGAGGCCTAAACGAAGGAATTTGGCTAAAATCCCGTGATCCCGGGTCTGTGCCCGGACTCCAGTTTCTGGGGCCGTTTCCAATCAACCTGCCAAATTTTGGTCCATTCTGATACCGTCGCTACAAATGACAAAATTACCACTTGTGCGGTTTTTCTTTGTTAGTTTTCTGTCCAACACTTCTTCAGCCCTGACATAATTAATATGGGAATTAATTATTCGGAGGCCTAAGCGAAGGAATTTGATTGAAAACCCGTGATCCCGGGTCTGTACCCTGAGTCCAATTTCTGGGACCGTTTCCAATCAACCTGCCAAATTTTGGCCCATTCTGACACCGCCGCGACAAATGACGAAATTGCCACTTGTGCGATTTTTCTTTGTTAATTTTCTGTCCAACACTTCTTCAGCCTGACATAATTAATACAAAAATTAATTATTCGGAGGCCTAAGCGAAGGAATTTGGCTAAAATCCCGTGACCCCGGGTATGTACCCCGAGTCCAATTTCTGGGGCCGTTTCCAATCAACCTGCCAAATTTCGGCCCATTCTGACACCATCACAACAAATGACGAAATTGCCCCGGGTGCAGTTTTTCTTTGTCAATTTTCTGTTCAACACTTCTTCAGCCTGACATAATTACGGAAATTACTTATTCGATGGCCTTAACGAAGGAATTTGGCTAAAATCCCGTGATCTCGGGTCTGTACATTGAGTCCAATTTCTGGGGCCGTTTCCAATCAACCTGCCAAATTTCGGCCCATTTTGACCCCGTCGCGACAAATGACAAAATTGCCCCTGGTGCAGTTTTGCGTTGTTAATTTTCTGTCCAACACATCTTCAACCTGACATAATTAATGCGGAAATTAATTAATCGGAGGCCTAAACGAAGGAATTTGGCTAAAATCCCATGATCCCGGGTATGTGCCTGAATTCCAATTTCGCGGGCCGTTTCCAATCAACCTTCCATATTTCGGCCCATTCCGACACCGTCGTGACAAAAGATGAAATTGCCCCTGGTGCGGTTTTGCGTTGTTAATTTTATGTCCAACACATCTTCAACCTGACATAATTAATACGAAATTTACTTATTAGGTGGCCTTAACGAAGGAATTTGGCTAAAATCCCGTGATCTCGGGTATGTACACTGAGTCCAATTTCTGGGGCCGTTTCCAACCAACCTGCCAAATTTCGGCCCATTTCGACCTCGTCACGACAAATGACAAAATTGCCCCTGGAGCGATTTTACGTTGTTAATTTTCTGTCCAACCCATCTTCAACATGACATAATTAATTGGGAAATTAATTAATCGGAGGCCTAAACGAAGGAATTTGGCTTAAATCCCATGATCCCGGGTATGTGCCCCAATTCAAATTTCGCGGGCCGTTTCCAATCAACCTTCCAAATTTTGGCCCACTCCGACACCGTCGTGACAAAAGATGAAATTACCCTCGGTGCGGTTTTACGTTGTTAATTTTATGTCCAACACATCTTCAACCTGACGTAATTAATAAGGAAATTAATTATTCAGAGGCCTAAACAATGGAATTTGGCAAAAATCCCGTGTTCCAGGGTCTGTACCCCGAGTCCAATTTCTAGGGCCGTTTCCAATCAACCTGCCGAATTTCGGCCCATTCCGACACCGTCGAGACAAATGACGAAATTTTCCCCGGTGCGATTTTTCTTTGTCAATTTTCTGTCCAACACTTCTTCAGTCTGACATAATTAATACGAAAATTAATTATTCGGAGGCCTAAACGAAGGAATTTGGCTAAAATCCCATGATCCCGGGTCTATGCACCGAGACCAATTTCTCGGGCTGTTTCCAATTAACCTGCTAATTTTTGGCCCATTCGGCCACCGTCGTGACAAATGACGAAATTGCCCCTGGTGCGATTTTTGTTTGATAAGTTTTTGTCCAACACTTCTTCAACCTGACATAATTAATAAGGAAATTAATTATTCGGAGGCCTAAACGATGGAATTTCACTAAAATCCCGTGATCCCGGGTTTTGCTCCGAGTCGAATTTCTGGGGCAGTTTCCAATAAACCAGCCAAATTTCGGCTCATTCCGACACCGTCGCGACAAATGACAAAATTGCCCTTAATGCGGTTTGTCATTGTTAACTTTCTGTCCTACACCTCTTCAACCTGACATAATTAATACGGAAATTAATTATTCGGAGGCCTAAACGAAGGAATTCGGCTAAAATCCCGTGATCCTAGGTCTGTGACCCAAGTCCAATTTCTCGGGCTGTTTCCAATCAACCTGCCAAATTTCTGCCCATTCCGACACCGTCGCGACAAATGACGAAATTTTCCCTGGTGCGGTTTGTCTTTGTTAATTTTCTGTCCAACACCTCTTCAACCTGACATAATTAATACAGAAATTAATTATTCGGAGGCCTAAACGAAATAATTTGGCTAAAATCCCATGATCCCAGGTCTGTGCCCCGAGTCCATTTTATGGGGCCGTTTCCAATCAACCTGCCAAATCTCGGCCCATTCCGACACCGTCGAGACAAATGACGAAATTTCCCCCGTTGCGATTTTTCTTTGTCAATTTTCTGTCCAACACTTCTTTAGCCTGGCATAATTAATACGGAAATTAATTATTCGGAGGCCTAAACTAAGGAATTTTGCTAAAATCCCATGATCCCGAGCTTGTACACTGAGTCCAATTTCTTGGGTCGTTTCCAATCAACCAACAAAATTTCGGCCCATTCTGATACCATCACGACAAATGACAAAATTGCCCCTGGTGCGGTTTTGCATTGTTAATTTTCTATCCAACCCATCTTCAACCTGACATAATTAATACAAAAATTAATTATTCGGAGGATTAAACTAAGGAATTTGGCTAAAATCCCATGATCCTGGGTATGTGCCCCGACTCCAATTTCTCAGGCCGTTTCCAATCAACCTGCCAACTTTCAGCCCAGTCCGACACCATCGTGACAAATGACGAAATTACCCCCGGTACGATTTTGCGTTGTTGATTTTCTATCAAACACTTCTTCAACATGACATAATTAGTAAGAAAATTAATAATTCGGAGGCCTAAACGAAGGAATTTGGGTAAAATCCCGTGATCCCGGGTTCTGCTCCGAGTCGAATTTCTGGGGCAGTTCCAATAAACCAGCCAAATTTCAGCCCATTCCGACACCGTCACGACAAATGACAAAATTGCCCCTGATGCGGTTTGTCATTGTTAATTTTCTGTCCAACACCTCTTCAACCTGACTTAATTAATACCAAAATTAATTATTCGGAAGCCTAAATGAAGGAATTCGACTAAAATCCCGCGATCCTAGGTCTATGCCCCGAGTCCAATATCTCAGGCTGTTTCCAATCAACCTGCCAAATTTTGACCCATTCCGACACCGTCGTGACAAATGATGAAATTTTCCTTGGTGTGGTTTGTCTTTGTTAATTTTCTGTCCAACACCGCTTCAACCTGACATAATTAATACGAAATTTAATTATTCGGAGGTATAAACGAAGTAATTTGGCTAAAATCCCGTGATCTCGGGTCTGTTCCCCGAGTCCATTTTATGGTGCCGTTTCCAATCAACCTGCCAAATTTCGGCCCATTCCGACGCCGTCATGACAAATGACGAAATTTCCCCAAGTGCGGTTTTTCTTTGTCAATTTTCTGTCCAACACTTCTTCAGGCTGACATAATTAATACGGAAATTAATTATTCGGTGGCCTAAACGAAGGAATTTGGCTAAAATCCCGTGATCCCGAGCTTGTACACTGATTCCAATTTCTGGGGCTGTTTCCAATCAACCCGCAAAATTTCGGCCCATTCTGACACCGTCGCGACAAATGACAAAATTGCCCCTGGTACGGTTTTGCGTTGTTAATTTTCTATCCAACCCATCTTCAACTTGACATAATTAATATGGAAATTAATTATTCGGAGGCCTAAACTAAGGAATTTGGCTAAAATCCCATGATCCTAGGTATGTGCCCCAATTCCAATTTCTCGGGCCGTTTCCAATCAACCTGCCAAATTTCGGCCCATTCCGACACCGTCGTGACGAATGGCGAAATTGTCCCTGGTACGATTTTTCGTTGTTAATTTTGTGTCCAGGACATCTTCAACCTAACATAATTAATAAGGGAATTAATTATTCAGCGGCCTCAAAGAAGGAATTTGGCTAAAATCCGGTGATCCAGGGTCTGTGCCCCGAGTCCAATTTTTAGGGCCGTTTCCAATCAACTTGCCAAATTTCTGCCAATTCTGACACCGTCGAGATAAGTGACGAAATTTTCCCTAGTGCAATTTTTCTTTGTCAATTTTCTGTCCAACACTTCTTCAGCCTGACATAATTAATACGAAAATTAATTATTCGGAGGCCTAAATGAAGGAATTTGTCTAAAATCCCGTGATCCTGTGTTCGTGCCCCGAGTCCAATTTCTTGGGCTATTTCCAATTAACCTACCAAATTTCAGCCCATTTTGACACCGTCACGAGAAATGACGAAATTGCCCCAGGTGCGATTTTTCTTTGTTAATTTTCTGTCCGACACTTCTTCAACCTGACATAATTAATACGAAAATTAATTAATTGGAGGCCTAAACTATGGAATTTGACTAAAATCCCGTGATTCCGGGTCTGTACACAGAGTCCAATTTCTCGGACCGTTTCCAATCAACCTGCCAAATTTTGGCCCATTCAAACACCGTCGCGACAAATGGCAAAATTGCCCATGGAGCGGTTTGGAAATTATTTATTCGGAGGCCTAAACGAGGAAATTTGGCTAAAATCCCGTGATCCTGTGTCTGTGCCCCGACTCCAATTTCTGGGGCCGTTTCCAATCAACCTGCAAAATTTTGGCCCATTCCGACACTGTCGCGACAAATGACAAAATTGCCCCTGGTACGATTTTGCGTTGTTAATTTTCTGTCCAACACATCTTCAGCCTGAGAGGAGATTAATTATTCGGAGGCCTAAACGAAGGAATTTGGCTAAAATCTCGTGATCTCGGGTCTACGCCGCGACTCCAGTTTCTGGGGCTGTTCCCAATCAAAATGCCAAATTTCGACCCATTTCGACACCGTCGCGAAAAATGACAAAATTGCCTGTAGTGCGGTTTTTCTTTGTTAATTTTCTGTCCAACACTTCTTCAGCCTAACATCATTAATACGGAAATTAATTATTCGGAGGCCTAAACGAAGGAATTTGGCTAAAATTACGTGATCCCGGGTCTATACCCTGAGTCCAATTTCTGGGGCCGTTTCTAATCAACCTGCTAAATTTCGGCTCATTCCGACACCGTCGCGACAAATGAAAAAATTAACCCTGGTGCGATTTTGCGTTGTTAATTTTCTGTCCAACACATCTTCAGCCTGACATAATTAGAAAGGAGATTAATTATTCGGAGGCCTAAACGAAGAAATTTGGCTAAAATCCCATGATCCCGGGTCTATGCCCGGCTCCAGTTTCTAAGGCCGTTTCCTATCAACCTGCCAAATTTCGGCCCATTCCGACACCGTCGCGAAAAATGACAAAATTGCCCCTACTGCGGTTTTTCTTTGTTAATTTTCTATCCAACACATCTTCAACATGACATAATTAGTAAGGAGATTAATTATTTGGAGGCTTAAATGAAGGAATTTGGCTAAAATCCCGTGATCCCGGGTCTGTGCCCCGAGTCCAATTTTTGGGGTCGTTTCCAATAAACCTGCCAAATTTCGGCCCATTCTGACACCGTCGAGACAAATGACAAAATTGCCCCTGGTGCAGTTTGTCTTTGTTAATTTTCTGTCCAACAACTCTTCAGCCTGACATAATTAATATGGAAATTAATTATTCGAAGGCCTAAACGAAGGAATTTGGCTAAAATCCCGTGATCCCGGGCCTGTGCCTCGAGTCCAATTTCTCAAGCTGTTTCTAATTAACCTGCCAAATTTTGGCCCATTCCGACACCGTCGCGATAATTGACGAAATTTTCCATGGTGCAGTTTGTCTTTGTTCATTTTCTGTCCAACACCTCTTCAACCAAACATAATTAATACGAAAATTAATTATTCGGAGGCCTAAACGAAGGAATTTGGCTAAAATCCCATTATCCCGGGTATGTGCCCCGACTCAAATTTCTCGGGCCGTTTCCAATCAACCTGCTAAATTTCAGCCCATTCTGACACCATCGCGTCAAATGACGAAATTGCCCCTGGTGCGATTTTGCGTTGTTAATTTTCTATCCAACACTTCTTCAACATGACAATTAGTACGGAGATTAATTATTCGGAGGCCTAAACGAAGGAATTTGGCTAAAATCCCATGATCCCGGGTCTGTGCCCCGAGTCCAATTTTTGGGGCCGTTTCCAATAAGCCTCCCAAATTTTGGCCCATTCTGACACCGTCGCGACAAATAATAAAATTACACCTGGTGCGGTTTGCCTTTGTTAATTTTCTATCCAACACCTCTTTAACTTGACATAATTAATACGAAAATTAATTGTTCGAAGGCCTAAACGAAAGAATTTTTCTAAAATCCCGTGATCCCGGGCCTGTGCCCCGCGTCCAATTTCTCGAGCTGTTTCCAATCAACCTGCCAGATTTCGGCCCATTCCGACACCGTCGCGATAAATGTCAAAATTTTCCCTGGTGCGGCTTGTCTTTGTTAATTTTCTATGCGACACCTCTTCAACCTGGCATAATTAATACGGAAATTAATTATTCGGAGGCCTAAACGAAGGAATTTGGCTAAAATCCCCCGTGATTCTGGGTTTGTGCCCCGAGGCTAATTTTTGGGGTCGTTTCCAATAAACCTGTCAAATTTCGGCCCATTCCGACACCATCGCGACAAATGACGAAATTGCCCCAAGTGCGGTTTTCCGTTGTTAATTTTCTGTCCAACACATCTTCAACATGAGATAATTAATAAGAAAATTAATTATTCGGAGGCCTGACGAAGGAATTTGGCTAAAATCCAGTGATCTCGAGTCTATGCCCCGAGTCTAATTTCTTGAGCTATTTCCAATTAATCTGCCAAATTACGGGCCATTCCGACACCGTCGTGAAAAATGACGAAATTACCCTGATGCGGTTTTTCTTTGTTAATTTTTTGTCCAGCACTTCTTCAACCTTACATAATTAATACGGAAATAAATTATTTGGTGGTCTAAACGAAGGAATTTGGCTAAAATCCTATGATCCTGGGTTTGTACCCGTAGTCCAATTTCTTGGGCCGTTTCCAATCAACCTGCCAAATTTCGGCACATTCTGTCACCCTCGCGACAAATGAAAAAATTGCCCATGGTGCGATTTGGAAATTAATTATTCGGAGGCCTAAACGAGTGAATTTGGCTAAAATCCCCTGATCTCGGGTCTGTGACTCGACTCCAATTTCTGGGTCCGTTTCCAATCAACCCGCTAAATTTCGGCCCTTTCCGACACTGTCACAACAAATGAGAAAATTGCTCCTATACGGTTTTGCGTTGTTAATTTTCTGTCCAACACATCTTCAGCCTGACATCATTAATACGAAAATTAATTATTGGGAGGCCTAAACGAAGGAATTTTGCTAAAATTCTGTGATCCCAGGTCTGTGCCCCGAGTCCAATTTCTGGGGCCATTTCCAATCAACCTGCCAAATTTCGGCCCATTCCGACACTGTCACGACAAATGACAAAATTGCCCCTAGTGCGGTTTTGTGTTGTTAATTTTCTGTCCAACACAACTTCAACCTGACATAATTAATGCGAAAATTAATTATTCGGAGGCCTAAACGAAGGAATTTGGCTAAAATCCCGTGATCTCGGGTCTGTGCACGAGTCCAATTTTTGGGGCCATTACCAATCAACCTGCCAAATTTCGGCCCATTCCGACATCATCGCGACAAATGACGAAATTTCTCTGGGCACGGCTCTGCGTTGTTAATTTTCTGTCCAACACATCTTCAGCCTGACATAATTAATAAGGAAATTAATTATTCGGAGGCCTAAACGAAGGAATTTGGCTAAAATCCCATGATCCCGGGTATGTGCCCAGAATCCAATTTCTCGGGCCGTTTCCAATCAACCTGCCAAATTTCGGACATTTTCGAAATCGTCGCGACAAATGACGAAATTGCCCCTAGTGCAGTTTTATGTTGTTAATTTTATGTCCAACACTTCTTCAACCTAACATAATTAGTATGAAAATTATTTATTTGGATGCCTAAACGAAGGAATTTGGCTATAATCCCATGATCCCGGGTCTGTGCCCAAGTCCAATTTCTGGGGCCGTTTCCAATAAACATGCCAAATTTTGGCCCATTCCGACACCGTCGTGACAAATGACAAAATTGTCCCTGGTGCGATTTTGCTTTGTTAATTCGCTGTCCAATGCATTTTCAATTTGACATAATTAATACGGAAATTAATTATTCGGAGGCCTAAACGAAGGAATTTGGCTAAAATCCCACGATCCCGAGTCCATGGGCCGGGTCCAATTTCTTGGGCCGTTTCCAATCAACCTGCAAAATTTCGGCCCATTCCAACACCGTCGCGACAAATGACAAAATTACCCCTGGTGAGATTTTACGCTGTTAATTCTCTATCCAACACATCTTCAAACTGACATAATTAATACGAAAATTAATTATTCGGAGGCCTAACCGAACGAATTTGGCTAAAATCCCGTGATCCAGGGTCTGTGCCCCGAGTCCAATTTCTGAGGCTGTTTCCAATCAATCTGCCAAATCTCGGCCCATTCCGATACCTTCGCGACGAATGACGAAATTGCCCCAGGTGCAGTTTTGCGCTGTTAATTTTCTGTCAAACACATCTTCAACCTGACATAATTAATACGAAAATTAATTATTCGGAGGCCTTAATGAAGGAATTTGGCTAAAATCCCGTGATCCCAAGTGTGTGCCCCGAGTCCAATTTCTGGGGCCGTTTCCAATCAACCTGCCAAATTTCGGCCCATTCCTACACTGTCGTCACAAATGACGGAATTTTCCCTAGTGCTATTCTTTGATAATTTTCTATCCAACACTTCTTCAACCTGACATAATTAATACGAAAATTAATTATTCAGAGGCTTAAACGAAGGATTTTGGCTTAAATCCCGTGATACCGGGTCTATGCCCCGAGTCCAATTTTTCGGACTATTTCCAATCAACCTGCCAAATTTCGACCCATTCCGACACCATCACGACAAATGACGAAATTTTCCCCTGTACGGTTTGTCTTTGTTAATTTTCTATCCAACACCTCTTCAACTTGACATAATTAATACGAAAATTAATTATTCGGAGGCCTAAACGAAGGAAATTGGCAAAAATCCCATGATTTCGGATCTGTGCCCCGAGTCCGATTTCCTGGGTCGTTTCCAATCAACCTGCCAAATTTCGGCCCATTCCGGCACCTTCGCGACAAATGACGAAATTGCCCCTGGTACGATTTTGCGTTGTTAATTTTCTGTCCAACACATCTTCAACCTGACATAATTAATACCGAAATTAATTATTCGAAGGCCTAAACGAAGGAATTTGGTTGAAATCCCGTGATTCCAGATCTGTGCCCTGAGTCCAATTTCTGGGGTCGTTTCCAATCAGCCTGCCAAATTTTGGTCCATTCCGACACCATCACGACAAATGACGAAATTGCCCCTGGTGCGATTTTGCGTTGTTAATTTGCTGTCCAACACATCTTCAACCTGACATAATTAATACGAAAATTAATTATTCGGAAGCCTAAACGAAGTAATACGGCTAAAATCCCATGATCCTGGGTCTCTGCCTCGAGTCCAATTTCTAGGGCGGTTTCCAATCAACCTGCCAAATTTCGGCCCATTCCGACGCCGTCGCGACAAATGACGAAATTTTCCCTGGTGCCATTTTCCTTTGTCAATTTTCTGTCCAACACTTCTTCAACCTGACATAATTAATACAGAAATTAATTATTTGAAGGCCTAAACGAAGGAATTTGGCTAAATTTCTGTGATCCCGGGTCTATACTCGGAGTCTAATTTCTGGGGCCGTTTCCAATCAACCTGCCAAATCTCAGCCCATTCCGGCACCGTCGCGACAAATGACAAAATTGCCTATGGTGCGGTTTGGAAATTAATTATTCGGAGGCCTAAACGAGGGAATTTGGCTAAAATCCTGTGATCTCGGGTCTGTGCCCCGACACCAATTTCTCGGGCCGTTTCCAATCAACCTGCGAAATTTCGGCCCATTCCAACACCCTCGCGACAAATAACTGAATTGTCCCTGGTACGGTTTTGCGTTGTTAATTTTCTGTCCAACACATCTTCAGCCTGACATAATTAATAGTAAAATTAATTATTCAGAGGGCTAAACGAAGGAATTTGGCTAAAATCCCGTGATCCCGTGTCTATGCCCCGACTCCAATTTCTGGGGCCGTTTCCAATCTACCTGCCAAATTTCGGCCCATTCTGACACTGTCGCGACAAATGACGAAATTTCCTCGGGTGCAGTTTTTCTTTGTTAATTTTCTATCCAACACTTCTTCAACCTGACATAATTAATATGGAAATTAATTATTCGGAGGCCTAAAGTAAGGCATCTGGCGAAAATTTCGTGATTCTGGGTCTATGCCCCGAGTCAAATTTCTGGGGCCGTTTCCAATCAACCTGCAAAATTTCGGCCCATTCTGACACCATCGCGACAGATGATGAAATTGCCCCTGGGGCGGTTTTGCGTCGTTAATTTTCTGTCGAACACATCTTCAGCCTGACGTAATTAATACGAAAATTAATTATTCGGAGGCCTAAACGAAGGAATTTGGCTAAAATCCTGTGATCCCGGGTCTGTGCCCCGAGTCCAATTTCTCGGGCCGTTTCCAATCAACCTGCAAAATTTCGGCCCGAAGGAATTTGGCTAAAATCCCATGATCCCGGGTCTATGCCCCGAGTCCACCTGACATAATTAATACGAAAATTAATTATTCGGAGGCCTAAACGAAGGAATTTGGCTAAAATCCTGTGATCCCGGGTCTGTGCCCCGAGTCCAATTTCTGGGGGCATTTCAAATCAACTTGCCAAATTTTGTCCCATTCCGACACCATCGCGGCAAATAACGAAATTGCCCCTAGTGCGATTTTTCTTTGTTAATTTTCTGTCCAACACTTTTTCAACCTGACGTAATTAATATGGAAATTAATTATTTGGAGGCCAAAATGAAGGAATTTATCTAAAATCCCATGATCCCGGGTCTGTGCCCCGAGTCCAATTTTCTGGGTCCGTTTCTAAGCAACCTGCCAAATTTTGGCCCATTTCGACACCGTCGCGACAAATGACCAAATTGCCCCTGGTGCGGTTTTTAGTTGTTAATTTTCTGTCATACAGATCTTCAACCTGACATAATTAATACGAAAATTAATTATTCGGAGGTCTAAACGAAGGAATTTGGCTAAAATCCCGTGATCCCGGGTTTGTGCCCCGAGTCCAATTTCTCGGGCCATTTCCAGTCAACTTGCCAAATTTAGGCCCATTCCGACACCGTCGCGACAAATAACGAAATTTCCCCTGGTGCGGTTTTTCTTTGTTAACTTTTTGTCCAACACTTCTTCAACCTGACCTCAACCTGACATAATTAATACGGAAATTAATTATTCGGAGGCATAAATGAAGGAATTTGGCTAAAATCCCGTTATCCCAGGGGCTATGCCCTGAGTCCAATTTTTGGGGCCGTTTCCAAGCAACCTGCCAAATTTCGGCCAATTCCGACACCGTCGTGACAAATGACGAAATTTTCCCTGGTACGGTTTTGCGTTGTTAATTTTCTGGCCAACACATCTTCAGCCTGACATAATTAATACGAAAATTAATTATTCGGAGGCCTAAATGAAGGAATTTGGCTAAAATCCCATGATCCCGAGTCTGTGCCCAGATTCCAATTTCAAGGGCCATTTCCAGTCAACCTATCAAATTTCGGCCCATTCTGACACCATCGCGACAAATGACGAAATTCCCCTTGGTGCGGTTTTGTGTTAATTTTCTGTCCAACACATCTTCAACCTGATATAATTAATACGAAAATTAATTATTCGGAGGCCTAAACGAAGGAATTTGCCTAAAATCCCGTGATCCCGGGTCTGTGCCCCGAGTCCAATTTTTGGGACCGTTTCCAATCAACCTGCCAAATTTTGACCCATTCCGACATCGTCGTGACAAATGACGAAATTTTCCCCTGGTGCAGCTATTCTTCGATAAATTTCTATCCAACACTTCTTCAGCCTGACATAATTAATACGAAAATTAATTATTCGGAGGCCTAAACGAAGAAATTTGGCTAAAATCCCGTGATCCCGGTACTACACCCTGAGTCCAATTTCTTGGACCGTTTCCAATCAACCTACCAAATTTCGGCCCATTCCGACACCGTCGCGACAAATGACGAAATTTCTCCTCGTGCGGTTTTTCTTTGTTAATTTTCTGTCCAACACTTTTCAACTTGACATAATTAATACGAAAATTAATTATTCGGAGGCCTAAACGAAGGAATTTGGCTAAAATCCCTTGATCCCGAATCTGTGCTCCGAGTCCAATTTTCTGGGGCCGTTTCCAATCAACTTGCCAAATGTCGGCCCATTCCGACGCCTTCGTGACAAATGACGAAATTGCCCCTAGTGCGGTTTTGCGTTGTTAATTTTCTTTCCAACACATCTTCAACCTGACATAATTAACTAGGGAATTAATTATTCGGAGGCCTAACCGAAGAAATTTGGCTAAAATCCTGTGATCCGAGTCTGTGCCCCGAGTCCAATTTCCAGGACCGTTTCCAATTAACCTGCCAAATTTCGGCCCATTCCGACACCGTCGCGACAATTGACGAAATTGCCCCTGGTGCAGTTTTTCTTTGTTAATTTTTTGTCCAACACTTCTTCAACTTGACATAATTAATACGAAAATTAATTAATTGGAGGCCTAAATGAAGGAATTTGGCAAAAATCCCGTGATCCTGGGTCTGTGCCCCGAGTCCAATTTTTGGGACCGTTTCCAATCAACCTACCAAATTTCGACCCATTAGGACACCATTGCGACAAATGACGAAATTTCCCCGGGTGCGGCTATTCTTTGATAAATTTCTATCCGACACTTTTTCAGCCTGACATAATTAATATGAAAATTAATTATTCAGAGGTCTAAACGAAGGAATTTGGCTAAAATCCCGTGATCCTGGGTCTGTGCCCCGAGTCCAATTTTTTGAGCTGTTTCCAATAAACCTGCCAAATTTCGGCCCATTCCGATACCGTCACGACAAATGACGAAATTTTCTCTGGTTCAGTTTGTCTTTGTTAATTTTCTGTCCAACACCTCTTCAACCTGACATAATTAATACGGGAATTGATTATTTAAAGGCCTAAACGAAAGGATTTGGCTAAAATCCTGTGATTCCAGGTCTGTGCCCCGAGTCCAATTTCTGGGGTCATTTCCAATCAACCTGCCAAATTTCGGCCCATTCCGACACCGTCGCGACAAATGACGAAGTTGCCCCTGGTGCGGTTTTGCGTCGTTAATTTTCTGTCCAACACGTCTTCAACCTGACATAATTAATACGGAAATTATTTATTCGGAGGCCTAAACGAAGGAATTTGGCTAAAATCCCGTGATCTTGGGTCTGTGCCCTCCTTGTTAATTTTCTGTCCAACACGTCTTCAACCTGACATAATTAATACGAAAATTAATTATTCGGAGGCCTCAACGAAGGAATTTGGCTAAAATCTCGTGATCTCGGGTCTGTGCCCCAAGTCCAATTTCTAGGGCCATTTCCAATCAACCTGCCAAATTTCGGCCCATTTCGACGCCGTCACGACAAATGACGAAATTTCCCCTGGTGCGGTTTTCCTTTGTCAATTTTTTGTCCAACACTTCCTCAGCGTGATATAATTAATACGGAAATTATTTATTCGGAGGCCTAAACGAAGGAATTTGGCAAAAATCCCGTGATCCCTGGTCTGGGCCCTGACTCCAATTTCTCGGGCCATGTCTAATCAACCTGCTAAATTTCGGCCCATTCCGGCACCATTGCGACAAATGACGAAATTACCCTTGGTGCAGATTTTCTTTGTTAATTTTCTGTCCAACACTTCTTCAGCCTGACTTAGTTAATATGGAAATTAATTATTTGAAGGCCTAAATGAAAGAATTTGGCTAAAATTTCGTGATCCCGAGTCTGTACCCGGAGTCTAATTTCTGGAGTCGTTTCCAATCAACCTGCCAAATTTCGGCCCATTCCTACACCGTCGCGATAATTGACAAAATTGTCCATGGTGCGGTTTGGAAATTAATTATTCGGAGGCCTAAACGAAGGAATTTGGCTAAAATCCTGTGGTCTCGGGTGTGTGCCCCGACACCAATTTCTGGGGCCGTTTCCAATCAACCTGCAACATTTCGGCCCATTTCGACACCGTCGTGACAAATGACCAAATTGCCCCTGGTACGGTTTCGCATTGTTAATTTTCTGTCTAACACATCTTCAGCCTGACATAATTAATACGAAAATTAATTATTCGGTGGCCTAAACGAAGGAATTTGGCTAAAATCCCGTGATCCCGGGTCTATGCCCCGACTCCAATTTCTGGGGCCGTTTCCAATCAACCAGCCAAATTTCGGCCATTCCGACACCGTCGTGACAAGTGACGAAATTGCCCCTGGTAGGGTTTTGCGTTGTTAATTTTATGTCCAACGCATCTTCAGCCTGACATAAGTAATACGAAAATTAATTATTCGGAGGCTTAAACGTAGGAATTTGGCTAAAATCCC
Source organism: Olea europaea var. sylvestris (assembly GCF_002742605.1). Lineage (NCBI taxonomy): Eukaryota > Viridiplantae > Streptophyta > Magnoliopsida > Lamiales > Oleaceae > Olea > Olea europaea. The sequence goes on along the minus strand of NC_036253.1, from coordinate 16,924,663 downwards.
GTGATCCAGGGTCTGTGCCCCGAGTCCAATTTTTGGGGCCATTTCCAATCAACCTGCCAAATTTCGGCCCATTCTGACACCTTCGCGACAAATTACGAAATTGCCCGTGGTGCGGTTTTGCGTTGTTAATTTTCTGTCCGTCACATCTTCAAGCTGACATATTTAATATGAAAATTAATTATTCGGAAGCCTAAACGAAGGAATTTGGCTAAAATCCTGTGATCCTGGGTCTGTGCCCCGAGTCCAATTTCTGCGGCCGGTTCCAATCAACCTGCAAAATTTTGACCCATTCCGACACCCTCGCGACAAATGACGTAATTTCCTCGGGTGCGACTATTCTTTGATAATTTTCTACCCAACATTTCTTCAGCCTGACATAATTAATATGGAAATTAATTATTCGGAGGCCTAAATGAAGGAGTTTGGTTAAAATCCCGTGATCCCAGGGGCTATGCCCCGAGTCCAATTTCTGGGACCGTTTCCAATCAACCTGCCAAATTTCGGCCCATTCCGACATCGTCGCAACAAATGATGAAATTTCCTTGGGTGCGGCTATTCTTTGATGATTTTCTATCCAACACTTCTTCAGCCTGACATAATTAATACGGAAATTAATTATTCGGAGTCCTAAACGGAGGAATTTGGCTAAAATCCCATGATCCCGAGTCTGTACCCCGAGTCCAATTTCTGGGACCGTTTCCAATCAACATGCCAAATTTTGACCCATTCCGACACCGTCGCAACAAATGATGAAATTTCCCCAGGTGCGGCTATTCGTTGATAATTTTCTATCCAACACTTCTTCAGCTTGACATAATTAATAAGGAAATTAATTATTCGGAGGCCTAAACGAAGGAATTTGGCTAAAGTCCCGTGATCCTGGGTCTATGCCCCGAGTCCAATTTCTGGGGCCGTTTCCGATCAACCTGCCAAGTTTCGGCCCATTCCGATACCGTAGCGGCAAATGACGAAATTTCCCCTCGTGCGGTTTTTCTTTGTTAATTTTTTGTCCAACACCTCTTCAACTTGACATAATTAATACGGAAATTAATTATTCGGAGGCCAAAATGAAGGAATTTGGCTAAAATCCCATGATCTTGGGTCTGTGCCCGGAGTCCAATTTTTGGGGCCGTTTCTGGTCAACCTGCCAAGTTTTGGCCCATTCCGATACCGTAGCGGCAAATGACGAAATTTCCCCTCGTGCGGTTTTTCTTTGTTAATTTTTTGTCCAACACTCTTCAACTTGACATAATTAATACGGAAATTAATTATTCGGAGGCCAAAATGAAGGAATTTGGCTAAAATCCCATGATCCTGGGTCTGTGCCCCGAGTCCAATTTCTGGGGCCGTTTCCAATCTCCAGCCATATTTCGGCCCATTCTGACATATTCGCGACAAATGATGTAATTTCCTCGGGGGCGGCTATTCTTTGATGATTTTCTATCCAACACTTCTTCAGCCTGACATAATTAATACGAAAAATATTTATTCGGAGGCCTAAACAATGGAATTTGGCAAAAATCCCGTGATCCAGGGTCTATGCTCGGAGTCCAATTTCTCGGGCTGTTTCTAATCAACCTGCCAAATTTCGGCCCATTCCGACACCGTCATGAAGAATGACGAAATTGCCCTTGGTGCGATTTTTCTTTGTTAATTTTCTGTCCAACACTTTTTCAACTTGACATAATTAATACGAAAATTAATTATTCAGAGGCCTAAACGAAAAAATTTGTCTAAAATCTCGTGATCCCGGGTCTGCTTCTAGAGTCCAATTTCTGGGGCCGTTTCCAATGAACCTGCCAAATTTCGGCCCATTCCGACACCGTCGCGACAAATGACAAAATTGTCCCTGGTGCGATTTTGCGTTGTTAATTTTCTGTCCAACACATCTTCAACATGACATAACTAATACAGAAATTTATTCTTCGGAGGCCTAAACGAAGGAATTTCGCTAAAATCCCGTGATCCCGGGTATGTGCCCCGAGTCCAATTTCTCGGGCCATTTCAAATCAACCTGCCAAATTTTGGCCCATTCCGACACCGTCGCGACAAATGACGAAATTGCCCCTGGTGCGGTTTTGCGTTGTTAATTTTCTGTCCAACACTTCTTCAACCTGACATAATTAATGAGGAAATTAATTATTCGGAGGCCCAAATGAAGGAATTTGGCAAAAATCCCGTGATCTAAGGTCTGTGCCCCGATTCCAATTTCTGCGGCCGTCCCCAATCAACTGGCCAAATTTCGGCCCGTTCTGATACCGTCACGATAAATGACAAAATTTCCCTGGTGCAATTTTGCGTCGTTAATTTTCTATCCAACACATCTTCAGCCTGACATAATTAATGCGGAAATTAGTTATTCGGAGGCCTAAACGAAGGAATTTGGCTAAAATCCCGTGACCCCAGGACTGTGGCCCGAGTCCAATTTCAGCGGCCGTTTCCAATCAACCAGCCAAATTTCGGCCCATTCCGACACCGTCCCGACAAATGACGAAATTGCCCCCGGTGTGATTTTTCTTTGTTAATTTTCTATCCAACACTTCTTCAACCTGACATAATTAATGTGGAAATTAATTTTTCGGACGCCTAAGCGAAGGAATTTTGCTAAAATCCTGTGATCCTGCTTCTGTGCCTAGAGTCCAATTTCTGGGGCCGTTTCCAATCAATCTGCCAAATTTCGGCCCATTTCGATATTATCGCAACAAATGACAAAATTGCCGCTGGTACGGTTTTGCGTTGTTAATTTTCTGTCCAACATCTTCAACCTGACATAATTAATGTGGAAATTAATTATTCGGAGGCCTAAATGAAGGAATTTGGCTAAAATCCCGTGATCTCGGGTTTGTACCCCGAGTCCAATTTCTCAGGCCGTTCCCAATCAATTGCCAAATTTCGGCCCATTCCGACACCGTCGCGACAAATGACGAAATTTCCCCTGGTGCGATTTTTCTATGTTAATTTTCTGTCTAACACATCTTCAACCTCACATAATTAATACGAAATTTAATTATTCGGAGGTCTAAATGGGGCTATGCCCCAAGTCCAATTTCTGGGGCCGTTTCCAATCAACCTGCCAAATTTCGGCCCATTCTGACACCGTCGTGACAAGTGACGAAACTGTCCCTGGTGCGGTTTTGCGTTGTTAATTTTATGTCCAACACATCTTCAGCCTGACATAATTAATACGAAAATTAATTAATCGGAGGCCTAAATGAAGGAATTTGGCTAAAATCCCGTGATCCCGAGTCTGTGCCCCGAGTCCAATTTCTGGGGCCATTTCCAATCAACCTGCCAAATTTCGGCCCATTCCGACACCTTCACGACAAATTACGAAATTGCCCCAGGCGCGATTTTGCGTTGTTAATTTTCTATCCAACACATCTTCAACCTAAAATAATTAATACGAAAATTAATTATTCGGAGGCCTAAACGAAGGAATTTGGCTAAAATCCCATGATCCCGGATCTATGCCCCGAGTCCAATTTCTGGGGCCGGTTCCAATCAACCTGCAAAATTTTGACCCATTTTGACACCCTCGCGACAAATGACGAAATTTCCTCGGGTGCGACTATTCTTTGATGATTTTCTATCCAACACTTCTTCAGCCTGACATAATTAATACGAAAATTAATTATTCGGAATCCTAAACGGAGGAATTTGGCTAAAATCCCATAATCTCGAGTCCATATCCCGAGTCCAATTTCTGGGACTGTTTCCAATCAACATGCCAAATTTTGACCCATTCCGACACCGTCGCGACAAATGACGAAATTTCCCCAGGTGCGGCTATTCGTTGATAATTTTCTATCCAACACTTCTTCAGCTTGACATAATTAATAAGGAAATTAATTATTCGGAGGCCTAAACGAAGGAATTTGGCTAAAGTCCCGTGATCCTGGGTCTATGCCCCGAGTCCAATTTCTGGGGCCGTTTCCGATCAACCTGCCAAGTTTCGGCCCATTCCGATACCGTAGCGGCAAATGACGAAATTTCCCCTCGTGCGGTTTTTCTTTGTTAATTTTTTGTACAACACTTCTTCAACTAGACATAATTAATACGGAAATTAATTATTCGGAGGCCAAAATGAAGGAATTTGGTTAAAATCCCATGATCCCCGGTCTGTGCCCCGAGTCCAATTTCTGGGGCCGTTTCCAATCAACCGGCCAAATTTCGGGCCCATTCCGACATCGTCGTGACAAATGATGAAATATCCCCGGGTGCGGCTATTCTTTGATGATTTTCCAACACTTCTTCAGCCTAACATAATTAATACGACAAAAAATTATTCAGAGGCCTAAACGAAGGAATTTGGCTAAAATCCCGTGATCCCGGGTCTATTCCCTGAGTCCAATTTCTTGGGCGGTTTCCAATCAACCTGCCAAATTTCGGCCCATTCCGACACCGTCATGACAAATGACGAAATTGCCCATGGTGCGGTTTTTCTTTGTTAATTTTCTGTCAAACACTTCTTCAACTTGACATAATTAATACGAAAATTAATTATTCAGAGGCCTAAATGAAGAAATTTGGCTAAAATCCCGTGATCCCGGGTCTGCTTCCAGAGTCCAATTTCTGGGGCCGTTTCCAATCAACATGCCAAATTTCGTCTCATTCCGACACCGTCGCGACAAATGACAAAATTGCCCCTGGTGCGGTTTTGCGTTGTTAATTTTCTATCCAACACATCTTCAACTTGACATAACTAATACGAAAATTAATTATTCGGAGGCCTAAACGAAGGAATTTGGCTAAAATCCCGTGATCCCGGGTATGTGCCCCGAGTCCAATTTCTCGGGCCGTTTCAAATCAACCTGCCAAATTTCGACCCATTCCGAAACCGTCGCGACGAATGAAGAAATTGCCCCTGGGGAGGTTTTGCGTTGTTAATTTTCTGTCCAACACTTCTTCAACCTGACATAATTAATGAGGAAATTAATTATTCGGAGGCCCAAACGAAGGAATTTGGCAAAAATCCCGTGATCCAAGGTCTGTGCCCCGAGTCCAATTTCTCGGGCTGTTTCAAATCGACCTGCCAAATTTCGGCCCATTTCGACATCGTCACGACAAATGACAAAATTGTCCCTGGTTCGGTTTTTCTTTGTTAATTTTCTGTCCAACACTTCTTCAACCTGGCATAATTAATGCGAAAATTAATTATTCGGAGGCAAAAAACGAAGGAATTTGGCTAAAATCTCGTGACCCCGGGACTGTGGTCCGAGTCCAATTTCAGCGGCCGTTTCCAATCAACCTTCCAAATTTCGGCCCATTCCGACAGCGTCCCGACAAATGAAGAAATTACCCCTGGTGTGATTTTTCTTTGTTAATTTTCTGTCCAACACTTCTTCAACCTGACATAATTAATGCGGAACTTAATTTTTCGGACGCCTAAGCGATGGAATTTTGCTAAAATCCTGCGATCCCGCTTCTGTGCCCAGAGTCCAATTTCTGGTGCCATTTCCAATCAACCTGTCAAATTTCGGCCCATTTCCACACTGTCGTGACAAATGACAAAATTGCCGCTGGTATGGTTTTGCGTTGTTAATTTTCTGTCCAACACATCTTTAGCTCGACATAATTAATACGAAAATTAATTATTCGGAGGCCTAAACGAAAGAATTTGGCTAAAATCTCGTGATTCCAGGTCTATGCCCCGACTCCAATTTCTGGGGCCGTTTCCAATCCACCTGCCAAATTTCGGCCCATTTCGACACTATCATGATAAATGACGAAATTGGCCCTTGTGCGGTTTTTCTTTGTTAATTTTCTATCCAACACTTCTTCAACCTGACATAACTAATACGGAAATTAATTATTCGGAGGCCTAAACGAAGGAATTTTGCTAAAATTTCGTGATCCGGGGTCTGCACCTGGAGTCCAATTTTTGGGGTCGTTTCCAAACAAACTGCCAAATTTTGGCCCATTCCGACACCGTCGCAACAAATGACAAAATTACCCCTGGTGCGATTTTGCGTTGTTAATGTTCTGTCCAACACATCTTCAACCTGACATAATTAATATGAAAATTAATTATTCGGAGGCTTAAACGAAGGAATTTGGCTAAAATCCCGTGATCCTGGGTATGTGCTCCGAGTCCAATTTCTCGTGCCATTTCAAATCAACCTGCCAAATTTCGGCCCATTTCGAAACCGTCGCGACAAATGACGAAATTGCCCCAGGTGCGGTTATGCGTTGCTAATTTTCTGTCCAACACTTCTTCAACCTGACATTATTAATGAGGAAATTAATTATTCGGAGGCCTAAACGAAGGAATTTGGCCTAAATCCCGAGGTCCCGAGTATGTTCCCAGAGTCCAATTTCTCGGGCCGCTTCAAATCGACCTGCCAAAATTTCGGCCCATTCCGACACGATCGCGAAAAATGACGAAATTGTCCCTGGTTCGGTTTTTCTTTGTTAATTTTCTGTCCAACACTTCTTCAACCTGACATAATTAATGCGGAAATTAATTATTCGGAGGCAAAAATGAAGGAATTTGGCTAAAATACCGAGATCCCGGCTCTGTGCCCCGAGTCCAATTTCTGGGGCCTTTTCCAATCAACCTGCCAAATTCCGACCCATTCCGACACTGTCACCGCAAATGATGAAATTTCCCTTGGTGCGGCTTTTCTTTGATAATTTTTTGTTCAACACTTCTTCAGCCTGACATAATTAATACAGAAATTAATTATTCGGTGGCCTAAACGAAGAAATTTGGCTAAAATCCCATGATCTCAGGTCTGTGCCTCGAGTCCAATTTCTTGGGCGTTTACAATCAACCTGCTAAATTTCAGCCCGTTTCGACACCGTCGCGACAAATGACGAAATTGCTCTAGGTGCGGTTTTTCTTTGTTAATTTTCTTTCCAACACTTCTTCAACCTGACATAATTAATATGAAAATTAATTATTCGGAGGCCTAAACGAAGGAATTTGGCTAAAATCCCGTGATCCCGGGTTCATACCCGGAGTCCAATTTCTGGGTCGTTTCCAATCAATCTGCCAAATTTCGGCCCATTCCGACACTGTCGCGACAAATGACAAAATTGCCCCTGGTGCGATTTTTCATTGTTAATTTTCTGTCCATCACATCTTCAACCTTGCATAATTAATACGGTAATTAATTATTCGGAGGCCTAAACGAAGGAATTTGGCTAAAATCCAGTGATCCCGGGTCTGCACCCGGAGTCCAATTTCTAGGGTCGTTCCCAATCAACCTGCCAAATTTTGGCACATTCCGACACCGTCGTGACAAATGACAAAATTGCCCCTGGTACGATTTTGCATTCTTAATTTTCTGTCCAACACATCTTCAACCTGACATAATTAACACGAAAATTAATTATTCGAAGGCCTAAAAGAAGGAATTTGGGTAAAATCCCTTGACCCTGTGTTCGAGCCTCGAGTCCAATTTCTAGGGCCGTTTCAAATCAGGCTGTTAAATTTCGGCCCATTTCGACACCGTTGCGACAAATGAAGGAATTGCCCCTGGTGCGGTTTGGCTTCGTTACTTTTCTGTCCAACACATCCTCAGCCTTACATAATTAATACGGAAATTAATTATTCGGAGGCCTAAACGTAAGAATTTGGCTAAAATCCCGTGGTCTCGGGTCTGTGTCCCTAGTCCAATTACTTGGGCCATTTCCAATCAACCTGCCAAATTTCGGCCCATTTCGACACCGTCACGACAAATGACGATATTGCCCCCGGCGCGGTTTTACGTTGTTAATTTTCTGTCCAACACTTCTTCAACCTGACATAATTAATGACGAAAATGAATTATTCGACGGTCGAAATGAAGGAATTTGGCTAAAGTACCGTGATCCCGGGTCTGTGCCCCGACTTCAATTTCTGGGGTCATTTCCAATCAACCTGCCAAATTTCGGCCCATTTCGACACCGTCTTGACAAATGACAAAATTGCCCCTGATGCAGTTTTGCGTTATTAATTTCCTGTCCAACACATCTTCGACCTGACATAATTAGTATGGAAATTAATTATTCGGAGCCCTAAACGAAGAAATTTGGCTAAAATCCCGTGATCCCGGGTTTTTTGCCCGACTCCGATTTCTGGGGTCGTTTCCAATCAACCTACCAAATTTCGGCCCATTTCGACACCGTCGCGACAAATGACGAAATTACCCCTAGTTCGGTTTTTCTTTGTTAATTTTCTGTCCAACACTTCTTCAACCTAACATAATTAATACAAAAATTAGTTATTTGAAGGCCTACGCGAAGGAATTTGTCTAAAATCCGTGATCTCGATTCTGTGCTCCGAGTCCAATTTCTGGGGCCGTTTCCAATCAACTTGCTAAATTTCGGCCAATTCACGAGAAATGACAAAATTGCTCCTGGTGCAGTTTTACGTTGTTAATTTTCTGTCCAACACATCTTCAACCTGACATAATTAATATGGAAATTAATTATTCGGAGGCCTAAACGAAGGAATTTGGGACAAATCCCGTTATCTAGGGTCTGTGTCCCGAGTCCAATTTCTCGGGCCGTTTCCAATCAACCTGTTAAATTTCGGCCCATTCCGACACCGTTGCCACAAATGATGAAATTTCCCCTGCGCGGTTTTGCGTTGTTAATTTTCTGTCCAACATTTCTTCAACCTGATATAATAAATGAGGAAAATGAATTATTCAGAGGCCTAAACGAAGGAATTTCGCTAAAGTCCCATGATCCCGGGTCTGTGCCCCGACTCCAATTTCTGGGGTCGTTTCCAATCAACATACCAAATTTCGACCCATTCGGACGCCGTCACGACAAATGACAAAATTGCCCCTGGTGCGATTTTGCGTTGTTAATTTTCTGTCCAACACATCTTCAACATGACATAATTAATAAGAAAATTAATTATTCGGAGGCCTAAACGAAGGAATTTGGCTAAAATCCCGTGATCCAGGGTCTGTGCCCTAGTCCAATTTCTGGGCCGTTTCCAATCAACCTGCCAAATTTCGGCCCATTCGGACACCGTCGCGACAAATGACAAAATTTCCCTTGGTGCGGTTTTTCTTTGTTAACTTTCTGTCCAACACTTCTTCAACCGAACATAATTAATGAGAAAATTAATTATTCGGAGGCCTAAACGAAAGAATTTGGCTAAAATCCTGTGATCCCAGGTATGTGCCCCGAGTCCAATTTCTTGGGCCGTATAAAATCAACCTGCCAAATTTTGGCCCATACCGAAATCGTCGCGACAAATGACGAAATTGCCCTTGGTGCGGTTTTGTGTTGTTAATTTTCTGTCCAACACTTCTTCAACCTGACATTATTAATGAGGAAATTAATTATTCAGAGGCCTAAACGAAGGAATTTGGCTAAAATCCCGTGATCCCGGGTTTGTGCCCTGACTCCAATTTCTGGGGCCGTTTCCAATCAACCTGCCATATTTCGGCCCATTCCGACACCGTCGCGATTTATTACAAAATTGCCCATGTTGCAATTTTGCGGTGTTAATTTTCTGTCCAACACATCTTCAACCTGACATAATTAATACGGAAATTAATTATTCGGTGGCCTAAGCGAAGGAATTTGGCTAAAATCCAGTGATCCCGGGTCTATACCACGAGTCCAATTTCTGGGGCCGTTTCCAATCAACCGGCCAAATTTCGGCCCATTCCGACACCGTCGCGACACTTGACAAAATTGCCCTTGGTGTGATTTTGTGTTGTTAATTTTCTGTCCAACACATCTTCAACATGACATAATTAATACGAAAATTAATTATTCGGAGGCCTAAACGGAGGAATTTGGCTAAAATCTTATTATCCCAGGTATGTGCCCCGAGTCCAATTTCTCGGGTCGTTTCAAATCAACCTGCCAAATTTCGGCCCATTCCGACACCGTCACGACAAATGAAGGAATTGCCCCTGTTGCGGTTTGGCTTTGTTAATTTTCTGTCCAACACTTCTTCAACCTGGCATTATTAATGAGGAAATTAATTATTCGGAGGCCTAAACGAAGGAATTTGGCTAAAATCTCGTGATCCCGGGTCTGTGTCTTGACTCCAATTTTTGGGGCCGTTTCCAATCAACCTGCCAAATTTCAGCCCATTCCAACACCGTCGCGACAAATGACAAAATTGCCACTGGTGCGGTTTTGCATTGTTAATTTTTTGTCCAACACATTTTCAACCTGACATAATTAATACAATAATTAATTATTCGGAGGCCTAAAAGAAGGAATTTGGTTAAAATCCCGTGATCCGAGGTCTGCACCTGGAGTCCAATTTCTGGGGTCGTTTCCAAACAAACTGCCAAATTTTGGCCCATTCCGACACCGTCGCGACAAATGACAAAATTACCCCTGGTGCGATTTTGCGTTGTTAATGTTCTGCCCAACACATCTTCAACCTGACATAATTAATACGGAAATTAATTATTCGGAGGCCTAAACGAAGGGATTTGGCTAAAATCCCGTGATCCCGGGTATGTGCTCCGAGTCCAATTTCTCGTGCCATTTCAAATCAACCTGCCGAATTTCGGCCCATTCCGAAACCGTCGCGACAAATGACGAAATTACCCCAGGTGCGGTTATGCGTTGCTAATTTTCTGTCCAACACTTCTTCAACCTGACATTATTAATGAGGAAATTAATTATTCGGAGGCCTAAACGAAGGAATTTGGCCTAAATCCCGAGGTCCCGAGTATGTGCCCAGAGTCCAATTTCTCGGGCCGTTTCAAATCGACCTGCCAAAATTTCGGCCCATTCCGACACGATCGCGAAAAATGACGAAATTGTCCCTGGTTTGATTTTTCTTTGTTAATTTTCTGTCCAACACTTCTTCAACCTGACATAATTAATGCGGAAATTAATTATTAGGAGGCAAAAACGAAGGAATTTGGCTAAAATACCGAGATCCCGGCCCTGTGCCCCGAGTCCAATTTCTGGGGCCTTTTCCAATCAATCTGCCAAATTCTGACCCATTCCGACACCGTCACCGCAAATGACGAAATTTCCCTTGGTACGGCTTTTTTTTGATAATTTTCTGTTCAACACTTCTTCATCTTGACATAATTAATACAAAAATTAATTATTCGGTGGCCTAAACGAAGAAATTTGGCTAAAATCCCATGATCCCGAGTCTGTGCCTCAAGTCCAATTTCTGGGGCGTTTACAATCAACCGCCAAATTTCAACCTGTTCCGACACCGTCGCGGCAAATGGCGAAATTGCTCTAGGTGCAGTTTTTCTTTGTTAATTTTCTTTCCAACACTTCTTCAACCTGACATAATTAATATGAAAATTAATTATTCGGAGGCCTAAACGAAGGAATTTGGCTAAAATCCCGTGATCCCGGGTCCATACCCGGAGTCCAATTTCTGGGTCGTTTCCAATCAACCTGCCAAATTTCGGCCCATTCCGACACCGTCGCGACAAATGACAAAATTGCCCCTGGTGCAGTTTTGCATTGTTAATTTTCTGTCCATCACATCTTCAACCTTACATAATTAATACGGTAATTAATTATTCGGAGGCCTAAACGAAGGAATTTGGCTAAAATCCATTGATCCCGGGTCTGCACCCGGAGTCCAATTTCTGGGGTCGTTCCCAATCAACCTGCGAAATTTTGGCACATTCCGACATCGTCGCGACAAATGACAAAACTGCCCCTGGTACGATTTTGCATTGTTAATTTTCTGTCCAACACATCTTCAACCTAACATAATTAACACGAAAATTAATTATTCGAATGCCTAAAAGAAGGAATTTGGGTAAAATCCCTTGACCCCGTGTACGAGCCCCGAGACCAATTTCTCGGGCCGTTTCAAATCAGGCTATTAAATTTCGGCCCATTTCGACACCGTTGCGACAAATGAAGGAATTGCCCCTGGTGCGGTTTGGCTTCGTTACTTTTCTGTCTAACACATCCTCAGCCTTACATAATTAATACGGAAATTAATTATTCGGAGGCCTAAACGTAAGAATTTGGCTAAAATCCCGTGGTCTCGGGTCTGTGTCCCTAGTCCAATTACTTGGGCCGTTTCCAATCAACCTGCCAAATTTCGGCCCATTTCGACACCGTCACGACAAATGACGATATTGCCCCCGGCGCGGTTTTACGTTGTTAATTTTCTGTCCAACACTTCTTCAACCTGACATAATTAATGACGAAAATGAATTATTCGACGGTCGAAATGAAGGAATTTGGCTAAAGTATCGTGATCCCGGGTCGGTGCCCCGACTTCAATTTCTGGGGTCATTTCCAATCAACCTGCCAAATTTCGGCCCATTTCGACACCGTCTTGACAAATGACAAAATTGCCCCTGATGCAGTTTTGCGTTACTAATTTCCTGTCCAACACATCTTCGACCTGACATAATTAATATGGAAATTAATTATTCGGAGGCCTAAACGAAGGAATTTGGCTAAAATCCCGTGATTCCGGGTCTGTTGCCCGACTCTGATTTCTGGGGTCGTTTCCAATCAACCTACCAAATTTCGGCCCATTTCGACACCGTCGCGACAAATGACGAAATTGCCCCTAGTGCAGTTTTTCTTTGTTAATTTTCTGTCCAACGCTTCTTCAACCTAACATAATTAATACGGAAATTAGTTATTCGAAGGCCTACGCGAAGGAATTTGTCTAAAATCCGTGATCTCGATTCTGTGCTCCGAGTCCAATTTCTGGGGCCGTTTCCAATCAACTTGCTCGGCCAATTCCGATACCGTCACGAGAAATGACAAAATTGCTCCTGGTGCAATTTTGCGTTGTTAATTTTCTGTCCAACACATCTTCAACCTGACATAATTAATACGAAAATTAATTATTCGGAGGCCTAAACGAAGGAATTTGGGACAAATCCCGTTATCTAGGGTCTGTGTCCCGAGTCCAATTTCTCGGGCCGTTTCCAATCAACCTGTTAAATTTCGGCCCATTCCGACACCGTCGCCACAAATGACGAAATTGCCCCTGCGCGGTTTTGCGTTGTTAATTTTCTGTCCAACACTTCTTCAAGTTGACATAATTAATGAGGAAAATGAATTATTCAGAGGCCTAAACGAAGGAATTTCGCTAAAGTCCCGTGATCCCGGGTCTGTGCCCCGACTCTAATTTCTGGGGTCGTTTCCAATCAACATGCCAAATTTCAGCCCATTCGAACGCCGTCACGACAAATGACAAAATTGCCCCTGGTGCGATTTTACGTTGTTAATTTTCTGTCCAACACATCTTTAACATGACATAATTAATAAGAAAATTAATTATTCGGAGGCCTAAATGAAGGAATTTGGCTAAAATCCCGTGATCCAGGGTCTGTGCCCTAGTCCAATTTCTGGGGCCGTTTCCAATCAACCTACCAAATTTCGGCCCATTCCGACACCGTCGCGACAAATGACAAAATTTCCCTTGGTGCGGTTTTTCTTTGTTAACTTTCTGTCCAACACTTCTTCAACCCGACATAATTAATGAGAAAATTAATTATTCGGAGGTCTAAATGAAAGAATTTGGCTAAAATCCCATGATCCCGGGTATGTGCCCCAATTCCAATTTCTTGGGCCGTTTAAAATCAACCTGCCAAATTTTGGCCCATTCCGAAACCGTCGTGACAAATGACGAAATTGCCCCTGTTACGATTTTGCGTTGTTAATTTTCTGTCCGACACTTCTTCAACCTGACATTATTAACGAGGAAATTAATTATTCGGAGCCCTAAACGAAGGAATTTGGTTAAAATCCCGTGATCCCGGGTCTGTACCCGGAGTCCAATTTCTGGGGTCAGTCCCAATCAACCTGCCAAATTTTGGCCCATTCCGACACCGTCGCGACAAATGACAAAATTGCCCCTGGTACGATTTTGCATTGTTAATTTTCTGTCCAACACATCTTCAACCTGACATAATTAACACGAAAATTAATTATTCGAAGGCTTAAACGAAGGAATTTGGCTAAAATCCCTTGACCCCGTGTACGAGCCCCGAGTCCAACTTCTCGGGCTGTTTCAAATCAGCCTTTCAAATTTCGGCCCATTCCGACACCGTTGCGACAAATGAAGGAATTGCCCCTGGTGCGGTTTGGCGTCGTTACTTTTCTGTCCAACACATCCTCAGCCTGACATAATTAATACGGAAATTAATTATTCGGAGGCCTAAACGAAATAATTTGGCTAAAATCCCGTGGTCTCGGGTCCGTGTCCCCAGTCCAATTACTTGGGCCGTTTCCAATCAACCTGCCAAATTTCGGCCCATTCCGACACCGTCAGGACAAATGACGGCATTGCCCCCTGCGCGGTTTTACGTTGTTAATTTTCTGTCCAACACTTCTTCAACTTGACATAATTAATGACGAAAATGAATTATTCGGCGGTCGAAATGAAGGAATTTGGTTAAAGTACCGTGATCCCGGGTCTGTGCCCCGACTCCAATTTCTGGGGTCATTTCCAATCAACCTGCCAAATTTAGGCCCATTCCGACACCGTCTTGAAAAATGACAAAATTGCCCCTGATGCGGTTTTGCGTTATTAATTTCCTGTCCAACACATCTTCAGCCTGACATAATTAATACAAAAATTAATTATTCGGAGGCCTAAACGAAGGAATTTGTCTAAAATCCCGTGATCCCGGGTCTGTTGCCCGAGTCCGGTTTTTGGGGTCGTTTCCAATCAACCTGCCAAATTTCGGCCCATTCCGACACCGTCGCGACAAATGACGAAATTTCCCTTGGTGCGGTTTTTCTTTGTTAATTTTTTGTCCAACGCTTCTTCAACCTAACATAATTAATACGGAAATTAGTTATTCAAAGGCCTACGCGAAGGAATTTGTCTAAAATCCGTGATCCCGATTCTATTCTCCGAGTCAATTTTCTGGGGCCGTTTCCAATCAACCTGCCAAATTTTGGCCCATTCCTACACCTTCACGAGAAATGACAAAATTGCTCCTGGTGCGGTTTTGCGTTGATAATTTTCTATCCAACACATCTTCAACCTGACATAATTAATACGGAAATTAATTATTCGGAGGCCTAAACAAAGGAATTTGGGACAAATCCCAAGATCTAGGGTCTGTGTCCCGAGTCCAATTTCTCGGGCCGTTTCCAATCAACCTGTCAAATTTCGGCCCCTTCCGACACCGTCGCCACAAATGACGAAATTGCCCCTGCGCGGTTTTGCATTGTTAATTTTCTGTCCAACACTTCTTCAACCTGACATAATTAATGAGGAAAATGAAATATTCAGAGTCCTAAACGAAGGAATTTGGCTAAAGACCCGTGATCCCGAGTCTGTGCCCGACTCCAATTTCTGGGGTCCTTTCCAATCAACATGCCAAATTTCGGCCCATTCCGACGCCGTCACAACAAATGACAAAATTGCCCCTGGTGCGGTTTTGCGTTGTTAATTTTCTGTCCAACACATCTTCAACCTGACACAATTAATACGACAATTAATTATTCGGAGGCCTAAACGAAGGAATTTGGCTAAAATCTTGTGATCCCGGGTATGTGCCCCAAGTCCAATTTCTCGAGCCGTTACAAATCAGCCTGCCAAATTTCGGCCCATTTCGAAACCGTCGCAACAAATGACGAAATTGCCCCTGGTGTGGTTCTGCGTTGTTAATTTTCTATCCAACACTTCTTCAGCCTGACAAAATTAATGAGGAAATTAATTATTCAGAGGCCTAAACGAAGGAATTTGGCTAAAATCCTGTGATCCCGGGAATGTGACCCGAGTCCAATTTCTCGAGCCGTTTCAAATCAACCTGCCAAATTTCGGGCCATTCCGAAACCATCGCGACAAATGACGAAATTGCCCCAGGTGCGGTTATGCGTTGTTAATTTTTTGTCCAACACTTCTTCAACCTGACATTATTAATGAGGAAATTAATTATTCGGAGGCCTAAACGAAGGAATTTGGCTAAAATCCCGTGATCCCAGATCTCTGCCTCGACTCCAATTTCTGGGGCCATTTCCAATCAACATGCCAAATTTCGGCCCATTCCGACACCGTCGCAACAAATGACAAAACTGCCCCTGGTGTGGTTTTGCATTGTTAATTTTTTGTCCAACGCATCTTCAACCTGACATAATTAATACGGTAATTAAATATTCGGAAGCCTAAACGAAGGAATTTGGCTAATGTGCCGTGATCCTGGATCTGCACCCGGAGCCCAATTTCTGGGCTTGTTTCCAAACAACCTGCCAAATTTTGGCCCATTCCGACACCGTCGCGACAAATGACAAAATTGCCCCTGGTGCGATTTTGCATTATTAATTTTCTTTCCAACACATCTTCAACCTGACATAATTAATACGGAAATTAATTATTTGGAGGCGTAAATGAAGGAATTTGGCTAAATTCCCAAGATCCCGGGTATGTGTGTCTAGTCCAATTTCTCGGGCCGTTTCAAATCAACCTGCCAAATTTCGGCCCATTCCGACACCGTCGCGACAAATGACGAAATTACCCCTGGTGAGATTTTGCATTATTAATTTTCTGTCCAATACATCTTCAACCTGACATAATTAATACGACAATTAATTATTCGGAGGCCTAGACTAAGGAATTTGGCTAAAATCTCCTGACCCTGGGTATGTGCCCCGAGTCCAATTTCTCGGGCCGTTTCAAATCAACCTGCCAACTTTTGGCCCATTCCGGCACCGTCGCAACAAATGATGAAATTGCCCCCGGTGCGGTTCTGCTTTGTTAATTTTCTGTCCAACACTTCTTCAACCTGACAAAATTAATGAGGAAATTAATTATTTGGAGGCCTAAACAAAAGAATTTGGCTAAAATCCCGTGATCCCGTGTATGTGCCCCGAGTCTAATTTCTCGTGCCGTTTCAAATCAACCAGCCAAATTTTGGCCCATTCCGACACCGTCGCGACAAATGACAAAATTGCCCCTGGTGCAGTTCTGCGTTGTTAATTTTCTGTCCAACACTTCTTCAACCTGACAAAATTAATGAGGAAATTAATTATTCGGAGGCTTGAACGAAGGAATTTGGCTAAAATCCCGTGATCCCGGGTCTGTGCCCTGACTCCAATTTTCGGGGCCGTTTCCAATCAACTTACCAAATTTTAGCCCATTCCGACACAGTTGCTACAAATGACAAAATTGCCCCAGGTGCGGTTTGCATTGTTAATTTTCTGTCCAACACATTTTCAACCTGACATAATTAATACGGCAATTAATTATCCGGAGGCCTAAACTAAGGAATTTGGCTAAAATCCCGTGATCCCGGGTCTGCACCCGGAGTCCAATTTTTGGGGTCGTTTCAAAATAACCTACCAAATTTTGGCCCATTCCGACACCGTCGCGACAAACGACAAAATTGCCCATGGTGCGATTTTACATTGTTAATTTTCTGTCCAACACTTCTTCAACCTGACATTATTAATACGGAAATTAATTATTCGGAGGCCTAAACGAAGGAATTTGGCTAAAATCCCGTGATCCCGTGTATGTGCCCCGAGTTCAATTTCTCGTGTCGTTTCAAATCAAGCTGCCTAATTTCGGCCTATTCCGACACCGTCGCGACAAATGATAAAATTGCCCCTGGTGCGGTTCTGCGTTGTTAATTTTCTGTTCAACACTTCTTCAACCTGACAAAATTAATGAGGAAATTAATTATTCGGAGGCCTAAACGAAAGAATTTGGCTAAAATCCCGTGATCCGGGGTATGTGCCCCGAGTCCAATTTCTCGTGCCGTTTCAAATCAACCTGCCAAATTTTGGCCCATTCCGACACCGTCGTGACAAATGACGAAATTTCCCTGGTGCGGTTCTGCGTTGTTAATTTTCTGTCCAACACTTCTTCAACCTGACAAAATTAATAAGGAAATTAATTATTCGGAGGCCTAAACGAAGGAATTTGGCTAAAATCCCATGATCCCGGGTCTGTGCCCTGACTCCAATTTTCGGGGCCGTTTCTAATCAACCTGCCAAATTTTGGCCCATTCCGACACCGTCGTGACAAATGACAAAATTGCCCCAGGTGCGGTTTTGCATTGTTAATTTTCTGTCCAACACATTTTCAACCTAACATAATTGATACGGAAATTAATTATTCAGAGGCCTAAACTAAGGAATTTGGCTAAAATCCCGTGATCTCGAGTCTGCACCCGGAGTCCAATTTCTGGGGTCGTTTCAAAACAACGTGCCAAATTTTGGCCCATTCCGACACCGTCGCGACAAACGACAAAATTGCCCCTGGTGCGATTTTACATTGTTAATTTTCTGTCCAACACTTTTTCAACCTGACATTATTAATACGGAAATTAATTATTCGGAGGCCTAAACGAAGGAATTTGGCTAAAATCCCGTGATCCCGGGTATGAACCCCGAGTCCAATTTCTCGGGCCGTTTCAAATCAACCTGCCAAATTTTGGCCCATTCTGAAATTGTCGCTGCAAATGACGAAATTATCCCTGGTGCGGCTATGCGTTGTTAATTTTCTGTCCAACACTTCTTCAACCTAACATTATTAATGAGGAAATTAATTATTCGGAGGCCTAAACAAAGGAATTTTGCAAAAATCCCGTGATCCCGGGTCTATGCCCTGACTCCAATTTTCGGGCCGTTTCTAATCAACCTACCAAATTTCGGCCCATTCCGACACCGTTGCGACAAATGAGAAAATTGCCCCCGGTGCGGTTTTGCATTGTTAATTTTCTGTCCGACACATTTTCAACCTGACATAATTAATACGGCAATTAATTATTCGGAGGCCTAAACTAAGGAATTTGGCTAAAATCCCATGATCACGGGTCTGCACTCGGAGTCCAATTTCTGGGGTCATTTCGAAACGACCTGCCAAATTTTGGGCCATTACGACACCGTCTCGACAAACGACAAAATTGCCCCTGGTGCAATTTTGCATTGTTAATTTTCTGTCCAACAATTCTTCAACCTAACATTATTAATACGGAAATTAATTATTCGAAGGCCTAAACGAAGGAATTTAGCTAAAATCCCGTGATCCCTGGTATGTGCCCCGAGTCCAATTTCTCGTGCCGTTTCAAATCAACCAGCCAAATTTCGGCCCATTCCGACACCGTCGCGACAAATGACGAAATGGCCCCTGGTGCGATTCTGCGTTGTTAATTTTCTATCCAACACTTCTTCAACCTAACAAAATTAATGAGGAACTTAATTAGTCGGAGGCCTAAACGAAAGAATTTGGCTAAAATCCCGTGATCCTGGGTATGTGCCCCGAGTCCAATTTCTCGGGCCGTTTCAAATTGACCTGCCAACTTTTGGCCCATTCCGAAATCGTCGCGACAAATGACGAAATTGCCTCCGGTGTGGTTTTGCGTTGTTAATTTTCTGTCCAACACTTCTTCAACCTGACATTATAAACGAGGAAATTAATTATTCGGAGGCCTAAACGAAGGAATTTAGCTAAAATCCCGTGATCCCGGGTCTGTGCCTTGACTCCAATTTTCGGGGCCGTTTCCAATCAACCTGCCAAATTTTGGCCCATTCAGACACCGTCGCGGCAAATGACAAAATTGCCCTAGGTGCGGTTTTGCATTGTTAATTTTCAGTCCAACACATCTTCAACCTGACATAATTAATACGGCAATTAATTATTTGGAGGCCTAAACGAAGGAATATGGCTAAAATCCCGTGATCCCGGGTCTCAGCCGGAGTCCAATTTCTGGGGTCGTTTCCAAACAACCCGCCAAATTTTGGTCCATTCCGACAGCGTCATGACAAACGACAAAATTGCCCCTGGTGCGGTTCTGCGTTGTAGGCCTAAACGAAGGAATATGGCTAAAATCCCGTGATCCCGGGTCTCAGCCGGAGTCCAATTTCTGGGGTCGTTTCCAAACAACCCGCCAAATTTTGGTCCATTCCGACAGCGTCATGACAAACGACAAAATTGCCCCTGGTGCGGTTCTGCGTTGTAGGCCTAAACGAAGGAATATGGCTAAAATCCCGTGATCCCGGGTCTCAGCCGGAGTCCAATTTCTGGGGTCGTTTCCAAACAACCCGCCAAATTTTGGTCCATTCCGACAGCGTCATGACAAACGACAAAATTGCCCCTGGTGCGGTTCTGCGTTGTAGGCCTAAACGAAGGAATATGGCTAAAATCCCGTGATCCCGGGTCTCAGCCGGAGTCCAATTTCTGGGGTCGTTTCCAAACAACCCGCCAAATTTTGGTCCATTCCGACAGCGTCATGACAAACGACAAAATTGCCCCTGGTGCGGTTCTGCGTTGTAGGCCTAAACGAAGGAATATGGCTAAAATCCCGTGATCCCGGGTCTCAGCCGGAGTCCAATTTCTGGGGTCGTTTCCAAACAACCCGCCAAATTTTGGTCCATTCCGACAGCGTCATGACAAACGACAAAATTGCCCCTGGTGCGGTTCTGCGTTGTAGGCCTAAACGAAGGAATATGGCTAAAATCCCGTGATCCCGGGTCTCAGCCGGAGTCCAATTTCTGGGGTCGTTTCCAAACAACCCGCCAAATTTTGGTCCATTCCGACAGCGTCATGACAAACGACAAAATTGCCCCTGGTGCGGTTCTGCGTTGTAGGCCTAAACGAAGGAATATGGCTAAAATCCCGTGATCCCGGGTCTCAGCCGGAGTCCAATTTCTGGGGTCGTTTCCAAACAACCCGCCAAATTTTGGTCCATTCCGACAGCGTCATGACAAACGACAAAATTGCCCCTGGTGCGGTTCTGCGTTGTAGGCCTAAACGAAGGAATATGGCTAAAATCCCGTGATCCCGGGTCTCAGCCGGAGTCCAATTTCTGGGGTCGTTTCCAAACAACCCGCCAAATTTTGGTCCATTCCGACAGCGTCATGACAAACGACAAAATTGCCCCTGGTGCGGTTCTGCGTTGTAGGCCTAAACGAAGGAATATGGCTAAAATCCCGTGATCCCGGGTCTCAGCCGGAGTCCAATTTCTGGGGTCGTTTCCAAACAACCCGCCAAATTTTGGTCCATTCCGACAGCGTCATGACAAACGACAAAATTGCCCCTGGTGCGGTTCTGCGTTGTAGGCCTAAACGAAGGAATATGGCTAAAATCCCGTGATCCCGGGTCTCAGCCGGAGTCCAATTTCTGGGGTCGTTTCCAAACAACCCGCCAAATTTTGGCCCATGTCCAACACTTCTTCACCCGCCAAATTTTGGCCCATGTCCAACACTTCTTCAACCTGACATTATAAACGAGGAAATTAATTATTCGGAGGCCTAAACGAAGGAACTTGGCTAAAATCCCGTGATCTCGGGTCTGCGCCTTGACTCCAATTTTCGGGGCCGTTTCCAATCAACCTGCCAAATTTTGGCCCATTCCGACATCGTCGCGGCAAATGAAAAAATTGCCCCAGGTGCGATTTTGCATTGTTAATTTTCAGTCCAACACATCTTCAACCTGACATAATTAATACGGCAATTAATTATTTGGAGGCCTAAACGAAGGAATTTGGCTAAAATCCCGTGATCCCGGGTATGAGCCCCGAGTCCAATTCTCGTGTCGTTTCAAATCGACCTGCCAAATTTCGGCCCAGTCCGACACCGTCGCGACAAATGACGAAATTGCCCCTGGTGCGGTTCTGCGTTGTTAATTTTCTGTCCAACTCTTCTTCAACCTGACAAAATTAATGAGGAAATTAATTATTCGGAGGCCTAAACGAAAGAATTTGGCTAAAATCCCGTGATCCCGGGTATGAGCCCCGAGTCCAATTCTCGTGTCGTTTCAAATCGACCTGCCAAATTTCGGCCCAGTCCGACACCGTCGCGACAAATGACGAAATTGCCCCTGGTGCGGTTCTGCGTTGTTAATTTTCTGTCCAACTCTTCTTCAACCTGACAAAATTAATGAGGAAATTAATTATTCGGAGGCCTAAACGAAAGAATTTGGCTAAAATCCCGTGATCCCGGGTATGAGCCCCGAGTCCAATTCTCGTGTCGTTTCAAATCGACCTGCCAAATTTCGGCCCAGTCCGACACCGTCGCGACAAATGACGAAATTGCCCCTGGTGCGGTTCTGCGTTGTTAATTTTCTGTCCAACTCTTCTTCAACCTGACAAAATTAATGAGGAAATTAATTATTCGGAGGCCTAAACGAAAGAATTTGGCTAAAATCCCGTGATCCCGGGTATGAGCCCCGAGTCCAATTCTCGTGTCGTTTCAAATCGACCTGCCAAATTTCGGCCCAGTCCGACACCGTCGCGACAAATGACGAAATTGCCCCTGGTGCGGTTCTGCGTTGTTAATTTTCTGTCCAACACTTCTTCAACCTGACATTATCAATACGGAAATTAATTATTCGGAGGCTTAAATGAAGGAATTTGGCTAAAATCCCGTGATCCCGGGTATGAGCCCCGAGTCCAATTCTCGTGTCGTTTCAAATCAACCTGCCAAATTTCGGCCCAGTCCGACACCGTCGCGACAAATGACGAAATTGCCCCTGGTGCGGTTCTGCGTTGTTAATTTTCTGTCCAACACTTCTTCAACCTGACAAAATTAATGAGGAAATTAATTATTCGGAGGCCTAAACGAAAGAATTTGGCTAAAACCCCGTGATCCCGGGTATGTGCCCCGAGTCCAATTTCTCGGACCGTTTCAAATCGACCTGCCAAATTTTAGCCCATTCCGACACCGTCACGACAAATGACAAAATTTCCCCCGGTGCGATTTTGCATTGTTAATTTTCTGTCAAATACATCTTCAACCTGACATTATTAATGAGGGAATTAATCATTCGGTGGCCTAAACGAAGGAATTTGGCTAAAATCTTGTGATCCTGTATCTGTGCCCTGACTCCAATTTTCGGGGTCGTTTCCAATTAACCTGCCAAATTTCGGCCCATTTCGACGCCGTCGTGACAAATGATGAAATTGCCCCTGGTGCGGCTCTGCGTTGTTAATTTTCTGTCCAACACTTCTTCAACCCGACAAAATTAATGAGGAAATTAATTATTCAGAGACCTAAACGAAAGAATTTGGCTAAAATCCCGTGATCCCGTGTATGTGCCCCGAGTCCAATTTCTCGGGCCGTTTCAAATTAACTTGCCAAATTTTGGCCCATTTCGAAACCGTCTCGACAAATGATGAAATTGCTCCTGGTGCGGTTTTGCGTTGTTAATTTTCTGTCCAACACTTCTTCAACCTGACATTATTAATGAGGAAATTAATTATTCGGAGGTCTAAATGAAGGAATTTGGCTAAAATCCCATGATCCCGGGTCTGTGCCTTGACTCCAAATTTCGGGGCCGTTTCCAATCAACCTGCCAAATTTCGGCCCAGTCCGACACCGTCGCGACAAATGACGAAATTGCCCCTGGTGCGGTTCTGTGTTGTTAATTTTCTGTCCAACACTTCTTCAACCTGACAAAATTAATGAGGAAATTAATCATTCGGAGGCCTAAACGAAGGAATTTGGCTAAAATTCCGTGATCCCATATCTGTGCCCTGATTCCAATTTTCGAGGCCGTTTCCAATCAACCTGCCAAATTTCGGCCCATTCCGACACCGTCGCGACAAATGATGAAATTGCCCGTGCTGCAGTTCTGCGTTGTTAATTTTCTATCCAACACTTCTTCAACCTGACAAAATTAACGAGGAAATTAATTATTCGGAGGCCTAAACGAAAGAATTTGGCTAAAATCCCGTTATCCCGGGTATGTACCCCGAGTCCAATTTCTCGGGCTGTTTCAAATCAACCTGCCAAATTTTGGCCCATTCCGACACCGTCGTGACAAATGACGAAATTACCCGTGGTGCAGTTTTTCTTTGTTAATTTTCTGTCGAACGCTTCTTCAACCTAACATAATTAATACGAAAAATAATTATTCCGAGGCCTAAGCGATGTAATTTGGCTATAATCTTGTGATCCCGATTCTGTGCCCCGAGTCTAATTTCTGGGGCCGTTTCCAATCAACCTGCCAAATTTCGGTCCATTCTGACACCGTCACGACAAATGAGAAAATTGCCCCTGGTGCGGTTTTGCGTTGTTAATTTTCGGTCCAACACACTTCAACCTAACTAATTAATACGAAAATTAATTATTCGGAGGCCTAAACGAAGGAATTTGGCTAAAATCCAGTGATCACGGGTTTGTGCCCCGAATCCAATTTCTCGTGCTGTTTCAAATCAACCTGCCAAATTTCGGCCCATTCCGACACCGTCGCGACAAATAACGAAATTGCCCCTGGTGCGGTTCTACGTTGTTAATTTTCTGTCCAACACTTCTTCAACCTGACAAAATTAATGAGGAAATTAATTATTCGGAGGCCTAAACGAAAGAATTTGGCTAAAATCCCGTGATCTCGGGTATGTGCCCCGAGTCCAATTTCTCGGGCCGTTTCAAATCAACCTGCCAAATTTTGGCCCATTCCGAAACCGTCGCGAAAAATGACGAAATTACCCCTGGTGCGATTTTGCGTTGTTAATTTTCTGTCCAACACTTCTTCAACTTGACATTATTAATGAGGAAATTAATTATTCGGAGGCCTAAACGAAGGAATTTGGCTAAAATCCCGTGATCCCGGGTCTGTGCCTTGACTCCAATTTTCGGGGCCGTTTCCAATCAACCTACCAAATTTCGGCCCATTCCGACACCGTTGCGACAAATGACAAAATTGCCCCTGGTGCGGTTTTGCATTGTTAATTTCTGTCCAATACATCTTCAACCTGAAGTAATTAATACGTCAATTAATTATTCGGAGGCCTAAACTAAGGAATTTGGCTAAAATCCCGTGATCCCGGGTCTGCATCCGGAGTCCAATTTCTGGGGTCGTTTCCAGTCAACATGCCAAATTTTGGCCCATTCCGACACCGTCGCGACAAATGACGAAATTGCTTCTGGTGCGGTTTTGCATTGTTAATTTTCTGTCCAACACATCTTCAACCTAACATAATTAATACGGCAATTAATTATTCGGAGGCCTAAACGAAGGAATTTGGCTAAAATCCCGCGATCCCGGGTCTGCACCCGGAGTCCAATTTCTGGGGTCGTTTCCAAACAACCAGCCAAATTTTGTCCCATTCCGACGCCGTCATGACAAACGACAAAACTGTCCCTGGTGCGATTTTGCGTTGTTAATTTTCTGTCCAACACTTCTTCAACCTGACATTATTAATACGGAAATTAATTTTTCGGAGGCCTAAACGAAGGAATTTGGCTAAAATCCCGAGATCCCGGGTATGTGCCCCGAGTCCAATTTCTCGTGCTGTTTCAAATCAACCTGCCAAATTTCGGCCCAGTCCGACACCGTCGCGACAAATGAAGAAATTGCCCCTGGTGCGGTTCTGCGTTGTTAATTTTCTGTCCAACACTTCTTCAATCTGACAAAATTAATGAGGAAATTAATTTTTCGAAGGCCTAAACGAAAGAATTTGGCTAAAATCCCGTGATCCCGGGTATGTGCCCCGAGTCCAATTTCTCGAGCCATTTCAAATCAACCTGCCAAATTTTGGCCCATTCGGACACAGTCGCGACAAATGACGAAATTGCCCCTGGTGCGATTTTTCTTTGTTAATTTTCTATCCAACACTTCATTAACTTGACATAATTAAAACAAAAATTAATTATTCGGAGGCCTAAACGAAGGAATTTGGTTAAAATCCCGTGATCCCGGGTCTGTACCACGACTCCAATTTCTGGGGCCGTTTCCAATCGACATGCCATATTTCATCCCATTTCAACACCGTCGAGATAAATGACGAAATTACCCCATGTGCGGTTTTTCTTTGTTAATTTTCTGTCCAACACTTCTTCAACCTGACATAATTAATGCAGAAATTAATTATTTGGAGGCCGAAATGAAGGAATAAAGCTAAAATCCTGTGATCCCGGGTCTGTGCCTCGACTCCAATTTCTCGAGCCGTTTCCAATCAATCTACCAAGTTTCGGCCCATTCCGACACCGTCGCGACAAATAACGAAATTACCCCTGGTGCGATTTTGCGTTGTTAATTTTCTGTCCAACACATCTTCAACCTGATATAATTAATACGGAAATTAATTATTCGGAGGCCTAAACGAAGGAATTTGGCTAAAATACCATGATCCCGAGTCTATGCTGTGAGTCAAATTTCTCGGGCCGTTTCCAATCAACCTGCCAAATTTCGGCCCATTTCGACACCGTCGCAACAAATGACGAAATTACCCCTGGTGCGATTTTGCATTGTTAACTTTCGGTCCAACACATCTTCAACCTGACATAATTATTCGGAAGCCTAAACGATGGACTTTGGCTAAAATCCCATGATCCCGGGTCTGTGCCATGACTCCAATTTCAAGGGCTGTTTCCAATCAACCTGCCAAATTTCAGCCCATTCCGAGACCGTCGCAACAAATGACGAAATTGCCCCTGCTGGGGTTTTTCTTTATTAATTTTCTATCCAACACTTCTTCAACCTGACATAATTAATATGAAAATTAATTATTCGGAAGCCTAAATGAAGGAATTTTGCTAAAATACCGTGATCACGGGTCTGTGCCATGACTACAATTTCAAGGTCCATTTCCAATCGACCTGGCAAATTTCGGCTCATTTCGACACCGTCGCGACAAATGACAAAATTGCCCCTGGTGCAATTTTTCTTTGTTAATTTTCTGTTCAACACATCTTAAACCTGACATAATTAACATGGAAATTAATTAATCGGTGGCCTAGACGAAGGAATTTGGATAAAATCCCATGATCGTAGGTCTGTGCCCCGAGTCCAATTTCTGGGGCCGTTGCCAATCAACCTTCCAAATTTCGGCCCATTTCGACACCGTCGCGACAAATGACGAAATTGTCCCTGGTGCGATTTTTCTTTGTTAATTTTCTGTCAAACACTTCTTCATCCTGACATAATTAATACGAAAATTAATTATTCGGAGGCCTAAACGAAGGAATTTGGCTAAAATCCTGTGATTTCGGGTCTGTGCCCTGACTCCAATTTCTGGGGCCGTTTCCAATCAACCTGCAAAATTTCGACCCATTCCAACACCATCGCGACAAATTACGAAATTGCCCCTGGAACATTTTTTCTTTGTTAATTCTTTGTCCAACATTTCTTCAACCTGATATAATTAATACGAAAATTAATTATTCGGAGGCCTAAACGAAGGAATTTGGCTAAAATCTCGTGATCCCGGGTTTGTGCCCCGACTCCAATTTCTAGGGCCGTTTCCAATCAACTTACCAAATTTTGGCCCATTCCGAGACCGTCGCGACAAATGACGAAATTGTCCCTAGTACGGTTTTGTGTTGTTAATTTTCTGTCCAACACATCTTCAGCCTGACATAATTAATACGAAAATTAATTATTCGGAGGCCTAAATGAAGGAATTTGACTAAAATCCTATGATCCCAAGTCTGTGCCTCGACTCCAATTTCTGGGACCGTTTCCAAATACATGCCAAATTTCAGCCCATTCCGACACCTTCGCGACAAATGACGAAATTGCCCCTGGTGGGGTTTTTCTTTATTATTTTTCTATCCAACACTTCTTCAACCTGACATAATTAACACAGAAATTAATTATTCGGAGGCCTAAACGAAGGAATTTTGCTAAAATCCCGTGATCCCGAGTCTGTGCCACGACTCCAATTTCAGGGGCCGTTTCAAATCAACCTGCCAAATTTCAGCCCATTCCGACACCGTCGCGACAAATGACGAAATTGCCCCCGCTCTGGTTTTTCTTTATTAATTTTCTGTCCAACACTTCTTTAACCTGACACAATTATTACGGAAATTAATTATTCGGAGGCCTAAACGAAGGAATTTTGCTAAAATCCCGTGATCGCGGGTCTGTGCCCCGACTCCAATTTCTAGGACCATTTCCAATCAACCCGGCAAATTTCGGCCCATTCCGACACCGTCACGACAAATGACGAAATTGCCCCTTGTGCGATTTTTTCTTGTTAATTTTCTGTCCAACACATCTTCAACCTGACATAATTAACACGGAAATTAATTAATCGGTGGCCTAGACGAAGGAATTTGGATAAAATCCCATGATCGTAGGTCTGTGCCCCGAGTCCAATTTCTGGGGCCGTTGCCAATCAACCTTCCAAATTTCGGCCCATTTCGACACCGTCGCGACAAATGACGAAATTGTCCCTGGTGCGATTTTTCTTTGTTAATTTTCTGTCAAACACTTCTTCATCCTGACATAATTAATACGAAAATTAATTATTCGGAGGCCTAAACGAAGGAATTTGGCTAA
The DNA here is from genome assembly GCF_002742605.1 of Olea europaea var. sylvestris. NCBI lineage: Eukaryota > Viridiplantae > Streptophyta > Magnoliopsida > Lamiales > Oleaceae > Olea > Olea europaea. The sequence goes on along the minus strand of NC_036253.1, from coordinate 16,896,558 downwards.
AATCCTGTGATTTCGGGTCTGTGCCCTGACTCCAATTTCTGGGGCCATTTCCAATCAACCTGCAAAATTTCGACCCATTCCAACACCATCGCGACAAATTACGAAATTGCCCCTGGAACATTTTTTCTTTGTTAATTCTTTGTCCAACATTTCTTCAACCTGATATAATTAATACGAAAATTAATTATTCGGAGGCCTAAACGAAGGAATTTGGCTAAAATCTCGTGATCCCGGGTTTGTGCCCCGACTCCAATTTCTAGGGCCGTTTCCAATCAACTTACCAAATTTTGGCCCATTCCGAGACCGTCGCGACAAATGACGAAATTGTCCCTAGTACGGTTTTGTGTTGTTAATTTTCTGTCCAACACATCTTCAGCCTGACATAATTAATACGAAAATTAATTGTTCGTAGGCCTAAATGAAGGAATTTGACTAAAATCCTATGATCCCAAGTCTGTGCCTCGACTCCAATTTCTGGGGCCGTTTCCAAATACATGCCAAATTTCAGCCCATTCCGACACCTTCGCGACAAATGACGAAATTACCCCTGGTGGGGTTTTTCTTTATTATTTTTCTATCCAACACTTCTTCAACCTGACATAATTAATACAGAAATTAATTATTCGGAGGCCTAAACGAAGGAATTTTGCTAAAATCCCGTGATCCCGAGTCTGTGCCACGACTCCAATTTCAGGGGCCGTTTCAAATCAACCTGCCAAATTTCAGCCCATTCCGACACCGTCGCGACAAATGACGAAATTGCCCCCGCTCTGGTTTTTCTTTATTAATTTTCTGTCCAACACTTCTTTAACCTGACACAATTATTACGGAAATTAATTATTCGGAGGCCTAAACGAAGGAATTTTGCTAAAATCCCGTGATCGCGGGTCTGTGCCCCCGACTCCAATTTCTAGGACCATTTCCAATCAACCCGGCAAATTTCGGCCCATTCCGACACCGTCACGACAAATGACGAAATTGCCCCTTGTGCGATTTTTTCTTGTTAATTTTCTGTCCAACACATCTTCAACCTGACATAATTAACACGGAAATTAATTAATCGGTGGCCTAGACGAAGGAATTTGGATAAAACCCCATGATCCTAGGTCTGTGCCCCGAGTCCAATTTTTGGGGCCGTTGCCAATCAACCTTCCAAATTTCGGCCCATTCCGACACCGTCGCGACAAATGACGAAATTGTCCCTGGTGCGATTTTTCTTTGTTAATTTTCTGTCCAACACTTCTTCAGCCTGACATAATTAATACGAAAATTAATTATTCAGAGGCCTTTTCTGTCCAACACTTCTTCAGCCTGACATAATTAATACGAAAATTAATTATTCGGAGGCCTAAACGAAAGAATTTGGCTAAAATCCTGTGATTTCGGGTCTGTGCCTTGAGTCCAATTTCTGGGGCCGTTTCCAATCAACCTTCCAAATTTCAGCCCATTCCGACACCGTCGCAACAAATGATGAAATTGCCCCTGGTGGGGTTTTTCTTTATTATTTTTCTGTCCAACAATTCTTCAACCTGACATAATTAATACGGAAATTAATTATTCGGAGGCCTAAATGAAGATATTTTGCTAAAATCCTGTGATCCCGAGTCTGTGCCACGACTCCAATTTCAGGGGCCCTTTCCAATTAACCTGCCAAATTTCAGCCCATTCCGACACCGTCGCGACAAATGACGAAATTGCCCCTGCTGGGGTTTTTCTTTATTAATTTTCTGTCCAACACTTCTTCAACTGACATAATTAATGCGGAAATTAATTATTCGGAGGCCTAAACGAAGGAATTTTGCTAAAATCCCGTGATCGCGGGTCTGTGGCCCGACTCCAATTTCTAGGACCATTTCCAATCAACCTGGCAAATTTCGGCCCATTCCAACAACGTCGCGACAAATGACGAAATTGCCCTTGGTGCGATTTTTCCTTGTTAATTTTCTCTCCAACACATCTTCAACCTGATAAAATTAACATGGAAATTAATTAATCGGTGACCTAGACGAAGGAATTTGGATAAAACCCCATGATCCTAGGTCTGTACCCCGAGACCAATTTCTGGGGCCGTTGCCAATCAACCTTCCAAATTTTGGCCCATTCCGACACCGTCGCGACAAATGACGAAATTGTCCCTAGTGCGGTTTTTCTTTGTTAATTTTCTGTCCAACTTCTTCAGCCTGACATAATTAATACGAAAATTAATTATTCGGAGGCCTAAACGAAGAAATTTGGCTAAAATCCTATGATTTCGGGTCTATGCCATGACTCCAATTTCTGGGGCCATTTCCAATCAACCTTCCAAATTTCGACCCATTCCAACACCATCGCGACAAATTACGAATTTGCCCCTGGACCATTTTTTCTTTGTTAATTCTCTGTCCAACATTTCTTCAACCTGACATAATTAATATGAAAATTAATTATTCGGAGGCCTAAATGAAGGAACTTGGCTAAAATCTTGTGATCCCGGGTCTGTGCCCCTAATCTAACTTCGGGGCCCGTTTCAAATCAACTTGCCAAATTTTAGCCCATTTTGACACCGTCGCAACAAATGACGAAATTACCCCTGGTGCGATTTTGCATTGTTAACTTTCGATCCAACACATCTTCAACCTGACATAATTAATACGGAAATTAATTATTCGGAAGCCTAAACGATGGACTTTGGCTAAAATCCCATGATCCCGTGTCTGTGCCACGACTCCAATTTCAGGGGCTGTTTCCAATCAACCTGCCAAATTTCAGCCCATTCCGACACCGTCGCAATAAATGATGAAATTGCCCCTGCTGGGGTTTTTCTTTATTAATTTTCTGTCCAACACTTCTTCAACCTGACATAACTAATACGAAAATTAATTATTCGGAAGCCTAAACGAAAGAATTTTGCTAAAATACCGTGATCGTGGGTCTGTGCCACGACTCCAATTTCTAGGTCCATTTCCAATCAACCTGGTAAATTTCGGCCCATTTCGACACCGTCGCGACAAATGACAAAATTGCCCCTGGTGCGATTTTTCTTGGTTAATTTTCTGTCCAACACATCTTAAACCTGACATAATTAACATGGAAATTAATTAATCGGTGGCCTAGAAGAAGGAATTTGGATAAAACCCCATGATCCTAGGTCTGTGCCCCGAGTCCAATTTCTGGGGCCGTTGCCAATCAACCTTCCAAATTTTGGCCCATTCCGACACCATTGCGACAAATGACGAAATTGTCCCTGGTGCGGTTTTTCTTTGTTAATTTTCTTTCCAACACTTCTTCATCCTGACATAATTAATACGAAAATTAATTATTCGGAGGCCTAAACGAAGGAATTTGGCTAAAATCCTGTGATTTCGGGTCTGTGCCCTGACTCCAATTTCTGGGGCCGTTTTCAATCAACCTACCAAATTTCGACCCATTCCAACACCATCGCGACAAATTAGGAAATTGCCCCTGGAACATTTTTTCTTTGTTAATTCTCTGTCCAACATTTCTTCAACCAGATATAATTAATACGAAAATTAATTATTCAGAGGCCTAAATGAAGGAATTTGGCTAAAATCTCGTGATCCCGGGTCTGTGCCCCGACTCCAATTTCTGGGGCCATTTCCAATCAACTTGCCAAATTTTGGCCCATTTCGAGACCGTCGCGTGACAAATGACGAAATTACCCCTAGTACGATTTTGTGTTGTTAATTTTCTGTCCAACACATCTTCAGCCTAACATAATTAATACATAAATTAATTATTCGGATGCCTAAATGAAGGAATTTGACTAAAATCTCGTGATCCCGGGTCTGTGCCCCGACTCCAATTTCTGGGGCCGTTTCCAATCAACCTTTCAAATTTCAGCCCATTCCGACACCGTTGCGACAAATGAGGAAATTGCCCCTGGTGGGGTTTTTCTTTATTATTTTTCTGTCCAACACTTCTTCAACCTGACATAATTAATACGAAAATTAATTATTCGGATGCCTAAACGAAGGAATTTCGCTAAAATCCCGTGATCCCGAGTCTGTGCCACGAATCCAATTTCAGGGGCCGTTTCCAATCAACCTGCCAAATTTCAGCCCATTTCGACACCGTCGCGACAAATGACGAAATTGCCCCTGCTGGGGTTTTTCTTTATTAATTTTCTGTCCAACACTTCTTTAACCTGACATAATTAATGCGAAAATTAATTATTCGGAGGCCTAAACGAAGGAATTTTGCTAAAATCCTGTGATCGCGGGTCTGTGCCCCGACTCCAATTTCTAGGACCATTTCCAATCAACCTGGCAAATTTTGGCCCATTCCGACATCGACTCGACAAATGACGAAATTGCCCCTGGTGCATTTTTTCTTTGATAATTTTCTGTCAACACATCTTCAACTTGACATAATTAACGTGGAAATTAATTAATCGGAGGCCTAAAACAAGGAATTTGGATAAAATCCCGTGATCCCGGGTCTGTGCCCCGAGCCCAATTTATGGGGCTGGTGCCAATCAACCTGCCAAATTTCGGTCCATTCCGACACCGTCGCGACAAATGACGAAATTGCCCCTGGTGCGATTTTTCTTTGTTAATTTTCTGTCCAACACTTCTTCAACCTGACATAATTAATACGAAAATTAATTATTCGGAGGCCTAAATGAAGGTTTTTAGCTAAAATCTCGTGATTCCGAGTTTTGCCCCAACTCCAATTTTTGGGGCTGTTTCCAATCAACCTGCCAAATTTCGACCCATTCCGACACCGTCGCGACAAATGATGAAATTGCCCCCAGAGCATTTTTTCTTTGTTAATTCTCTGTCCAACACTTCTTCAACCTGACATAATTAATATGAAAATTAATTATTCGGAGGCCTAGACGAACGAATTTGGCCAAAATCCCGTGATCCCGGGTCTGTGCCCCGACTCCAATTTCTCGGGCCGTTTCCAATCAACTTGCCAAATTTCGGCCCATTCCGACACCATCATGACAAATGACGAAATTGCCCCTGGAGCATTTTTTCTTTGTTAATTCTCTGTCCAACACTTCTTCAACCTGACATAATTAATATGGAAATTAATTATTTGGAGGCCTAAACGAAGGAATTTAGCTAAAATCCCGTGATCGCGGGTCTGTGCCCTGACTCCAATTTCTAGGGCCGTTTCCAATCAACCTGCCAAATTTCGGCCCATTCCGACATCGACGCGACAAATGACGAAATTGCCCCTGGTGCATTTTTTCTTTGATAATTTTCTGTCCAACACATCTTCAACCTGACATAATTAACGTGGAAATTAATTAATCGGAGGCCTAAAAGAAGGAATTTGGATAAAATCCTGTGATCCCGGGTCTGTGCCCCGAGTCCAATTTATGGGGCCGGTGCCAATCAACCTGCCAAATTTCGGTCCATTCCGACACCGTCGCAACAAATGACGAAATTGCCCCAGGTGCGATTTTTCTTTGTTAATTTTCTATCCAACACTTCTTCAACCTAACATAATTAAAATGAAAATTAATTATTCGGAGGCCTAAATGAAGGTTTTTGGCTAAAATCCCGTGATTCCGGGTTTCTGCCCCGACTCCAATTTCTGGGGCTGTTTCCAATCAACCTACCAAATTTCGACCCATTCCGACACCGTCGCGACAAATAACGAAATCGCCCCCAGAGCATTTTATCTTTGTTAATTCTCTGTCCAACACTTCTTCAACCTGACATAATTAATATGGAAATTAATTATTCGGAGGCCTAGACGAAGGAAGTTGGCTAAAATCCCGTGATCCCGGGTCTGTGCCCCGACTCCAATTTCTCGGGCCGTTTCCAATCAACTTGCAAAATTTCGGCCCATTCCGACACTGTCGTGACAAATGACGAATTTGCCCTTGGTGCGGTTTTTTTTGTTAATTTTCTGTCCAACACTTCTTAAATCTGACATAATTAATACGGAAATTAATTATTCGGAGACCTAAACAAAGGAATTTGGCTAAAATCCCGTGATCCTAGGTCTGTGCCCTGAGTCCAATTTCTAGGGCCGTTTCCAATTAACCAACAAAATTTCGGCCCACTCTGACACTGTCGCGACAAATGGCGAAATTGCCCTGGTGCGATTTTTGTATGTTAATTTTCAGTCCAACAATTCTTCAACCTGACATAAGTAATATAGAAATTAATTATTTGGAGGCCTAAATGAAGGAATTTGGTTAAAAACCCGTTATCTCGGGTCAGTGCCCCGAGTCCAATTTCTGGGGCCGTTTCTATTCAACCTACGAAATTTCGGCCAATCCCGACACCGTCGCGACAAATTAAAAAATTGTCCCTAGTGTGGTTTTGCGTTTTTAATTTTCGATCCAACACATCTTCAACTAACATAATTAATACGAAAATTAATTATTTGGAGGCCTAAATGATGGAATTTGGCTAAAACCCCGTGATCCCGGGTCTGTGCCCCGAGTCCAATTTCTGGGGCCGTTTCCAATCAACCTGCCGAATTTCGGCCCATTCAGACATCGTCGCGACAAATGACAAAAAAATCCCTTGGTGCGGTTTTGGGTTGTTAATTTTCTGTCCAACACGTCTTCAACCTGACATAATTAATACGAAAATTAATTATTCGGAGGCCTAAACCAAGGAATTTGGTTAAAATCCCGGGATCCCAGGCCTGTACCACGAATCCAATTTCTGGGGCTGTTTCCAATCGACTTGCCAAATTTCGTCCAATTTCGACACCAACGCGACAAATGACGAAATTGCCCCAGGTGCGGTTTTTCTTTGTTAATTTTCTGTCCAACACTTCTTCAACCTGACATAATTAATGCGGAAATTAATTATTTCGAGGCCTAAACAAAGGAATATGGCTAAAATCCTGTGATCCCGGGTCTGCACCCCGACTCCAACTTCTCGAGCCGTTTCCAATCAACCTGCCAAGTTTTGGCCCATTCCGACACCGTCGCGACAAATGACGAAATTACCCCTGGTGCGATTTTGCGTTGTTAATTTTCTGTCCAACACATCTTCAACCGGACATAATTAATACGGAAATTAATTATTCGGAGGCCTAAACGAAGGAATTTGGCTAAAATACCGTGATCCCGGGTCTATGCCCCGAGTCAAAATTCTCGGGTCATTTCCAATCAACGTGCCAAATTTCTGCCCATTCTGACACCGTCGCGACAAATGTTGAAATTACACCTGGTGCGATTTTGCGTTGTTAATTTTCTGTCCAACACATCTTCAACCTGACATAATTAATAAGGAAATTAATTATTTGGAGGCCTAAAAGATGGAATTTGGCTAAAACCCCGTGATCCCGGGTTTGTGCCCCGAGTCCATTTTCTGGGGCCATTTTCAATCAACCTGCCGAATTTCGGCCCATTCGGACATCGTCACGACAAAAGACAAAATTGGCCCTGATGCGATTTTGCATTGTTAATTTTCTGTTCAACACATCTTCAACCTGACATAATTAATATGAAAATTTATTATTCGGAGGCCTAAACGAAGGAATTTGGTTAAAATCCCGTGATCCCGGGTCTGTACCATGACTCAAATTTCTGGGGCCGTTTCCAATCGACCTACCAAATTTCGTACCATTTCGACACCTTCGCGACAAATGACGAAATTCCCCCAGGTGCGGTTTTTCTTTGTTAATTTTCTGCCCAACACTTCTTCAACCTGACATAATTAATGCGGAAATTAATTATTCGGATTCCAAAACGAAGGAATATGGCTAAAATCTTGTGATCCCGGGTCTGTGCCCCGACTCCAATTTCTCGAGCCGTTTGCAATCGGCCTTTCAAGTTTTGGTCCATTTCGACACCGTCGCGACAAATGACGAAATTACCCGTGGTGCGATTTTGCGTTGTTAAATTTCTGTCCAACACATCTTCAACCTGACATAATTAATACGGAAATTAATTATTCGGAGGCCTAAACGAAAGAATTTGGCTAAAATACCTTGATCCCTGGTCTATGCCCTGAGTCAAATTTCTTGGGCCGTTTCCAATTAACCTGCCAAATTTCGGCCCATTCCGACACCGTTGCGACAAATGACGAAATTACCCCTGGTATGATTTTGCGTTGTTAATTTTCTGTCTGACACATCTTCAACCTGACATAATTAAAACAAAAATTAATTATTCGGAGGCCTAAACGAAGGAATTTGACTAAAATCCCATGATCTCGGGTCTGTGCCACGACTCCAATTTCAGGGTCCTTTTCCAATCCACCTGCCAAATTTTAGCCCATTCCGACACCGTCGTGACAAATGACGAAATTGCCCCTGGTGGGGTTTTTCTTTATTAATTTTCTGTCCAACACTTCTTCAACCTGACATAATAAACATGGAAATTAATTAATCGGAGGCCTAAACGAAGGAATTTGGATAATCCCCCACGATCCTGGGTCTGTGCCCCGAGTCCAATTTCTGGGGCCGTTGCTAATCAACCTTCCAAATTTCGGCCCATTCCGACACCGTCGCGACAAATAATGAAATTGCCCCTGGTGTGGTTTTTCTTTGTTAATTTTCTGTCCAACACTTCTTCAGCCTGACATAATTAATACGGAAATTAATAATTCGGAGGCCTAAACGAAGGAATTTTACTAAAATCCCGTGATCGCGGGTCTATGCCCCGACTCCAATTTCTAGGGCCATTTCCAGTCAACCTAGCAAATTTCGGTCCATTCCAACATCGTCGCGACAAATGACGAAATTGCCCCTGCTGCGATTTTTCCTTGTTAATTTTCTATCCAACATATCTTCAACCTGACATAATAAACATGGAAATTAATTAATCGGAGGCCTAAACGAAGGAATTTGGATAAAACCCCATGATCCTAAGTTTGTGCCCCGAGTCCAATTTCTGGGGCCGTTGCCAATCAACCTTCCAAATTTCGGCCCATTCCGACACCGTCGCGACAAATAATGAAATTGCCCCTGGTGCTATTTTTCTTTGTTAATTTTCTGTCCAACACTTCTTCAGCCGGACATAATTAATACGAAAATTAATTATTAGGAGGCCTAAACGAAGGGATTTGGCTAAAATCCTGTGATTCTGGGTCTGTGCCCTGACTCCAATTTCTGGGGCTGTTTCCAATCAATCTGCCAAATTTTGACCCATTCCGACACCATCGCGACAAATGACGAAATTGCCCCTAGAGCGTTTTTTCTTTGTTAACTCTTTGTCCAACATTTCTTCAACCTGACATAATTAATATGAAAATTAATTATTTGGAGGCCTAAACGAAGGAGTTTGGCTAAAATCTTGTGATCCCGGGTCTGTGCCCCGACTCCAATTTCTGGGGCCGTTTCCAATCGACTTACCAAATTTCAGCCCATTCCGACACCGTCGTGACAAATGAAGAAATTGCCCCTAATACGATTTTGTGTTTTTAATTTTCTATCCAACCCATCTTCAGCCTGACATAATTAATACGAAAATTAATTATTCGGTGGCCTAACTAAAATCCCGTGATCTCGGGTCTGTGCCACGACTCCAATTTCAGGGGCCGTTACCAATCAACCTGCCAAATTTCAGCCCATTCCGACACCGTCACGACAAATGACAAAATTGCCCCTGGTGGGGTTTTTCTTTATTAATTTTCTGTCCAACACTTCTTCAACCAAACATAATTAATACAAAAATTAATTATTCGGAGGCCTAAACGAAGAAATTTTGCTAAAATCCTGTGATCGTGGGTCTATGCCCCGACTCCAATTTCTGGGGCCGTTTCCAATCAACCTTCCAAATTCCGGCCCATTCCGACACCTTCGCGAGAAATTACGAAATTGCCCCTGGCGTGGTTTTGTGTTGTTAATTTTCTGTCCAACACATCCTCAGCCTGACATAATTACTACGAAAATTAATTATTCGGAGTCTTAAATGAAGGAATTTGACTAAAATCCCGTGATCTCGGGTCTGTGCCCTGACTCCAATTTTTGGGGCCGTTTAGAATCAACCTGCCAAATTTCAGCGCATTCCGACTTCGATGCGACAAATGACGAAATTGCCCCTAGTGCATTTTTTCTTTGATAATTTTCTATGTAACACTTCTTCAACCTAGCATAATTAATACGAAAATTAATTGTTCGGAGGCCTAAACGAAGGAATTTGGCCAAAATCCCGTGATTCCGAGTCTATGCCCCTAGTCCAATTTCTCGGGCCATTTCCAATCAACCTGCTAAATTTCGTCCCATTTCGACACCGTCGCGACAAATGACGAAATTATCCCTGGTGCGATTTTTCGTTGATAATCATCTGTCCAACACTTCTTCAACCTGACATAACTAATGCGGAAATTAATTATTCGGAGGCCTAAACAAAGGAATTTGGCTAAAATCCCGTGATCCAGGGTCTGTGCCCCGACTTCAATTTCTCGGGCCATTTCCAATCAACCTGCCAAATTTCAGCCCATTTCGACACCGTCGCGACGAATGACAAAATTACCCCTGGTGCGATTTTGCGTTGTTAATTTTCTGTCCAACAAATCTTCAACCTGACATAATTGATACGGAAATTAATTATTCGGAGACCTAAACGAAGGAATTTGGCTAAAATCCCATGATCCTGGGTCTGTGCCACGATTCCAATTTCAGGGGCCGTTTCCAATCAACCTGCCAAATTTCAGCCCATTCCGACATCGTCGCGACAAATGATGAAATTGCCCCTGGTGGGGTTTTTCTTTATTAATTTTCTGTCCAACGCTTCTTCAACCTGACATAATTAATACGAAAATTAATTATTCAGAGGCCTAAACGGAGGAATTTTGCTAAAATACCGTGATCGTGGGTCTGTACCCCGACTCCAATTTCTCGGGCCGTTTCCAATCAACTTGCCAAATTTTGGCCCATTTCGACACCGTCGTGACAAATGAGGAATTTGCCCTTGGTGCGGTTTTTTTTGTTAATTTTCTGTCAAACACTTATTAAATCTAACATAATTAATACGAAATTAATTATTCGGAGACCTAAACGAAGGAATTTGGCTAAAATCCCGTGATCCCAGGTCTGTGCCCCGAGTCCAAGTTCTAGGGCCATTTCCAATTAACCGAGAAAATTTCGGCCCACTCCGACACTGTAGCGACAACTGGTGAAATTGCCCTGGTGCAATTTTTGTTTGTTAATTTTCAGTCCAACAATTCTTCAACCGAACATAAGTAATACAGAAATTAATTATTCGAAGGCCTAAACGAAGGAATTTGGTTAAAAACCCGTTATCTCGGGTCAGTGCCCCGAGTCCAATTTCTGGGGCCGTTTCAAGTCAACCTGCCAAATTTCGGCCGATCCGGACACCGTCGCGACAAATGACGAAATTGCCCCTGGTGAGGTTTTACGTTGTTAATTTTCAATCCAACACATCTTCAACCTGACATAATTAATACGGAAATTAATTATTTGGAGGTCTAAATGATGGAATTTGGCTAAAACCCCGTGATCCCGGGTCTGTGCCCCGAGTCCAATTTCTGGGGCCGTTTCCAATCAACATACCAAATTTCGGCCCATTCCGACACCGTCGCGACAAATGACGAAATTACCCCTGGTACGATTTTGCGTTGTTAATTTTTTATCCAACACATCTTCAACCTGACATAATTAATACGGAAATTAATTATTCAGAGGCCTAAACGAAGGAATTTGACTAAAATTTCGTGATCTCGGGTCTGTGCCACGACTCCAATTTCAGGGGCCATTTCCAATCAACTGCCAAATTTCAGCCAATTCTGACACCGTCGTGACAAATGACGAAATTGCCCCTGGTGGGGTTTTTCTTTATTAATTTTCTGTCCAACACTTCTTCAACCTAACATGATTAATAGGGAAATTAATTATTCGGAGGCCTAAATGAAGGAATTTTACTAAAATCCCGTGATGGCGGGTCTATGCCTCGAATCCAATTTTTGGGGCCGTTTCCAATCAACCTTCCAAATTTCTGCCCATTCCGACACCTTCGCGACAAATGACGAAATTGCCCCTGGTGCGGTTTGGGTTGTTAATTTTCTGTCCAACACATCTTCAGCCTGACATAATTAATACGAAAGTTAATTATTCGGAGGCCTAAACGAAGGAATTTTGCTAAAATCCCGTGATCCTGGGTCTATGCCGCGAGTCAAATTTCTCGGGTCGTTTCCAATCAACAGGCAAATTTCGGCCCATTCCGATACCATCGCGACAAATGACGAAATTACCCCTGGTATGATTTTGCGTTGTTAATTTTCTGTCCAACACATCTTCAACCTGACATAATTAATACGGAAATTAATTATTCGGATGCCTAAATGAAGGAATTTGGCTAAAATCCCGTGATCCCGGTTCTGTGCCACGACTCCAATTTCTGGGGCCGTTTCCAATCAACCTGCCAAATTTCAGCCCATTCCGACACCGTCGTGGCAAATGACGAAATTGCCCCTGGTGGTTTTTCTTTATTAATTTTCTGTCCAACACTTCTTCAACCTGACATAATTAATACGAAAATTAATTATTCTGAGGCCTAAACGAAGGAATTTGGCTAAAATCCCGTGATCTTAGGTCTATGCCACGACTCCAATTTCAGGAGCCGTTTCCAATCAACCTGCCAAATTTCAGCCCATTCCGACACCGTCGCGACAAATGACGAAATTGCCCCTGGTGGGGTTTTTCTTTATTATTTTTCTGTCCAACACTTCTTCAACCTGACATAATTAATACGAAAATTAATTATTCGGAGGTCTAAACAAAGGAATTTTGCTAAAATCCCGTGATCCCGGGTCTGTGCCACGACTCCAATTTTAGGGGCCATTTCCAATCAACTTGCCAAATTTCAGCCCGTTCCGACACCGTCGCGACAAATGACGAAATTGCCCCTGGTGGGGTTTTTCTTTATTAATTTTCTGTCCAACACTTCTTCAACCTGACATAATTAATACGAAAATTAATTATTCGGAGGCCTAAACGAAGGAATTTTGCTAAGATCCCGCGATCGCGGGTCTATGCCTTTTATCCAATTTCGGGGCCGTTTCCAATCAACCTTCAAATTTCGGCCCATTCCGACATCTTCGCGACAAATGACGAAATTGCCCCTGGTGCGGTTTTGTGTTGTAAATTTTCTGTCCAACACATCTTCAGCCTGACATAATTAATACAAAAATTAATTATTCAGAGTCCTAAATGAAGGAATTTAACTAAAATCCCATGATCCCTGGTTTGTGCCCTGACTTCAATTTTTGGGGCCGTTTCGAATCAACCTACCAAATTTCAGCCCATTTCGACATCGACGCGACAAATGACAAAATTGCCCCTGGTGCGATTTTTCTTTGTTAATTTTCTGTGTAATACTTCTTCAACCTAGCATAATTAATATGGAAATTAATTGTTCGGAGGCCTAAACGAAGGAATTTGGCCAAAATTACGTGATTTCGGGTCTATGTCCCTAGTCCAATTTCTCGGGCCATTTCCAATCAACCTGCTAAATTTCGTCCCATTTCGACACTGTCGCGACAAATGACGAAATCGCCCCTAGTTCGGTTTTTCCTTGATAATTATCTGTCCAACACTTCTTCAACCTGACATAACTAATGCGAAAATTAATTATTCGGAGGCCTAAACGAAGGAATTTGGCTAAAATCCCGTGATCCCGGGTCTGTGCCCCGACTTCAATTTCTCGGGCCATTTCCAATCAACCTGCCAAATTTTAGCCCATTCCGACACCGTTGCGACAAATGACGAAATTACCCCCGGTGCAATTTTACGTTGTTAATTTTCTGTACAACACATATTCAACCTGACATAATTAATACGGGTATTAATTATTCAAAGGCCTAAACGAAGGAATTCGGCTAAAATACCGTGATCCCGGGTCTGTGCCCCAAGTCAAACTTCTCGGGCCGTTTCCAATCAACATGCCGAATTTCGGCCCATTCTGACACCGTCGCGACAAATGAAGAATTTGCCCATGGTGCGGTTTCTCTTTGTTAATTTTCTGTCCAACACTTCTTCGGCCTGAATTAATTAATACGAAAATTAATTATTTGGAGGCCCAAATGATGGAATTTAGCTCAAACCCCGTGATCCCGGGTCTATGCCCTGAGTCCAATTTCTAGGGCCATTTCCAATCAACCTGCTAAATTTCGGCCCATTCGGACATCGTCGAGACAAATGACAAAATTGCCGCTGGTGCGATTTTGTGTTGTTAATTTTCTGTCCAACACATCTTCAACCTGACATAATTAATACGAAAATTAATTATTTGGAGGCCTAAGCGAAGGAATTTGGTTAAAATCCCGTGATCTCGGGTTTGTACCACGACTCCAATTTCTGGGGCCATTTCCAATCGACCTGCCAAATTTCGTCCCATTTCGACACCGTCGCGACAATTGACGAAATCGCCCCTGGTGCAGTTTTTCTTTATTAATTTTCTGTCCAACACTTTTTCAACCTAATATAATTAATGTGGAAATTAATAATTCGGAGGCCTAAATGAAGGAATTTGGCTATAATCCCGTGATCCCGGGTCTGTGCCCCGATCCAATTTCTAGAGGCCGTTTCCAATCAACCTGCCAAATTTCGGCCCATTCCGACACCGTCGCGGCAAATGACGAAATTACCCCTGGTGCGATTTTGCGTTGTTAATTTTCTGTTTTAACACATCTTCAACCTAACATAATTAATACGGAAACTAATTATTCAAAGGCCTAAATGAAGGAATTTGGCTAAAATCCCACGATCCCTGGTCTGTGCCCCGAGTCCAATTTCAGGGGCCGTTGCCAATCAACCTTCCTAATTTCGGCTCATTCCGACACCGTCGTGAAAAATGACAAAATTGCCCCTGGTGTGGTTTTTCTTTGTTAAACACTTCTTCAGCCTGACATAATTAATACGAAAATTAATTATTCGAAGGCCTAAACGAAGGAATTTGGTTAAAATCCCGTGGTCCCGGGTCTGTACCACGACTCCAATTTCTGGGGCCGTTTCCAATTGACCTACAAAATTTCGTCCCATTTTAACACCGTCGCGACAAATGACAAAATTGTCCCGGGTGCGATTTTTCTTCGTTAATTTTCTGTCCAACACTTCTTGAACCTGACATAATTAATGTGAAAATTAATTATTCGGAGGCCTAAATGAAGGAATATGGCTGAAATCCTGTGATCCCGGGTCTGTGCCCCGACTCCAATTTCTGGAGCCGTTTCCAATCAACCTACCAAGTTTCGGCCCATTCCGACACCGTCTCGACAAATGACGAAATTACCCCTGGTGCGATTTTGCGTTGTTAATTTTCTGTCCAACACATCTTCAACCTGACATAATTAATACGAAAATTAATTATTTGAAGGCCTAAGCGAAGGAATTTTGTTAAAATCCCGTGATCCCATGTTTGTACCACAACTCTAATTTCTGGGGCCATTTCCAATCGACCTGCCAAATTTCGTCCGATTTCGACACCGTCAGGACAATTGACGAAATCGCCCCTGGTGCGGTTTTTCTTTGTTAATTTTCTGTCCAACACTTCTTCAACCTGACATAATTAGTGCGGAAATTAATAATTTGGAGGCCTAAATGAAGGAATTTGGCTAAAATCCCGTGATCCCGGGTCTGTGCCCCGACTCCAATTTCTAGGGGCCGTTTCCAATCAACCTGCCAAATTTCGGCCCATTCCGACACCGTCGCGACAAATGACGAAATTACCCTTGGTGCGATTTTGCGTTGTTAATTTTCTGTCCAACACATCTTCAACCTGACATAATTAATACGAAAACTAATTATTTGGAGGTCTAAACGAAGGAATTTGGCTAAAAAATCACATGATCTCGGGTTTGTGCCACGACTCCAATTTTAGGGGCAGTTGCCAATCAACCTTCCAAATTTCGGTCCATTCCGACACCGTCGCGACAAATGATAAAATTGCCCCTGGTGGGGTTTTTCTTTATTAATTTTCTGTCCAACACTTCTTCAACCTGACATAATTAATATAGAAATTAATTATTCGGAGGCCTAAATGAAGGAATTTTGCTAAAATCCCGTGATCGCGGGTCCGTGCCACGACTCCAATTTCTAGGGCCGTTTCCAATCAACCTGCCAAATTTCGTCTCATTCCGTCACCATCGCGACAAATGACGAAATTGCCCCTGGAGCGTTTTTTCTTTGTTAATTCTCTGTCCAACATTTCTTCAACCTGACATAATTAATACGAAAATTAATTATTCGGAGGCCTAAACGAAGAAATTTTGCTAAAATCCCGTGATCCCGGGTCTATGCCCAGAGTCCAATTTCTGGGGCCGTTTCCAATCAACTTGCCAAATTTCGGCCCATTCCGACACCGTCGCGACAAATGATGAAATTGCCCCAAGTACGCTTTTGTTTCTTAATTTTCTGTCCAACACATCTTCAGCCGGACATAATTAATACGGAAATTAATTATTCAGAGCCCTAAACGAAGGAATTTGGCTAAAATCCCAAGATCCTGGGTCTGTGCCATAGCTCCAATTTCAGGGGCCGTTTCCAATCAACCTGCCCAATTTCAGCCCATTCCGACACCGTCGCGACAAATGACAAAATTGCCCCTGGTGGAGTTTTTCTTTACTAATTTTCTGTCCAACACTTCTTCAACCTGACATAATTAATACGGAAATTAATTATTCGGAGGCCTAAACGAAGGAATTTAGCTAAAATCCCGTGATCGCGTGTCTGTGCCCCGACTCCAATTTCTAGGGCCGTTTCCAATCAACCGGCCAAATTTCGTCCCATTCCGTCATGATCGCGACAAATGACGAAATTGCCCCTGGTACGATTTTTCCTTGTTAATTTTCATTCCAACACATCTTCATCCTGACATAATTAACGTGGAAATTAATTAATCGGAGGCCAAAAAGAGGAATTTGGATAAAATCCCGTGATCCCGGGTCTGTGCCCCGAGTCCAATTTCTGGGTCGTTGCCAATCAACCTGCCAAATTTGGGCCCATTCCGACACCTTCGCGATAAATGATGAAATTGCCCCTAGTACGCTTTTGTTTCTTAATTTTCTGTCCAACACATCTTCAGCCGGACATAATTAATACGGAAATTAATTATTCAGAGGCCTAAACGAAGGAATTTGGCTAAAAACCCATGATCCCGGGTCTGTGCCACGGCTCTAATTTCAGGGGCCGTTTTGAATCAACCTGCCCAATTTTAGCCCATTCCGACACCGTCACGACAAATGACGAAATTGCCCCTGGTGGGGTTTTTCTTTATTAATTTTCTGTCCAACACTTCTTCAACCTGACATAATTAATACGGAAATTAATTATTCGGAGGCCTAAATGAAGGAATTTTGCTAAAATCCCGTGATCGTGGGTCTGTGCCCCGACTCCAATTTCTAGGGCCGTTTCTAATCAACCTGCCAAATTTCGTCCCATTCCGTCACGGTCGCGACAAATGACGAAATTGCCCCTGGTGCGATTTTTCCTTGTTAATTTTTTGTTCAAAACATCTTCATCCTGACATAATTAACGTGGAAATTAATTAATCGGAGGCCAAAAAGAAGGAATTTGGATAAAATCCCGTGATCCCAGGTCTGTGCCCCGAGTCCAATTTCTGGGGCCGTTGCCAATCAACCTGCCAAATTTTGGTCGATTCCGAAACCGTTGCGACAAATGACGAAATTGCCCCTGGTGCGGTTTTTCTTTGTTAATTTTCTGTCCAACACTTCTTCAACCTGACATTATTAATACGGAAATTAATTGTTCAGAGGCCTAAACGAAGGAATTTTGCTAAAATACCGTGATCGCGGGTCCGTGCCCCGACTCCAATTTCTAGGGCCGTTTCCAGTCAACCTGCCAAATTTCGTCCCATTCCGTCGTCGCGACAAATGACGAAATTGCCCCTGGTGCGATTTTTCCTTGTTAATTTTCTGTCCAACACATCTTCAACCTAACATAATTAACGTGGAAATTAATTAATCGGAGGCCAAAAAGAAGGAATTTGGATAAAATCCCGTGATCCCGGGTCCGTGCCCCGAGTCCAATTTCTGGGGCCGTTGCCAATCAACCTGCCAAATTTTGGCCGATTCCGACACCGTCACGACAAATGACGAAATTGCCCCTGGTGCGGTTTTTCTTTTTTAATTTTTTGTCCAACACTTCTTCAACCTGACATTATTAATATGGAAATTAATTATTCGGAGGCCTAAACGAAAGAATTTGGCTAAAATCCCGTGATTCAGGGTTTGTGCCCCGACTCCTATTTCTGGGCTGTTTCCAATCAACCTACCAAATTTCGACCCATTCCGACACCATCGCGACAAATGACGAAATTGCCCCTGGAGCGCTTTTTCTTTGTTAATTCTCTGTCCAACACTTCTTCAACCTGACATAATTAATATGGAAATTAATTATTCGGAGACCTAAATGAAGGAATTTGGCTAAAATCCCGTGATCCCAGGTTTGTGCCTTGAGTCCAATTTCCGGGACCATTTCCAGTCAACCTGCCAAATTTCGGCCGATCCCGACACCATCGCGACAAATGACGAAATTACCCCTGGTGTGGTTTTACGTTGTTAATTTTCGATCCAACACATCTTCAACCTGACATAATTAATATGGAATGTATTTTTTGGAGGCCTAAATGATGGAATTTGGCTAAAACCCCGTGATCTTGGGTCTGTGCCCTGAGTACAATTTCTGGGGCCGTTTCCAATCAACCTGCCGAATTTCGGCCCATTCAGACATCGTCACGACAAATGACAAAATTGCCCCTGGTGCGGTTTTGGGTTGTTAATTTTCTTTCCAACACATCTTCAACCTGACATAATTAATACAAAAATTAATTATTCGGAGGCCTAAACGAAGGAATTTGATTAAAATCCCGTGATCCCAGGTCTGTACCACGACTCCAATTTCTGGGGCCGTTTCCAATCGACCTACCAAATTTCGTCCCATTTCGACACCGCCACGACAAACGATGAAATTGCCCCGGGTGCGGTTTTTCTTTGTTAATTTTCTGTCCAACACTTCTTCAACCTAACATAATTAATGTGGAAATTAATTATTCGGAGGCCTAAACGAAGGAATATGGCTAAAATCCTGTGATCCCGGGTCTATGCCCCGACTCCAATTTCTGGAGCTGTTTCCAATCAACCTGCCAAGTTTCGACCCATTCCGACACCATCGCGACAAATGACGAAATTACCCCTGGTGCGATTTGGCGTTGTTAATTTTCTGTCCAACACATCTTCAACCTAACATAATTAATACGGATATTAATTATTCAAAGGCTTAAACGAAGGAATTCGGCTAAAATACCGTGATCCCGGGTCTATGCCCCGAGTCAAATTTCTCGGGCCGTTTCCAATCAACCTGCCGAATTTTGGCCCATTCCGACACCGTCGCGACAAATGAAGAAATTGCCCATGGTGCGGTTTTTCTTTGTTAATTTTCCGTCCAACACTTCTTCAGCCCGAATTAATTAATACGAAAATTAATTATTTGGAGGCCTATATGATGGAATTTGGCTCAAACACCGTGATCCCGGGTCTATGCCCCGAGTCCAATTTCTGGGGCAATTTCCAATCAACCTGCTGAATTTCGGCCCATTCGGACATCGTCGCGACAAATGACAAAATTGCCTCTGGTGCGATTTTGCGTTGTTAATTTTTTGTCAAACACATCTTCAACCTCACATAATTAATACGGAAATTAATTATTTGGAGGCCTAAGCGAAGGAATTTGGTTAAAATCCCGTGATCCCGGGTATGTATCACGACTCCAATTTCTGGGGCCATTTCCAATCGACTTACCAAATTTCGACCCATTTTGACACCGTCGCGACAATTGACGAAATCGCCCCTGGTGCGGTTTTTCTTTGTTAATTTTCCGTCCAACACTTCTTCAACCTGACATAATTAATGCGGAAATTAATAATTAGGAGGCCTAAATGAAGGAATTTGGCTAAAATCCCGTGACCCCGGGTCTGTGCCCCGACTCCAATTTCTAGGGGCCGTTTCCAATCAACCTGTCAAATTTCAGCCCATTCCGACACCGTCGTGAAAAATGACGAAATGACCCCTAGTGCGTTTTTGCGTTGTTAATTTTCTGTCCAACACATCTTCAACCTGACATAATTAATACGGAAACTAATTATTCGGAGGCCTAAACGAAGGAATTTGGCTAAAATCCCATGATCCCGAGTCTGTGCCACGACTCCAATTGTAGGGGCAATTTCCAATCAACCTGCCAAATTTCAGCCCATTCCGACACCGTCGCGACAAATGACGAAATTGCCCCTGGTGGGGTTTTTCTTTATTAATTTTCTGTCCAACACTTCTTCAACCTGACATAATTAATACGGAAATTAATTATTCGGAGGCCTAAACGAAGGAATTTTGCTAAAATCCCGTAATCGCGGGTCTGTGCCCCGACTCCAATTTCTGGGGCCGTTGCCAATCAACCTTCCAAATTTCGGCCCATTTCGATACCGTCGTGACAAATGACGAAATTGTCCCTGGTGCGATTTTTCTTTGTTAATTTTCTGTCCAATACTTCTTCAGCCTGACATAATTAATACGAAAATTAATTATTCGGAAGCCTAAACGAAGGAATTTGGCTAAAATTCCATGATTCCGGGTCTGTGCCCTGACTCCAATTTCTAGGGCCGTTTCGAATCAACCTGCCAAATTTTGATCCATTCTGACAGCATCGCGACAAATGACGAAATTGCCTCTGAAGCATTTTTTCTTTGTTAATTCTCTGTCCAACATTTCTTTAGCCTGACATAATTAATACAAAAATTAATTATTCGGAGGCCTAAACGAAGGAATTTTGCTAAAATCCCGTGATCCCGGGTATGTGCCCCGACTCCAATTTCTGGGGCCGTTTCCAATCAACTTGCCAAATTTCGGCCCATTCCGACACCATCGCGACAAATGACGAAATTGCCCCTAGTACGCTTTTGTTTCTTAATTTTCTGTCCAACACATCTTCAGCCTGACACAATTAATACAAAAATTAATTATTCGGAGGCCTAAACGAAGGAATTTGGCTAAAATCCCATGATCCCGGGTCTATGCCACGGCTCCAATTTCAGGGGCCGTTTCCAATCAACCTTCCAAATTTCAGCCCATTCCGACACCATCGCAACAAATGACGAAATTTCCCCTGGTGGGGTTTTTCTTTATTAATTTTCTGTTCAACACTTCTTCAACCTGACATAATTAATACGGAAATTAATTATTCGGAGGCCTAAACGAAGGAATTTTGCTAAAATCCCGTAATCACGGGTCTGTGCCCCGACTCCAATTTCTAGGGCTGTTTCCAATTAACCTGCCAAATTTCGGCCCATGCCGACACCGTCGCGACAAATGACGAAATTGCCCCTGGTGCGATTTTTTCTTGTTAATTTTCTGTCCAACACTTCTTCAAACTGACATAATTAATGTGGAAATTAATTATACGGAGGCCTAAACGAAGGAATTTGGCTAAAATCCCGTGATCTTGGATCTGTGCCCCGAGTCCAATTTCAGGGGCCGTTTTCGATCAACCTACCAAATTTCGGCCTACTCCAAAACCGTCGCAACAAATGACGAAATTGCGCCTGGTGCGGATTGGTATTATTAATTTTCTGTCCAACACATCTTCAACCTGAAAATAATTAATACGAAAATTAATTATTCGGAGTCCTAAATGAAGGAATTTGGCAAAAATCCCGTGATCGTGGGTCTGTTCCTCAAGTCCAATTTCTGGGGCCATTTCCAATCAACCTGCCAAATTTCAGCCCATTCCGATATTGCCGCGACAAATGACGAAATCGCCTTGGTGCGGTTTTTCTTTGTTAATTTTCTGTCCAACACTTCTTCAACCTGACATAGTTAATACTGAAATTAATTATTTGGAGGCCTAGACATAGGAATTTGGCTAAAACCCCGTGATCCCGAGTCTGTGCCCTGACTCCAATTTCTAGGGCTGTCTCCAATCAACCTGCAAAATTTCAGACCATTCGGACACCGTCGCGAGAAATGACAAAATTGCCCCTGGTGCGGTTTTGTGTTGTTAATTTTCTGTCCAACACATCTTCAACTTGACAAAATTAATACGGAAATTAATTATTCGAAGGCCTAAACGAAGGAATTTGGTTGAAATCCCGTGACCCCAGGTCTGTACCACGAATCCAATTTCTAGGGCCGTTTCCAATCAACCGGCCAAATTTCGACCCATTCCGACACCGTCGCGACAAATGGCTAAATTGCCCCAGGTGCGGTTTTTCTTTGTTAATTTTCTGTCCAACACTTCTTCAACCTGACATAATTAATAAAGAAATTAATTATTCGGAGACCTAAACGAAGGAATTTGGCTAAAATACCGTGATCCTGGGTCTGTGCCCCGAGTCAAATTTCTAGGGTCGTTTCCAATCAGCCTGCAAAATTTCGGTCCATTCCGACACCGTCACGACAAATGACGAAATTGCCCGTGGTGCGGTTTTTCTTAGTTAATTTTCTGTCCAACACTTCTTCAGCCTGAATTAATTAATACGGAAATTAATTATTCGGAGACCTAAATGAAGGAATTTTGCTAAAATCCCGTTATCTCGGGATTCTCTCCCGAGTCCAATTTCTGGGGCCGTTTCCAATCAACCTGCCAAATTTCGGCCACTCCGACACCGTCGTGACAAATGACAAAATTGCCCATGGTGCGGCTTTTCTTTGTTAATTTTCTATCCAACACTTTTTCAGCCTAACATTATTAATAAAAAAATTAATTATTTGGAGGCCTAAATGAAGGAATTTGGTTAAAATCCCGTGATCCCGGGTCTGTGCCTCGAGTCCAATTTCTCGGGCCGTTTCCAATCAACCTACCAACTTTCGGCCCATTACGACCCCGTCGCAACAAATGGCAAAATTGCCCCTGGTGCGATTCTGCGTTGTTAA
Source organism: Olea europaea var. sylvestris (assembly GCF_002742605.1). NCBI lineage: Eukaryota > Viridiplantae > Streptophyta > Magnoliopsida > Lamiales > Oleaceae > Olea > Olea europaea. Next base: position 16,873,735 of record NC_036253.1, on the reverse strand, counting down.
TTTTCTGTCCAACACAACTTCAACCTGACATAATTGATGCGAAAATTAATTATTCTAAGGCTTGAACGAAGTAATTTAGCTAATATCCCGTGATCCCGGGTGCCCCGAGTCCAATTTCTAGGGTCGTTTCCAATCAACCTGCCAAATTTCGGCCCATTCCGACACCGTCGCGACAAATGATGAAATTGCCCCTGGTGCGGGTTTTCTTTGTTAATTTTCTGTCCAACAATTCTTCAGCCCGACATAATTAATACGAAAATTAATTATTCAAAGGCCAAAATGAAGGAATTTGGCTAAAATCCCGTGATCCCGGGTCTGTGCCCCAACTCCAATTTCTGGGGCCGTTTCCAATCAACCTGCCAAATTTCGGCCACTCCGACACCGTCGTGACAAATGACAAAATTGCCCATGGTGCGGCTTTTCTTTGTTAATTTTCTGTCCAACACTTTTTCAGCCTAACATTATTAATAAAAAAATTAATTATTCGGAGGCCTAAATGAAGGAATTTGGTTAAAATCCCGTGATCCCGGGTCTGTGCCTCGAGTCCAATTTCTCGGGCCGTTTCCAATCAACCTACCAAATTTCGGCCCATTACGACCCCGTCGCAACAAATGGCAAAATTGCCCTTGGTGCGATTTTGCGTTGTTAATTTTCTGTCCAACACAACTTCAACCTGACATAATTGATGCGAAAATTAATTATTCTAAGGCTTGAACGAAGTAATTTAGCTAATATCCCGTGATCCCGGGTGCCCCGAGTCCAATTTCTAGGGTCGTTTCCAATCAACCTGCCAAATTTCGGCCCATTCCGACACCGTCGCGACAAATGATGAAATTGCCCCTGGTGCGGGTTTTCTTTGTTAATTTTCTGTCCAACAATTCTTCAGGCCGACATAATTAATACGAAAATTAATTATTCAAAGGCCAAAATGAAGGAATTTGGCTAAAATCCCGTGATCCCGGGTCTGTGCCCCAACTCCAATTTCTGGGGCCGTTTCCAATCAACCTGCCAAATTTCGGCCCATTCCGTCAACGTCGTGACAAATGATGAAATTGCCCCTGGTGTGATTTTTCTTCATTAATTTTCTTTCCAACACTTCTTCAACCTGACATTATTAATACGGAAATTAATTATTTGGAGGCCTAAACGAAAGAATTTGGCTAAAATCTCGAGATCCTGGGTCTGTGCCCCGACTGCAATTTCTGGGGCCGTTTCCAATCAACCTGCCAAATTTAGGCCCATTTCGACACCGTCGCGACAAATGACCTGGTGCGGTTTTTTTGTTAATTTTCTGTCCAACACTTCTTCAACCGGACATAATTAATACGAAAATTAATTATTCGGAGGCCTAAACGATGGAATTTAGCTAAAATCCCGTGATCTCGGGTCCGTGCCTCGAGACCAATTTCTGGGGCCATTTCCAGTCAACCTGCCAAATTTCAGCCCATTCCGACAGCATCGCGACAAATGATGAAATTGCCCCTTGTGCGGTTTTGCGCTGTTAATTTTTCTGTCCAATGCATCTTAAGCCTGACATAATTAATACGGAAATTAATTATTCGGAGGCCTAAACGCAAGAATTTGGCTAAAATCGCGTGATCCCGGGTCTGTGCCCCGAGTCCAATTTCAAGGACCGTTTCCAATCAACCTACCAAATTTCGGCCCATTGCGACACTGTCATGACATATGACGAAATTGCCCCTGGTGCGATTTTTCTTTGTTAATTTTCTGTCCAACTCTTCTTCAACCTAACATAATTAATACAGAAATTAATTATTTGGAGAACTAAACGAACGAATTTAGCTAAAATCCCGTGATCTCGGGTCTGTGCCCCGACTCCAATTTCTGGGGCCGTTTCCAATCATCCTGCCAAATTTCGGCCCATTCCGACACCGTCGCGACAACTGATGAAATTGCCCCTGGTGCAGTTTTTCTTTGTTAATTTTTTATCCAAAACTTCTTCAGCTTGACATAATTAATACCAAAATTAATTATCAAGAGGTCGAAACGAAGAAATTTGGCTAAAATCCCGTGATCCCGGGTCTGTGCCCCGAGTCCAATTTCTGGGACTGTTTCCAATCAACCTACCAAATTTCGGCACATTCCGTCACCGTCGCGACAAATGACGAAATTTCCCCTGGCGCGGTTTTTCTTTGTTAATTTTCTGTCCAACACATCTTCAACCTGACATAATTAATACGAAAATTAATTATTCAAAGGCCTAAACGAAGGAATTTGGCTAAAATCCCTTGATCCCGGGTTTGTGCCCCGACTCCAATTTCTAGGACCGTTTCCAATCAACCTGCCCAATTTCGGCTCATTCCGATACCATCGCGATAAATGATGAAATAGCCCCTGGTGCGATTTTTCTTTGTTAATTTTCTGCCCAACACTTCTTCAACCTGACATAATTAATAAGGAAATTAATTATTCAGAGGTCTAAACGAAGGAATTTGGCTAAAATCCCGTGATCCCGGGTATGTACCCCGACTCAAATTTTTGGGGCTGTTTCCAATCAACCTACCAAATTTCGGCCCATTCCGACATCGTCGTGACGAATGACGAAACTGCCCCTAGTGCGGTATTGCGTTGTTAATTTTCTGCCCAACACTACTTCAACCAGACATAATTAATACGAAAATTAATTTTTTGGAGGCCTAAATGAAGGAATTTGACTAAAATCCTGTGACCCCGGGTATGTGCCCCGAGTTCAATTTCAGGGGCCGTTTCCAATCAACGTGCCAAATTTTGGCCCATTCTGATACCGTCGCGATAAATGATGAAATTGCCCCTGGTGTGGATTTGCGTTGTTAATTTTTTGTCCAACACATCTTCAACCTGACCTAATTAATATGGAAATTAATTATTCGGAGGCCTAAACAAAGGAATTTGGTTAAAATCCCGTGATCCTGGGTCTGTGCCCCGACTCTCATTTCTGGGGCTGTTTCCAATCAACCTACCAAATTTTGGCCCATTCCGACACTGTCGCGACATATGACGAAATTGCCTTGGTGCGGTTTTTCTTTGTTAATTTTCTGTCCAACACTTCTTCAACCTGACATAATTAACACCGAAATTGATTATTTGGCGGCCTAGATGTAGTAATTTGGCTAAAACCCCATGATCCTGGGTCTGTGCCATGACTCCAATTTCTGGGGCTGTCTCCAATCAACCTGCCAAATTTCGGCCCATTCGGACACCGTCGCGACAAATGACAAAATTGCCCTTGGTGTGGTTTTGCATTTTTAATTTTCTGTCCAACACATCTTCAACTTGACAAAATTAATACAGAAATTAATTATTTGGAGGCCTAAACGAAGGAATTTGGTTGAAATCCCGTGATCCCGGGTCTGTACCACGAATCCAATTTCTGGGGTCGTTTCCAATCAGCCTGCCAAATTTCGGCCCATTCCGACACCATCGCGACAAATGATGAAATTGCCCTTGGTGCAGTTTTTCTCCGTTAATTTTCTGTCCAACACTTCTTCAACCTGACATAATTAATACGGAAATTAATTATCCGGGGGCCTAAATGAAGGAATTTGGATAAAATCCCGTGATTCGGGTCTGTGCCCCGACTCCAATTTCTGGGGCCGTTTCCAATCAACCAACCAAATCTTAGCCCAGTCCGACACCGTTGCGACAAATGGCGAAATTGCCCCTGGTGCGTTTTTTCTTTGTTAATTCTCTGTCCAACACTTCTTCAACCTAACATAATTAATACGAAAATTAATTATTCGGTGGCCTAAACGAAGGAATTTGGCTAAAATCCCATGATCCTGGGTCTGTGCCCCGACTCCAATTTCTGGGGCCATTTCCAATCAACCTACCAAATTTCGGCCCATTCCGACACTGTCGTGACAAATGACGAAATTGCCCCCGGTGCAGTTTTTCTCCATCAATTTTCTGTCCAACACTTCTTCAACCGGACATAATTAATACGAAAATTAATAATCCGGAGGCCTAAATGAAGGAATTTGGCCAAAATCTTGTGATTCCGGGTCTGTGCCCCAACTCCAATTTCTGGGGCCACTTCCAATCAACCTGCCAAATTTTGGCCCATTCCGACACCGTCGCGACAAATGGTGAAATTGCCCCTGGTGCATTTTTTCTTTGTTAATTCTCTGTCCAACACTTCTTCAACCTGACATAATTAATGCGGAAATTAATTATTCGGAGGCCTAAACGAAGAAATTTGGCTAAAATCCCGTGATCCCAGGTCTGTGCCCCGACTCCAATTTCTAGGGCCGTTTCCAATCAACATGCCAAATTTCGGCCCATTTCGACACCGTCGCGGCAAATGACGAAATCGCTCCTGGTGTTGTTTTGTGTTGTTAATTTTCTGTCCAACACATCTTCAACCTGACATAATTAATACGAAAATTAATTATTCGGAGGCTTAAATGAAGGAATTTGACTAAAATCCCGTGGTCCTGGGTCTATGCCCCGACTCCAATTTCTGGGACCGCTTCCAATCAACCTACCAAATTTCATCCTATTCGGACACCGTCGCAACAAATGACGAAATTGCCCCTGGTGAGGTTTTTCTTTGTTAATTTTCTGTCCAACACTTCTTCAATTAGACATAATTAATGCGAAAATTAATTATTCGGACGCCTAAACGAAGGAATTTGGCTAAAATCCCATGATCCCGAGTCTGTGCCTTGAGTCCAATTTCTGGGGCCATTTCCAATCAACCTACCAAATTTCTGCCCATTCCGACACCGTCGCGACAAATGACGAAATTGCACCTGGTGCGATTTTGCGTTGTTAATTTTCTGTCCAGCACATCTTCAACCTGCCATAATTAATACAGAAATTAAATATTCGAAAAACGAAGAAATTTGGCTAAAATCCAGTGATCCCGGGTCTGTGCCCCGAGTCCAATTTCTGGAACCGTTTCCAATCAACCTGCCAAATTTCGGCCCGTTCCGACACTGTCACGACAAATGACGAAATTGCCCCTGGTATGGTTTTTCTTTGTTAATTTTCAGTCCAACACTACTTCAACCTGACATAATTAATATGGAAATTAATTATTCGGAGACCTAAATGAAGAAATTTAGCTAAAATCCCGTGATCCCAGGTCTATGCCCCGACTCCAATTTCTGGGGCCGTTCCCAATCAACCTGCCAAATTTCTGCCCATTCCGACACCGTCGTGACAAATGACGAATTTGCCCCTGGTGCGATTTTTCTTTGTTAATTTTCTATCCAACACTTCTTCAGCCTGACATAATTAATACGAAAATTAATTATTCGGATGCCTAAACGAAGGAATTTAGCTAAAGTCCTGTGATCCCGGGTCTGTGCTCCGAGTCCAATTTCTGGGGCTGCTTCCAATCAACCTGCCAAATTTCGGCACATTCCGACACCGTCGCGACAAATGACGAAATTGCCCCTGGTGCGATTTTCTTTGTTAATTTTCTGTCAAACACTTCTTCAACCTGACATAATTAATACGGAAATTAATTACTCGGAGGCCTAAACGAAGGAATTTGGATAAAATACCGTGACCCCGGGTCGGTGCCCCGACCCTAATTTTTGGGGCCGTTTCTAATCAACCTGCAAAATTTCGGCTCATTCCGACACAGTCGTGACAAATGACGAAATTGCCCCCTGTGCAGTTTGCGTTGTCAATTTTCTTTCCAACACATCTTTAGCCTGACATAATTAATATGAAAATTAATCATTCGGAGGCCTAAATGAAGGAATTTTATTAAATCCCATGATTCGGGGTCTGTGCTCCGACTCCAATTTTTGGGGCCGTTTCCAATCAAACTGTCAAATCTCGGCCCATTCCGACACCGTCGCGACAAATGATGAAATTGCCCCAGGTGTGATTTTTGTTCATTAATTTTCTATCCAACACTTCTTCAATTTCTGGAGCCGTTTCCAATGAACCTACCAAATTTCGGCCCATTCCGACAGCGTCTCGACAAATGATTAAATTGCCCCTGTTGCGGTTTTGCGTTGTTAATTTTCTGTCCAACACATCTGCAACCTCACATAATTAATACGGAAATTAATTATTCACAGGCCTAAATGAAGGAATTTGGCTAAAATCCCGTGATCCTGGGTCTGTGCCCCGACTCCAATTTCTGGGGCCGTTTCCAATCAGCCTACCAAATTTCGGCCCATTCCGGCACCGTCGCGACAAATGACGAAATTGCCCCCGGTGCAGTTTTTCTCCGTCAATTTTCTATCCAACACATCTTCAGCCTGACATAATTAATACGAAAATTAATTATTCGGAGGCCTAAATGAAGGAATTTGATTAAATCCCGTGATTCCGGGTCTGTGCTCCGACTCCAATTTTTGGGGCCATTTCCAATCAACCCGCCAAATTTCGGTCCACTCCGACACCGTCGCGACAAATGATGAAATTGCCCCAAGTGTGGTTTTTGTTTCATTAATTTTCTGTCCAACAAGTTTTCAAATGATGAAATCGCACCTGGTACGATTTTTCTTTGTTAATTTTTTGTCCAACACTTCTTCAACATGATAATTATTTGGAGGCCTAAACGAAGTAATTTAGCTAAAATCCCGTGATCCCGAGTCTGTGCCCCGACTTAAATTTCTGGGCCGTTTTCAATCAACCTTCCAAATTTCGGCCCATTCCGACACCGTCGCGACAAATGACGAATTTCCCTCTGGTGCGGTTTTGCGTTGTTAATTTCTGTCCCAAACATCTTCAACCTGACAAAATTAATACGAAAATTAATTATTCGGAGTCATAAGGGAAAAAGTTTGGCTAAAATCTCGTGATCTCAGGTCTGTGCCCCGAGTCCATTTTTTGGGGCCGTTTCCAATCAACCTGCCAAATTTCGGGCCATTCCGACACCGTCGCGACAAATGACGAAAGTGCCCCTGATGCGATTTTTCTTTCCTAATTTTTTGTCCAACACTTCTTCAGCCTGACCAAATTAATACGGAAATTAATTATTCGGTGGCCTAAACGAAGGGAATTTGGCTAAAATCTCGTGATCCCGGGTCTGCACAGGGAGTCCAATTTCGAGGGCCGTTTCCAATCATCCTGCCAAATTTCGGCCCAATTCGACACCACCGCGACAAATGACGAAATTGACCTGGTGCGGTTTTTCTTTGTTAATTTTCTGTCCAACACTTCTACAACCTGACATAATTAATACAAAAATTAATTATTCGGAGGCCTAAATGAAGGAATTTAGCCAAAATCCCGTGATCTAGAGCCTGTGCCCCGACTCCAATTTCTGGGGCTATTTTCAATGACCCTGCCAAATTTCGGCCTATTCTGACATCTTCGTGACAAATGATGAAATTGCCCTTGGTGCGGTTTTTCTTTGTTAATTCTTTGCCCAACACTTCTTCAGCCTGACCTAATTAATTCGGAAATTAATTATTCTGAGGCCTAAACGAAGGAATTTAGCTAAAATCCAGTGATCCCGGGTCTGTGCAGCGAGTCCAATTTCGAGGGCCGTTTCCAATCAACCTACCAAATTTCGGCCCATTCCGACACCGTCGCGACAAATGACGAAATTGCCTCCGGTGCGGTTTTGCGTTGTTAATTTTCTGTCCAACACATCTTCAACCTGACATAATTAATACGGAAATTAATTATTCGGAGGCCTAAACCGAGAAATTTAGCAAAAATACCGTGATCTCGGGTCTGTGCCCTGAGTCCATTTTCCGGGGCCGTATCAAATCAACTTGCCAAATTTTCGGCCATTCCGCCACTGTCGCGACAAATGATGAAATTGCCCCTGGAGCGTTATTCTTTGTTAATTTTCTGTCCAACACATCTTCAGCCTGACATAATTAATACGAAAATTAATTATTCGGAGGCCTAAACGAAGGAATTTGACTAAATCCCATGATCCCGGGTCTGTGCCCCGACTCCAATTTTTGGGGCCGTCTCCAATCAACCTGCCAAATTTCGGCCTAGTTCGACACGATCGCGATAAATGACGAAATTGCCCCTGGTGCGGTTTTTCTTCGTTAATTTTCTGTCCAACACTTCTTCAACCTGACATAATTAATAAGGAAATTAATTACTCTGAGGCCAAAACGTAGGAATTTGGCAAAAATCCCGTGATCCCGGGTCGGTGCCCTGACTCCAATTTTTGGAGCCGTTTCCAATCAACCTGCCAAATTTCTACCCATTTCGACACCGTCGCGACAAATGATGAAATTGCCCCTGGTGCGATTTTGCGTTGCTAATTTTCTATCCAACACATCTTCAACCTAACATAATTAATATGGAAATTAATTATTCGGAGGCCTAAACGAAGGAATTTGGCTAAAATCCCGTGATCCCGGGTCTATGTCCCGGGTCCAATTCTAGGGGCCGTTTCCAATCGACCTACCAAATTTCGACCCATTCCGACACCGTCGCGACAAATGACGAAATTACCCCCGTTGCAACTTTTGTTTTTTAATTTTCTATCCAACACTTCTTCAACCTGACATAATTAATACGAAATAATTAATGCGAAAATTAATTATTTGGAGGCCTAAACGAAGGAATTTGGCTAAAATCCCGTGATCCCGAGTCTGTGCCCCAAGTCCAATTACTCGGGCCGTTTCCAATCAACCTGCCAAATTTTGGCCCATTCCGACACCATCGCGACAAATGACGAAATTGCCCCTGGTGTGATTTTTCTTTGTTAATTTTATGTTCAACAGTTCTTCAACCTGACATAATTAGTACGAAAATTAATTATTCGGAGGCCTAAATGAAGGAATTTTGCCTAAATCCCGTGATCTCGAGTCTGTACCCCGACTCCAATTTCTGGGGCTGTTTTCAATCACCCTGCCAAATTTCGGCCCATTCCGACACCGTCACGACATATGACGAAATTGCCCCTGTTGTGATTTTTCTTTGTTAATTTTCTGTCCAACAGTTCTTCAGCCTGACCTATTTAATATGGAAATTAATTATTCGGAGGCCTAAACGAAAGAATTTGGCTAAAATCCCGTGATCCTGGGTCTGTGCATGGAATCCAATTTCGAGGGCCGTTTCCATTCAACCTTCCAAATTTCGGCCCATTCCGACACCGTCGCGACAAATGACGAAATTGCCTCCGGTGCGGTTTTACGTTGTTAATTTTCTATCCAACACATCTTCAACCTTACATAATTAATACGAAAATTAATTATTCGGTGGCCTAAACGAAGAAATTTAGCTAAAATCCCGTGATCCCGGGTCTGTGCCCCGAGTCCATTTTCTGGGGCCGTTTCAAATCAACTTGCCAAATTTCGGACCATTCCGGCACTGTCGCGACAAATGATGAAATTGCCCCTTGTGCGGTTTTTCTTTGTTAATTTTCTATCCAACACATCTTCAGCCTGACATAATTAATAGGAAAATTAATTGATCGGAGGCCTAAACGAAGGAATTTGACTAAATCCCGTGATCCCGGGTCTGTGCCCCAACTACAATTTCTGTGGCCGTCTCCAATCAACTTGCCAAATTTCATCCCATTCCGACACGATCGCGAGAAATGACGAAATTGCCCCTGGTGCTGTTTTTCTTTGTTAATTTTTTGTCTAACACTTCTTCAACCTCATAATAATTAATACGGAAATTAATTATTCGGAGGCCAAATCGAAGGAATTTTGTAAAAATCACGTGATCCCGGGCCGGTGCCCCAACACCGATTTCTGGAGCCGTTTCCAATAAACCTGCTAAATTTCGGCCCATTCTGAAAGCGTCGCGACAAATGATTAAATTGCCCTTGGTGCGGTTTTGCGTTGTTAATTTTCTGTCCAACACATCTTCAACCTAACATAATTAATACGGAAATTAATTATTTGGAGGCCTAAACGATTTTCTGTCCAACACATCTTCAACCTAACATAATTAATACGGAAATTAATTATTCGGAGGCCTAAACGAAGGACTTTGGCTAAAATGCCGTGATCCCGGGTCTGTGTCCTGAGTTCAATTCCAGGGAACGTTTCCAATCAACCTGTCAAATTTTGGCCCATTCCGACACCGTCGCGACAAATGACGAAATTGCCCCTGCTGCGATTTTTCTTTGTTAATTTTCTGTCCAACACTTCTTCAACCTGACATAATTAATACGAAAATTAATTATTTGGAGGCCTAAACGAAAGAATTTGGCTAAAATCCCGTAATCCCTGGTCTGTGCCCTGAGTCCAATTTCTGGGGCCGTATCCAATCAACCTGTCAAATTTCGGCCCATTCCAACACCGTCGCGACAAATGACAAATTACCTCTAGTGCGATTTTGCGTTGTTAATTTTCTATCCAACATATCCTCAACCTGACATAATTAATACAGAAATTAATTATTCGGAGGCCAAAATGAAGAAATTTGGCTAAAATCCCGTGATCCCATGTCTGTGCCTCGAGTCCATTTTCTGGGGCAGTTTCCAATAAATCTGCCAAATTTCGGGCCATTCAGACACCGTCGCGACAAATGACGAAATTGCCCATGGTGCGATTTTTCTTTGTTAATTTTTCGTCCAACACTTCTTCAGCTTGACCTAATTAATACGAAAATTAATTACTCGGAGGCCTAAACGAAGGAATTTAGCTAAAATCCAGTGATCCTAAGTCTGTGCCCCGACTCCAATTTCTGGGCCGTTTTCAATCACCAGGCCAAATTTTGGCCCATTCCGACACCGTCACGACAAATGACGAAATTGCCTCTGGTGCGGTTTTGCGTTGTTAATTTTCTGTCCAACACATCTTCAACCTGACATAATTAATACGGAAATTAAATTATTCGGAGGCCAAAACGAAGAAATTTGGCTAAAATCCCGTGATCCCAGATCTGTGCCTCGAGTCATTTTCTGGGGCAGTTTCGATAAACCTGCCAAATTTTAGGTCATCCCGACAAAGTCGCGACAAATGACAAAATTGCCCCTGGTGCGGTTTTTCTTTGTTAATTTTCAGTCCAACACTTCTTCAACCTGCCATAATTAATACGGAAACTAATTATTCGGAGGCCTAAACGAAGGAATTTGGCTAAAATCCCGTGAACCCAGTTCTGTGCCCTGAGTACAATTTTGAGGGCCATTTCCAGTCAACCTGCCAAATTTCGACCCATTCCGATACCGTCATGACAAATGACGAAATTGCACCTGGTTCGATTTTTCTTTGTTAATTTTCTATCCAACACTTCTTTAACCTGACATAATTAATACGAAAATTAATTATTCGGAGGCCTAAACGAAGAAATTTGGCCAAAATCCCGTTATCCCGGGCCTCTGCCTTGAGTTCATTTTCTGGGCCATTTCCAATCAACCTACCAAATTTCGGTCCATTCCGACACTGTCGCGACAAATGACGAAATTACACCTGGTGCGATTTTTCTTTGTTAATTTTCTGTCCAACACATCTTCAAGGTGGCATAATTAATACGGAAATTAATTATTCGGAGGCCTAGACGAAGGAATTTAGCTTAAATCCGTGATCCCGAGTCTATGCCTCGACTCCTATTTCTGGGGCCGCGTTCAATCAACCCGCCAAATTTTGGCCCATTCCGACACCGACGCGACAAATGACAAAATTGCACTTGGTGCGGTTTTTCTTTGTTAATTTTCTGTCCAACACATCTTCAACCTGACATAATTAATACGGATATTAATTATTCGGAGGCCTAGACGAAGGAATTTAGCTGAAATCCCGTGATCCCGAGTCTGTGCCCCGACTCTAATTTCCGGGGCCGCTCTCAATCAACTTGCCAAATTTCGACCCATTCCGACACCGTCGCGACAAATGACGAAATTGCACCTGGTGCGGTTTTTCTTTGTTAATTTTCTGTCCAACACTTCTTCAAGCTGATATAATTAATACGGAAATTAATTATTCGGAGGCCTAAACGAAGGAATTTAGCTAAAATCCCGTGATCCTGAGTCTGTGCCCCGACTCCAATTTTTGGGCCGTTTTCAATCAACCTGCCAAATTTTGGCCCATTCCAACACCGTCACGACAAACGACGAAATTGCCTCTCGTGCGGTTCTGCGCTGTTAATTTTCTGTCCAACAAATCTTCAACCTGACATAATTAATACGGAAATTAATTATTCGGAGGCCAAAATGAAGGAATTTAGCTAAAATCCCGTGATCCCAAGTCTGTGCCCCGACTCTAATTTCTGGGGCCGCTCTCAATCAACTTTCCAAATTTCGAGCCATTCCGACACCGTCGCGACAAATGACGAAATTGCACCTGGTGTGGTTTTTCTTTGTTAATTTTCTGTCCAACACATCTTCAACCTGACATAATTAATACGGAAATTAATTATTCGGAGGTCTAGACGAAGGAATTTAGCTGAAATCCCGTGATCCCGAGTCTGTGCCCCGACCCTAATTTCTGGGGCCACTCTCAATCAACATTCCAAATTTTGACCCATTCCGACACCGTCGCGACAAATGTTGAAATTGCACTTGGTGTGGTTTTTCTTTGTTAATTTTTTGTCCAACACTTCTTCAAGCTGATATAATTAATATGGAAGTTAATTATACGGAGGCCTAAACGAAGGAATTTAGCTAAAATCCCGTGATCCCAAGTCTGTGCCCCGACTCCAATTTCTGGGCCGTTTTCAATCAACCTGCCAAATTTTGCCCCATTCCGACACCGTCACGACAAATGACGAAATTGCCTCTCGTGCGGTTCTGCGCTGTTAATTTTCTGTCCAACAAATCTTCAACCTGACATAATTAATACGGAAATTAATTATTCGGAGGCCAAAACGAAGAAATTTGGCTAAAATCCCGCGATCCCAGGTTTGTGCCCCGAGTCCATTTTCTAGGGCAGTTTCCAAAAAACCTGCCAAATTTTGGGCCATTCCGACAACGTCGTGACAAATGACAAAATTGCCCCTTGTGCGGCTTTTCTTTGTTAATTTTCTGTCCAACACTTCTTCAGCCTGACCTAATTAATACGAAAATTAATTATTCGGAGGCCTAAACGAAGGAATTTGGCTAAAATCCCGTGATCCCAGTTCTGTGCCCCGAGTCCAATTTCGAGGGTCGTTTCCAATCAACCTGCCAAATTTTAGCTCATTCCGATACCGTCGCGACAAATGACGAAATTGCACCTGGTGCAGTTTTTGTTTGTTAATTTTCTATCCAACACTTCTTCAGCCTGACATAATTAATACGAAAATTTATTATTCGAAGGCCTAAACGAAGAAATTTGGCTAAAATCCCGTTATCCTGGGTCTGTGCCTCGAGTTCAGTTTCTGGGGCCGTTTCCAATCAACCTACCAAAATTCATTCCATTTCGACACCTTCGCGGCAAACGACGAAATTGCACCTGGTGCGGTTTTTCTTTGTTAATTTTCTGTCCAACACATTTTCAACCTGACATAATTAATACGGAAATTAATTATTCGGAGGCCTAGACGAAGGAATTTAGCTGAAATCCCGTGATCCCGAGTCTGTGCCCCGACTCTAATTTCTGGGGCCGTTTTCAATCAACCTGCCAAATTCGGCCCATTTCGACACCGTCGCGACAAATGAGGAAATTACACCTGGTGCGGTTTTTCTTTGTTAATTTTCTATCCAACACTTCGTCAACATGATATAATTAATACGGAAATTAATTATTCGGAGGCCTAAATGAAGAAATTTAGCTAAAATCACGTGATCCCGAGTCTACATCCCGACTCCAATTTCTGGGCCGTTTTCAATCAACCTGCCAAATTTCGGCCCATTTCGACACCATCGCGACAAATGACGAAATTGCCTCCGATGCGATTTTGCGTTGTTAATTTTCTATCCAACACATCTTCAACCTGACATAATGAATATGGAAATTAATTATTTGGAGGCCAAAACGAAAAAATTTGCCTAAAATCCCGTGATCCAAGGTTTGTGCCCCGAGTCCATTTTCTGGGGCAGTTTCGATAAACCTGCCAAATTTCGGGCCATTCGGACATCGTCGCGACAAATGATGAAATTGCCCCTGGTGCGGTTTTTCTTTGTTAATTTTCTGTCCAACACTTCTTCAGCCTGACTTAATTAATACAGAAATTAATTATTCGGAGGCCTAAACGAAGGAATTTGGCTAAAATCCCGTGATCCCAGTTCTTTGTCCCGAGTCCAATTTCGAGGGCCGTTTCCAATCAACCTGCCAAATTTTGGCCCATTCTGATACCTTCGCGACAAATGACGAAATTGCACCTGGTGCGGTTTTTCTTTATTAATTTTCTGTCTAACACTTCTTCAACCTGATATAATTAATACGAAAATTAATTATTCGGAGGCCTAAACGAAGGAATTTAGCTAAAATCCAGTGATTCTGAGTCTGTGCCCCGACTCCAATTTCTGGGCCGTTTTCAATCACCAGGCCAAATTTCGGCCCATTCTGACACCGTCGCGACAAATGACGAAATTCCCTCTGGTGCGATTTTGCGTTGTTAATTTTCTGTGCAACACATCTTCAACCCGACATAATTAATACGGAAATTAAATTATTTGGAGGCCAAAACGAAGAAATTTGGCTAAAATCCCGTGATCCCAGATCTGTGCCTCGAGTCATTTTCTGGGGCAGTTTCCAATAAACCTGCCAAATTTCGGGTCATCCCGACAAAGTCGCGACAAATGAAGAAATTGCCCCTGGTGCGGTTTTTCTTTTTTAATTTTCTGTCCAACACTTCTTCAGCCTGACCTAATTAATACGGAAATTAATTATTCGGAGGCCTAAACAAAGGAATTTGGCTAAAATCCCGTGATCCCAGTTATGTGCCCCGAGTCCAATTTCGAGGGTTGTTTCCAATCAACCTGCCAAATTTCGGCCCATTCCGATACCGTCCCGACAAATGACGAAATTGCACCTAGTGCAATTTTTCATTGTCAATTTTCTGTCCAACACATCTTCAACCTGACATAATTAATAAGAAAATTAATTATTCGGAGGCCTAAACGAAGAAATTTGGCTAAAATCCCGTTATCCCGGGTATGTGCCTCGAGTTCATTTTCTGGGGCCGTTTCCAATCAACCTGCCAAATTTCTGTCCATTCTAACACCGTCGCTACAAATGACGAAATTGCACCTGGTGCAGTTTTTATTTGTTTATTTTCTGTCCAACACATCTTCAACCAGACATAATTAATACGGAAATTAATTATTCGGAGGCCTAAATGAAGAAATTTGGCCAAAATCCCGTTATCCTGGGTATGTGCCCCGAGTTCATTTTCTGGGGCCGTTTCCAATCAACCTGCCAAATTTCGGTCCATTCCGACACCATCGCGACAAATGACGAAATTGCACCTGGTGCAGTTTTTCTTTGTTTATTTTCTGTCCAACACATCTTCAACCTCACATAATTAATACGGAAATTAATTATTCGGA
The DNA here is from genome assembly GCF_002742605.1 of Olea europaea var. sylvestris. Lineage (NCBI taxonomy): Eukaryota > Viridiplantae > Streptophyta > Magnoliopsida > Lamiales > Oleaceae > Olea > Olea europaea. The sequence goes on along the minus strand of NC_036253.1, from coordinate 16,858,431 downwards.
GGCCTAGACGAAGGAATTTAGCTAAAACCCGTGATCCTGAGTCTGTGCCCCTACTCTAATTTCTGGGGTCGTTTTCAATCAACCTGCCAAATTTTGGCTCATTCCGACACCGTCGTGACAAATGACGAAATTGCACCTGGTACGATTTTTCTTTGTTAATTTTCAGTCCAACACTTCTTCAACCTGCCATAATTAATACGGAAACTAATTATTCGGAGGCCTAAACGAAGGAATTTGGCTAAAATCCTGTGAACCCAGTTCTGTGCCCTGAGTACAATTTCGAGGGCCGTTTCCAGTCAACCTGCCAAATTTCGGCCCATTCCGATACCGTCGTGACAAATGACGAAATTGCACCTGGTTCGGTTTTTCTTTGTTAATTTTCTATCCAACACTTCTTTAACCTGACATAATTAATACGAAAATTAATTATTTGGAGGCCTAAACGAAGAAATTTGGCTAAAATCCCGTTATCCCAGGCCTGTGCCTTGAGTTCATTTTCTAGGCCATTTCCAATCAACCTACCAAATTTCGGTCCATTCCGACACTGTCGCAACAAATGACGAAATTACACCTGGTGCGATTTTTCTTTGTTAGTTTTCTGCCCAACACATCTTCAAGCTGGCATAATTAATACGGAAATTAATTATTCGGAGGCCTAGACGAAGGAATTTAGCTAAAATCCCGTGATCCCGAGTCTGTGCCCCGACTCTTATTTCTGGGGCCGCTTTCAATCAACCTGCCAAATTTCGGCCCATTTCGACACCGACGCGACAAATGACAAAATTGCACCTGGTGCGGTTTTTCTTTGTTAATTTTCTGTCCAACACATCTTCAACCTAACATAATTAATACGGAAATTAATTATTCGGAGGCCTAGATGAAGGAATTTAGCTGAAATCCCGTGATCCCGAGTCTGTGCCCCGACTCTAATTTCTGGGGCCGCTCTCAATCAACTTTCCAAATTTCGACCCATTCCAACACTGTCGTGACAAATGACGAAATTGCACATGGTGAGGTTTTTCTTTGTTAATTTTCTGTCCAACACTTCTTCAAGCTGATATAATTAATATGGAAGTTAATTATTCGGAGGCCTAAACGAAGGAATTTAGCTAAAATCCCGTGATCCCGAGTCTGTTCCCCGACTCCAATTTCTGGGCCGTTTTCAATCAACCTGCCAAATTTTGGTCCATTTCGACACCGTCACGAAAAATGACGAAATTGCCTCTCGTGCGGTTCTGCGCTGTTAATTTTCTGTCCAACAAATCTTCAACCTGACATAATTAATACGGAAATTAATTATTCTGAGGCCAAAACGAAAAAATTTGGCTAAAATCCCGTGATCCCAGGTCTGCGCCCTGAGTCCATTTTCTAGGGCAGTTTCCAAAAAACCTGCTAAATTTCTGGCCATTCTGACAACGTCGTGACAAATGACAAATTGCCCCTTGTGCGGCTTTTCTTTTTAAATTTTCTGTCCAACACTTCTTCAGCCTGACCTAATTAATACGAAAATTAATTATTCGGAGGCCTAAACGAAGGAATTTGGCTAAAATCCCGTGATCCCAGTTCTGTGCCCCGAGTCCAATTTCGAGGGCCGTTTCCAATCAACCTGCCAAATTTCAGCTCATTACGATACCGTCGCGACAAATGACGAAATTGCACCTGGTGCAGTTTTTCTTTGTTAATTTTCTATCCAACACTTCTTCAACCTGACATAATTAATATGAAAATTAATTATTCGAAGGCCTAAACGAAGAAATTTGTCTAAAATCCCGTTATCCTGGGTCTGTGCCTCGAGTTCATTTTCTGGGGCCGTTTCCAATCAACCTGCCAAAATTCGGTCCATTTCGACACCATCACGGCAAACGACGAAATTGCACCTGGTGCGGTTTTTCTTTGTTAATTTTCTGTCCAACACATCTTCAACCTGATATAATTAATACGGAAATTAATTATTCGGAGGCCTAGATGAAGGAATTTAGCTAAAATCCTGTGATCCAGAGTCTGTGCCCCGATTCTAATTTCTGGGCCCGTTTTCAATCAACCTGTCAAATTTCAGCCCATTCTGACACCGTCGCGACAAATGACGAAATTGCACCTGGTGCGGTTTTTCTTTGTTAATTTTCTATCCAACACTTCTTCAACCTGACATAATTAATACGGAAATTAATTATTCGGAGGCCTAAATGAAGGAATTTAGCTAAAATCCCGTGATACCGAGTCTGGGTCCCGACTCCAATTTCTAGGCCGTTTTCAATCAACCTGCCAAATTTCGGCCCATTTCGACACCATCGCGACAAATGACGAAATTGCCTTTTGTGCGATTTTGCGTTGTTAATTTTCTGTCTAACACATCTTCAACCTAACATGATGAATACGGAAATTAATTATTCGGAGGCCAAAACGAAGAAATTTCGCTAAAATCCCGTGATCCCAGGTCTGTGCCCCGAGTCCATTTTCTGAGGCAGTTTCCAATAAACCTGCCAAATTTCGGGCCATTCGGACACCGTCGCGACAAATGATGAAATTGCCCCTGGTGCGGTTTTTCTTTGTTAATTTTCTGTCCAACACTTCTTCAGCCTAACTTAATTAATACGAAAATTAATTATTCGGAGGCCTAAACGAAGGAATTTGGCTAAAATCCCGTGATCCCGGTTCTTTGCCTCGAGTCCAATTTCGAGGGCCGTTTCCAATCAACCTGCCAAATTTCGGCCCATTCTGATACCTTCTTGACAAATGACGAAATTGCACCTGGTGCAATTTTTCTTTGTTAATTTTCTGTCTAACACTTCTTCAACCTGATATAATTAATACGAAAATTAATTATTCGGAGGCCTAAACGAAGGAATTTAGCTAAAATCTTGTGATTCTGAGTCTGTGCTCCGGCTCCAATTTCGGGCCGTTTTCAATCACCCTGCCAAATTTCGGCCCATTCCGACACCGTCGCGACAAATGACGAAATTACCCCTGGTGCGATTTTGCGTTGTTAATTTTATGTCCAATACATCTTCAGCCTGACATAATTAATACGAAAATTAATTATTCGGAGGCCTAAATGAAGGAATTCGACTAAATCCCGTGATCTTGGGTCTGTGCCCCGACTCCAATTTCTTGGGCCGTCTCCAGTCAACCTGCCAAATTTCGGCCCAGTCCGACACGATCGCGATAAATGACGAAATTGCCCTTGGTGCAGTTTTTCTTTGATAATTTTCTGTCAACCACTTCTTCAACCTAACATAATTAATAAGGAAATTAATTATTCGGAGGCCGAAACGAAGGAATTTGGCAAAAATCCCGTGATCCCGGGTCGGTGCCCCGACTCTGATTTCTGGAGCTGCTTCCAATCAACTTGCTGAATTTCGGCCCATTCCGACACTATCGCGGAAAATGATGATATTGACCCTTGTGCGGTTTTGCGTTGTTAATTTTCTATCCAACACATCTTTAACCTAACATAATTAATATGAAAATTAATTATTCTTAGGCCAAAATGAAGGAATTTGGCTAAAATCCCGTGATCCAGGGTCTGTGTCCCGAGTCCAATTCCAGGGGCCGTTTCCAATCAACCTGCCAAATTTCGGCCCAATCCGACACCTTCGCGACAAATGACGAAATTACCCCTGCTGCGGTTTTTCGTTGTTAATTTTCTGTCCAACACTTCGTCAACCTAACATAACTAATACGAAAATTAATTATTCGACGGCCTAAACAAAGGAATTTGGCTAAAATCCCGTGTTCACGTGTCTGTGCCCTGAGTCCAATTTCTGGGGCTGTTTCCAATCAACCTGACAAATTTCGGCCCATTTCGACGCCGTCGCGGCAAATGACGAAATTGCCTCTGCTGCGGTTTTGCGTTGTCAATTTGATATAATTAATACGGAAATTAATTATTTCATAGGTCTAAACGAAGAAATTTGGTAAAAATCCTGTGATCCTCGGTCTCTGCCCCGAGTCCATTTTCAGGGGCCATTTCCAATCAACCTGCTAAACTGAAGGCCATTTCGACAGCGTCGCGACAAATGACAAAATTGCCCCTGGTGCGATTTTTCTTTGTTAATTTTCTGTCCAACACTTCTTCTACGAAAATTAATTATTCGGAGGCCTAAATGAAGGAATTTAGCTAAAATCCCGTGATCCCGGCTCTGTGCCCTGAGTCCAATTTTGAGGGTTGTTTTCCAATCAACCTGCCAAATTTTGGCCCATTCCGACAACGTCGTGAAAATGACGAAATTGCCTCTGGTGCGGTTTTGCATTGTCAATTTTCTGTCCAACACATCTTCAACCTGACATAATTAATACAAAAATTAATTATTCGGAGGCCAAAATGAAGATATTTGGCTAAAATCCCGTGATCCCGGGTCTGTGCCCCGAGTCCATTTTCTATGGTCGTTTCCAATCAACCTGCCAAATTTCGGTCCATTCCGACACCGTCGCGACAAATGACGAAATTGCCCCCTGTGCGATTTTTCTTTGTTAATTTTCAATCCAACACTTCTTCAGCTTGACCTAATTGATACGAAAATTAATTATTCGGAGGCCTAAACGAAGGAATTTGGCTAAAATCCCGTGATCCTGGGTCTATGCCCCGACTCCAATTTCGAGGGCCGTTTCCAATCAACCTGCCAAATTTCGGCCCATTACGACACCGTCACGACAAATGACGAAATTGCATCTTCAACCTGACATAATTAATACGAAAATTAATTATTCGGAGGCCTAAACGAAGGAATTTGGCTAAAATCCCGTGATCCTGGGTCTATGCCCCGACTCCAATTTCGAGGGCCGTTTCCAATCAACCTGCCAAATTTCGGCCCATTACGACACCGTCACGACAAATGACAAAATTTCCCTAGTGCGGTTTTGTATTGTTAATTTTCTGTCCAACACTTCTTCAACCAGACATAATTAATACGAAAATTAATTATTCGGAGGCCTAGACGAAGGAATTTAGCTAAAATCTCGTGATCCCGAGTCTGTGCCCCGACTCTAATTTCTGGGGCCGTTTTCAATCAACCTGCCAAATTTCGGCCCATTCTGACACCTTCGCGACAAATGACGAAATTGCACCTGGTGCGATTTTTCTTTGTTAATTTTCTATCCAACACTTCTTCAACCTAACATAATTAATGCGAAAATTAATTATTCAGAGGCCTAAATGAAGGAATTTAGCTAAAATCCCGTGATCCTGAGTCTGGGTCCCAACTCCAATTTCTGGGCCGTTTTCAATCAACCTGCTAAATTTCGGCCCATTTCGACACCATCGCGACAAATGATGAAATTGCCTCCGGTGCGATTTTGTGTTGTTAATTTTCTGTCTAACACATCTTCAACCTAACATGATGAATACGGAAATTAATTATTCGGAGGCCAAAACGAAGAAATTTGGCTAAAATCCCGTGATCCCAGGTCTGTGCCCCGAGTCCATTTTCTGGGGCAGTTTCCAATAAACTTGCCAAATTTTGGGCCATTCGGACACCGTCGCGACAAATGATGAAATTGCCCCTGGTGCGGTTTTTCTTTGTTAATCTTCTGTCCAACACTTCTTCAGCCTGACTTAATTAATACAGAAATTAATTATTCGGAGGCCTAAACGAAGGAATTTGGCTAAAATCTCGTGATCCCGGTTCTTTGCCCCGAGTCCAATTTCGAGGGCCGTTTCCAATCAACCTGCCAAATTTCGGCCCATTCTGATACCTTCGCGACAAATGACGAAATTGCACCTGGTACGGTTTTTCTTTGTTAATTTTCTGTCTAACACTTCTTCAACCTGATATAATTAATACGAAAATTAATTATTCGGAGGCCTAAACGAAGGAATTTAGCAAAAATCCAGTGATCCTGAGTCTGTGCTCCGACTCCAATTTCGGGTCATTTTCAATCATCCTGCCAAATTTCGGCCCATTCCGACACCGTCGCAACAAATGACGAAATTACCGCTGGTGCGATTTTGCGCTGTTAATTTTATGTCCAATACATCTTCAGCCTGACATAATTAATACGAAAATTAATTATTCGGAGGCCTAAATGAAGGAATTCGACTAAATCCTGTGGTCCTGGGTCTGTGCCCTGACTCCAATTTCTTGGGCCGTCTCCAATCAACCTGCCAAATTTCGGCCCAGTCCGACACGGTCGCGATAAATGACGAAATTGCCCTTGGTGCAGTTTTTCTTTGATAATTTTCTATCTACCACTTCTTCAACCTGACATAATTAATACGGAAAGTAATTATTCGGAGGCCGAAACGAAGGAATTTGGCAAAAATCCCGTGATCCCGGGTCGGTGCCCCGACTCTGATTTCTGGAGCTGTTTCCAATCAACTTGCTGAATTTCGGCCCATTCCGACACCATCGCGACAAATGATGAAATTGACCCTTGTGCGGTTTTGCGTTGTTAATTTTCTGTCCAACACATCTTTAACCTGACATAATTAATATGAAAATTAATTATTCGTAGGCCAAAATGAAGGAATTTGGCTAAAATCCCGTGATCCAGGGTCTGTGTCCCGAGTCCAATTCCAGGGGCCGTTTCCAATCAACCTGCCAAATTTTGGCCCAATCCGACACCGTCGCGACAAATGACATAATTATCCCTACTAAGGTTTTTCTTTGTTAATTTTCTGTCAAACACTTCGTCAACCTAACATAACTAATACGAAAATTAATTATTCGGTGGCTTAAACAAAGGAATTTGGCTAAAATCCCGTGTTCCCGTATCTGTGCCCTGAGTCCAATTTCTGGGGCTGTTTCCAATCAACCTGAAAATTTCAGCCCATTCCGACGTCGTCGCGACAAATGACGAAATTGCCTCTACTGCGGTTTTGCGTTGTTAATTTTCTGTCCAACACATCTTCAACCTAATATAATTAATACGGAAATTAATTATTCGTAGGTCTAAACGAAGAAATTTGGTAAAAATCCTGTGATCCTGGGTCTCTGCCCCGAGTCCATCTTCAGGGGCCGTTTCCAATCAACCTGCCAAATTTAAGGCCATTCCGATACCGTCGCGACAAATGACGAAATTGCCCCTGGTGCGATTTTTCTTTGTTAATTTTCTGTCCAAAACTTCTTCTACGAAAATTAATTATTCGGAGTCCTAAACGAAGGAATTTAGCTAAAATCCCATGATCTCAGGTCAGTGCTCTGAGTCCAATTTCGAGGGCCGTTTTCCAATCAACCTGCCAAATTTTGGCCCATTCCGGCAACGCCGCGACAAATGACGAAATTGCCTCTGGTGCGGTTTTGCATTGTCAATTTTCTGTCCAACACATCTTAAACCTGACATAATTAATACAAAAATTAATTATTCGGAGGCCTAAACGCAGAAATTCATCTAAAATCCCGTGATCCCGGTTCTGTGCCTCGAGTCCATTTTCTAGGGTCGTTTTCAATCAACCTGCCAAATTTTGGGCCATTCCGACACAGTCGCGACAAATGACGAAATTGCCCCTGATGCGATTTTTCTTTGTTAATTTTCTATCCAACACTTCTTCAGCCTGACCTAATTGATACGAAAATTAATTATTCGGAGGCCTAAACGAAGGAATTTGGCTAAAATCCCATGATCTTGGGTCTGTACCCCGACTCCAATTTTGAGGGCCGTTTCCAATCAACCTGCCAAATTTCGGCCCACTACGACACCGTCGTGACAAATGACAAAATTTCCCTAGTGCGGTTTTGTATTGTTAATTTTCTGTCCAACACTTCTTCAGCCATACATAATTAATACGGAAATTAATTATTCGGAGGCCTAAACGAAGGAATTTAGCTAAAATCCCGTGATCCCGAGTCTGTGACCCGACTCTAATTTCTGTGTCCATTTTCAATCAACTTGCCAAATTTCGAGTCATTCCGACACCGTCGCGACAAATGACGAAATTGCACCTGGTGCGGTTTTTCTTTGTTAATTTTCTGTCCAACACTTCTTCAAGCTGACATAATTAATACGGAAATTAATTCTTCGGAGGCCTAAATGAAGGAATATAGCTAAAATTCCGTGATCCCGAGTCTGTGCCCCGACTCCAATTTCTGGGCCGTTTTCAATCAACCTACCAAATTTAGACCCTTTCCGATAGCGTGCGACAAATGAGGAAATTGCCTCTGGTGCGGTTTTGCGTTGTTATTTTTCTGTCCAACACATCTTCAACCTGACATAATTAATACGAAAATTAATTATTCGAAGGCCTAAATGAAGAAATTTGGCTAAAATCCCGTGATCCCGGGTCTGTACCACGAGTCCATTTTCTGGGGCCGTTTCCAATCAACCCGCCAAATTTCCGGCCATTCCGACACTATCGTGACAAATGACGAAATTACCCCTGGTGCGATTTTTCTTTGTTAATTTTCTGTTCAACATATCTTCAGCCTGACATAATTAATACGAAAATTAATTCTTCGGAGGCCTAAACGAAGGAATTTGACTAAATCCCGTGATCCCGGGTTTGTGCTCCGACTCTATTTTCTGGGGCCGTCTCCAATCAACCTGCCAAATTTCGTCCCAGTCCGACGTGGTCGCGATAAATGACGAAATTGCCCCTCGTGCAATTTTTCTTTGTTAATTTTCTGTCTACCACTCCTTCAACCTGACATAATTAGTACGAAAATTAATTATTCGTAGGCCTAAATGAGGGAATTGAACAAAAATCCCTTGATCCCGGATCTGTGCCCCGAGTCCGATTTCTAGAGCCGTTTCCGATCAACCTGCAAAATTTCGGCCCATTCCGACAGCGTCGCGACAAATGATGAAATTGCCCCTGGTGCGATTTTGCGTTGTTAATTTTCTGTCCAACACATCTTTAACCTGACATAATTAATATGGAAATTAATTATTCGGAGGTGCAAATGAAGGAATTTGGCTAAAATCCCATGATCTCAGGTATGTGTCCCGAGTCCAATTCCAGGGGTCGTTTGCAATCAACCTGCCAAATTTCGGCCCATTCCGACACCGTCTAACAAATGACGAAATTGTCCCTGCTGCGGTTTTTCTTTGTTAAATTTCTGTCCAACACTTCTTCAACCTGACATAATTAATACGAAAATTAATTATTCGGAGGTCTAAATGAAGGAATTTGGCTAAAATCCCGTGATCCCGGGTCTGTGCCCCGAGTCCAATTACTGGGGCCGTTTCCAATCAACCTGCCAAATTTCGGCCCATTCCGACACCGTCGCGACAAATGACAAAATCTCCTCTGGTGCGATTTTGCGTTGTTAATTTTTTGTCCAACACATCTTCAACCTGACATAATTAATACGAAAATTAATTATTCGGAGGCCTAAACGAAGAAATTTCCTAAAATCCCGTGATTCCAGGCATGTGCCTCGAGTCCATTTTCTAGGGCCGTTTCCAATCAACCTGCCAAATTTCGGGCCATTCCGGCACCATCGCGACAAATGGCTAAATTGTCCCTGGTGCGATTTTTCTTTGTTAATTTTCTGTCCAACACTTCTTCAGCCTAACCTATTTAATACGGAAATTACTTATTCGGAGGACTAAATGAAAGAATTTGGCTAAAATCCCGTGATCCCAGGTCTGTGCCCCAAGTCCAATTTCGAGGGCCGTTCCAATCAACCTGCCAAATTTTGGCCCATTCCGACACCGTCGTGACAAATGACGAAATTGCCCCTGGTGCAATTTTTCTTTGTTAATTTTCTGTCCAACACTTCTTCAACCTGACCTAATTAATACGGAAATTAATTATTCGGAGGCCTAAACGAAGGAATTTGGTAAAAATCCCGTGATCCCGAGTTGGTGCCCCGACTCCAATTTCTTGAGCCGTTTCAAATCAACCTGCCAAATTTCGGCCCGTTCCAACACTGTCGTGACAAATGATGAAATTGCCCCTGGTGCGGTTTTGCGTTGTTAATTTTCTATCCAACACATCTTCAATGTGACATAATTAATACGAAAATTAATTATTCGGAGGCCTAAACGAAGGAATTTGGCTAAAATCCCGTGATCCCAGGCCTGTGTCTTGAGTCCAATTTCAGAGGCCGTTTCCAATCAACCTACCAAATTTTGGCCCATTCCGACACCGTCGCGACAAATGACGAAATTGCCCCTGCTGCATTTTTTCTTTGTTAATTTTCTGTCCACACATCTTCAACCTAACATAATTAATATGACAATTAATTATTTGGAGGCCTAAACGAAGGAATTTGGCTAAAATCCTGTGATCCCAGGTCCGTGCCCCGAGTCCAATATCTCTGGCCATTTCCAATCAACCTGCCAAATTTCGGCCCATCCTGACACGTTCGCGACAAATGACGAAATTGCCCCTAGTACGGTTCTCCTTTCTTAATTTTCGATCCAACACTTCTTCAACCCGACATAATTAATACGAAAATTAATTATTCGGCGGCCTAAGCGAAGGAATTTGGCAAAAATCCCGTGATCTGGAGTCGGTGCCCCGACTCCAATTTCTGGGGCCGTTTCCAACCAACATACCAAATTTCGGCCCATTCCGACACCGTCGCGACAAATGATGAAATTGCCCCTGGCTTGGTTTTGCGTTATTAATTTTCTGTCCAACACATCTTCAACGTGACATAATTAATACGAAAATTAATTATTCGGAGGCCTAAACGAAGAAATTTGGCTAAAATCTCGTGATCCCGAGTCTGTGTCCCAAGTCCAATTTCAGAGGCCGTTTCAATCAACCTGCCAAATTTCGGCCCATTTCGACACCATCGAGACAAATGACGAAATTGCCCCTGCTACGGTTTTTCTTTGTTAATTTTCTGTCCACACATCTTCAACCTAACATAATTAATACGACAATTAATTATTTGGAGGAGTAAACGAAGGAATTTGGCTAAAATCCTGTGATCCCAGGTCCGTGCCCCGAGTCCAATTTCTCGTGCAGTTTCCAATAAACCAGCCAAATTTCGGCCCATTCTGACACGTTCGTGACAAATGACGAAATTGTCCCAGGTGCGGTTTTCCTTTCTTAATTTTCGATCCAACACTTCTTCAACTTGACAAAATTAATACGAAAGTTAATTATTCGGAGGCCTAACTGAAGGAATTTGGTAAAAATCCCGTGATCTCGGGTCGGTGCCCCGACTCCAATTTCTGGAGCCATTTCCAATCAACCTGCCAAATTTCGGCCCATTCCGACACCGTCGTGACAAATGATGAAATTGCCCCTGGTGCGGTTTTGCGTTATTAATTTTCTGTCCAACACATCTTCAACGTGACATAATTAATAAGTAAATTAATTATTTGGAGGCCTAAAAGAAGGAATTTGGCTAAAATCCCGTGATCCCGAATCTGTGTCCCGAGTCCAATTTCACGGGCCTTTTCCAATCAACCTGCCAAATTTCGGCCCATACCGACACCGTCGCGACAATGACGAAATTGCCCCTACTGCAATTTTTCTTTGTTAATTTTCTGTCCAGCACTTCTTCAACCTGACATAATTAATACAAAAATTAATTATTCGGAGGCCTAAACGAAGGAATTTAGCTGAAATCCCGTGTCCCGGGTCTATGCCCCGAGGCCAATTTCGAGGGCCGTTTCCAATCAACTTGCCAAATTTCGGCCCATTCCGACACCGTTGCGAAAAATGACGAAATTGCACCTGGTACGGTGTTTCTTTGTTAATTTTCTGTCCAACACTTCTTCAACCTGACATAATTAATACGAAAATTAATTATTTGAAAGCCTAAACGAAGGAATTTAGCTAAAATCCCGTGATACCTGGACTGTACCCCGACTCCAATTTCTGGGGCTGTTTCCAATCAACCTGCCAAATTTTGGCCCATTCCGACACCGTTGTGACAAATGACGAAATTGCCCCTGTTGCGGTTTTCCTTTGTTAATTTTCTGTCCAACACTTATTCAACCTGATATAAATAATACGAAAATTAATTATTCGGAGGCCTAAATGAAGGAATTTGGCTAAAATCCCATGATCCCGGGAATGTGCCTAGAATCAAATTTCTTGGGCCGTTTCCAGTCAACTTGCCAAATTTCGGCCCATTCCGACAGCGTCGTGACAAATGACGAATTGCTCCTGGTGCGATTTTTCTTTGTTAATTTTCTGTCTAACACCTTTTCAACCTGACATAATTAATACGAAAATTAATTATTCAGAAGCCTAAACGAAGGAATTTGGCTAAAATCCCGTGATCCCGGGTCCGTGCCGAGAGTCCAATTTCTTTAGCCGTTTCCAATCAACCTGCCAAATTTCGAACCATTCCGACACCGTCGCGACGAAAGACAAAATTGCCCCTGGTGCGGTTTTGCTTTGTTAATTTTCTGTCCAACACATATTCAACCTGACATAATAAATACGAAAATTAATTATTCGAAGGCTAAACGAAGGAATTTGCCTAAAATCTCGTGATCCCGGGTCTGTGCCCCAACTCCAATTTCTGGGGCTGTTTCAAATCAACCTGATAAATTTCAGTCCATTCCGACACTGTCGCGACAAATAACGAAATTGCCCCGGGTGCGATTTTTCTTTGTTAATTTTCAGTTCAACACTTCTTAACCTGACATAATTAATACGAAAATTAATTATTCGGAGGCCTAAATGAAGGAATTTGGCTAAAATCCCGTGATCCTGGGTTTATGCCCCGACTCCAATTTCTAGGGCCGTTTCCAATAACCTTGCCAAATTTCGGGCCATTCCGACACCGTCGGGACAAATGACGAAATTGCCCCAGGTGCGGTTTTTTTTGTTAATTTTCTGTCCAACACTTCATCAACCTGACATGATTAATATGGAAATTCATTATTCGGAGGCCTAAATGAAGGAATTTGGCTAAAATCCCGTGATCTCGAGTCTCTGCCCCGAGTCCAATTTTTGGGGCCATTTCCAATCAACCTGCCAGATTTCGGCCCATTCCGACATCGTCGCGACAAATGAAGAAATTGACCATGGTGCGTTTTTCTATCTTATTTTTTTGTCCAACACTTCTTCAACCTGACATAATTAATGCGGAAATTAATTATTCGGAGACCTAAATGAAGGAATTTGGCTAAAATCTCGTGATCTTGGGTTTGTGCCCCGAGTCCAATTTCTAAGGCTGTTTCCAATAAACCTGCCAAATTTCCACCCATTTCGACACTGTAGCGACAAATGACGAAATTGCCCCTGGTGCAGTTTTGCTTTGTTAATTTTCTGTCCGACACATCTTCAACATGGCATAATTAATACAAAAATTAATTGTTCGGAGGCCTTAAGGAAGGAATTTAGATAAAATCCCGTGATCACAAGTCTGTACCCCGAGTCCAATCTCTGGGGATGTTTCTAATCAACCTGCCAACACCGTCTCGATAAATAACGAAATTAACCCAGGTGCGGTTTTTCTTTGTAAATTTTCAGTCCAACCTTCTTCAGCCTGACATAATTAATACGAAAATTAATCATTCGGAGGCCTAAACGACAAAATTTGGCTAAAATCCAGTGATCCCGAGTCTGTGCCCCGAGTCCAATTTCTGGTGCCGTTTCCAATCAACCTGCCAAATTTCGGCCCATTTCGACACCGTCTCGACAAATGACGAAATTGCCCCTGGTGCGGTCTTTCTTTCTTAATTTTCTTTCCAACACATCTTCAACCTGACGTAATTAATACGAAACTTAATTATTAGGAGTCCTAAACGAAGGAATTAGGCTAAAATCCCGTGATCAGGTATCTGTTACCCGAGCCCAATTTCTGGGGCCGTTTCCAATCAACCTACTAAATTTTGGCCCATTCCGACACTATCGCGACAAATGACGAATTTGCCCTTGGTGCGATTTTTCTTTGTTAATTTTCTGTCCAACACTTCTTCAACCTGACATAATTAATACGAAAATGAATTATTCAGAGGCCTAAACGAAGTAATTTGGCTAAAATCCCGTGATCCCGGGTCTGTGCCCCGACTACAATTTCTGGTGCCGTTTCCAATCAACCTGCCAAATTTCGGCCCATTCCAACACCGTCTCGACAAATAACGAAATTGCCCCTGGTTCGATTTTTCTTTGTAAATTTTCAGTCCTACACTTCTTCAGCCTGACATAATTAATACGAAAATTAATTATACGGAGGCCTAAACGAAGAAATTTGGCTAAAATCCCGTGATCCCAGATCTGTACACTGAGCCCGATTTCTGGGGCCATTTCCAATGAACCTGCAAAATTTTGGCCCATTCCGACACCGTCGCGAGAAAAGACGAAATTGTCCCTGGTTCAGTTTTGCGTTGTTAATTTTCTGTCCAACACATCTTAAACCTGACATAATTAATAAGGAAATTAATTATTCGGAGGCTAAACAAAGGAATTTTCCTAAAATCCCGTGATCCCGGGTCTGTGCCCAGAGTCCAATTTCTGGGGCCGTTTCCAATCAACCTGCCAAATTTCGGCCCATTCCGACACTGTCGCAACAAATGACGAAATTGTCCCCAGGGCGATTTTTCTTTGTTCATTTTCTTTTCAACACTTCTTCAACCTGACATAATTAATAAGGAAATTAATTATCGGTGGCCTAAACGAAGGAATTTGGCAAAAATCCCGTGATCCTGGGTCTGTGCCCCGAGTCCAATTTCTGTGGCCGTTTTCAATCAACCTGCCAAATTTAGGCCCATTCCGACACCGTCGCGACAAATGACAAAATTTTCCCTGGTGCGGTTTTACGTTGTTAATTTTCTGTCCAACACATCTTCAACCTGACATAATTAATACGGAAATCAATTATTTGGAGGCCTAAACGAAGGAATTTGGATAAAATCCCATGATCTCGGGTCTGAGCCTCGAGTCCAATTTCTGGGGCCGTTTCCAATAAACCTGCAAAATTTCGGCTCATTCCGACACCGTCATGACAAATGACGAAATTGCTCTTGGTGACGTTTTTCTTTGTTAATTTTCTGTGCAACACTTCTTCAACCTAACATAATTAACACGAAAATTAATTATTCGGAGGCCTAAATGAATGAATTTGGCTAAAATCCCGTGATCCCGAATCTGTGCCCCGAGTCCAATTTCTCGTGCCGCTTCTAATCAACCTGCCAAATTTCGGCCCATTCCGACAACGTCGCGACAAATGACGAAATTGCCCCTGGTGCGGTTTATCCTTCTTAATTTTATGTCCAATACTTCTTCAACCTGACATAATTAATGCGGAAATTAATTATTCGGAAGCCTAAACGAAGGAATTTGGCTAAAATCCCGTGATCCCGGGTTTGTGCCCCGACTCCAATTTCTAGGGTCGTTTCCAATCAACCTGCTAAATTTTGGCCCATTCCGACACCGTCGCGACAAATGATGAAATTGCCCCTGGTGCGGTTTTTCTCTTTTAATTTTCTGTCCAACACTTCTTCAACAAGACAAAATTAATACGGAAATTAATTATTCGGAGGCTTAAACGAAGGAATTTGGCTAAAATCCCGTGATCCTGGGTTTGTGACCCAAGTCAAATTTCTGGGGCCATTTCCAATCAACATGCCAAATTTCGGCCCATTCTGACACCGTCGCGACAAAAGACGAAATTGCCCCTGGTGCGGTTTTACGTTGTTTATTTTCTATCCAACACATCTTCAACCTGACATATTTAATACGAAAATTAATTATTCGGAGGCTAAACGAAGGAATTTGCCTAAAATCCTGTGATCCCGGTCTGTGCCCCGACTCCAATTTCGGGGACAGTTTCCAATCAACCTGCCAAATTTCGGCCCATTCCGACACTATTGCAACAATTAACAAAATTGCCCCTGGCACGGTTTTTCTTTGTTAATTTTCTGTCCAACACCTCTTCAACCTAGCATAATTAATACGGAAATTAATTATTCGGAGGCCTAAACGAAGGAATTTGGCTAAAATCCCGTGATCCCAGGGCTATACCCTAGGTCCGATTTCTGGAGCCGTTTCCAATCAACTTGCCAAATTTCGGCCCATTCTGACACCGTCGTGACAAATGACGAATTGCCCCTGGTACGGTTTTTCTTTGTTAATTTTCTATCCAACACTTTTTTCAACCTGACATAGATAATACGAAAATTAATTATTCGGAGGCCTAAATGAAGGAATTTGGCTAAAATCCCGGGATCGCGGGCCTGTGCCCCGAATCCAATTTCTCGGGCCGTTTCCAATCAACCTGCCAAATTTCGGCCCATTCCAACACCGTTGCGACAAATGACTAAATGCCCCTGGTGCGATTTTTCATTGTTAATTTTTTGTCCAACACTTCTTCAACCTGACATAATTAATACGAAAATTAATTATTCGGAAGCCTAAACGAAGGAATTTGGCTAAAATCCCGTGACCCCGGGTCTCTGTCCCGACTCCAATTTCTGGGGCCATTTCCAAACCTGCCAAATTTCGACTCATTCCGACACCATCACGACAAATGATGAAATTGTCCCTGGTGCAATTTTGCGTTGTTAATTTTCTGCCCAACACATCTTCAACCTGACATAGTTAATACAGAAATTAATTACTCGGAGCCTAAATGAAGGAATTCGGTTAAAATCCCGTGTACCCAGGTCTGTGCCCCGACTCCAATTTTTGGGGCCGTTTTCTAGTCAACCTGCCATATTTTGGCCCATTTCGACACCGTCGCGACAAATGACGAAATTGCCCCTGGTACTGTTTTGCGTTGTTCATTTTCTGTCCAACACATCTTCAACTTAACATAATTATTACGAAAATTAATTATTCGGAGGCCTAAATGAAGGAATTTGGCTAAAATCCTGTGATCCCGAGTCTTTGCTTCTAGTCCAATTTCTGGGGTCGTTTCCGATCAACCTGCCAAATTTCAGCCCATTCCGACATTGTCGCGACAAAAGACGAAATTGCCCCCGATGCGGTTTTTCTTTGTTAATTTTCTATCCAAAACTTCTTCAACCTGACATAATTAATATGGAAATTAATTATTCGGAGGTATAAACGAAGGAATTTGGCTAAAATCCTGTGATCCCGGGTTTGTGCCCCGAGTCCAATTTCTGGGGCTGTTTGCAATCAACCTCCCAAATTTCTGCCCATTCCGAAACCGTCACGACAAATGATAAAATTGCCTCTCGTGTGGTTTTCCTTTGTTAATTTTATGTCCGACACATCTTCAACCTGACATAATTAATACAGAAATTAATTATTCGGAGGCCTAAATGAAGGAATTTGGATAAAATTTCGTGATCCCGGGTCTGTGGCCCGAGTCTAATTTCTGGGGCCGTTTCCAATCAACCAGCTAAATTTCGGCCCATTTCGACACCGTCTCGACAAATGACGAAATTGCCCCTAGTGCGGTCTTTCTTTCTTAATTTTCTGTCCTACACTTCTTCAACCTGACATAATTAATACGGAATTAATTATTCGAAGGCCTAAACGACGGAATTTGGATAAAATCCCATGATCCCGGGCCTATTACCCGAGTCCAATTTTTGGGGCCGTTTCCAATCAATCTGCCAAATTTTGGCCCATTCCGACACCGTCTCGACAAATAACGAAATTCAGCCTAGTGCGATTTTTCTTTGTAAATTTTCAGTCCAACACTTCTTCAGCCTGACATAATTAATACGAAAATTATTTATTTGGAGGCCTAAATGAATGAATTTGGCTAAAATCCCCTGATCACGGGTCTGCGCCCCAAGTCCGAATTCCAGGGCCGTCTCCAATCAACCTGCCAAATTTCGGCCCATTCCAAAATCGTCGCGACAAATGACGAAATTGCTCCTGGTGAGGTTTTGCGTTGTTAATTTTCTGTCCAACACATCTTCAACTTGACGTAATTAATACGGAAATTAATTATTCGGAGGCCTAAATGAAGGAATTTGGCTAAAATCTCGCGATCCTAGGTCTGTGCCCCGAGTCCAATTTCTAGGGCTGTTTCCAATCAACCTACCAAATTTCGGCCCATTCTGACACGGTCGTGACAAATGACGAAATTGCCCCTGGTGCGATTTTGCGTTGTTAATTTTCTGTCCAACACATCTTCAACCTGACATAATTATTACGAAAATTAATTATTCGGAGGCCTAAACGAAGGAATTCGGCTAAAATCCCGTGATCGCAGGTCTATGCCCCGACTCCAATTTCTGGGGCCGTTTCCAGTCAACCTGTCATATTTCGGCCCATTTCGACATCGTCGGGACAAATGGCGAAATTGCCCCTGGTACGGTTTGCGTGGTTAATTTTCTGTCCAACACATCTTCAACCCGACATAATTATTACGAAAATTAATTATTCGGAGGCCTAAATGAAGGAATTTGGCTAAAATCCCGTGATCCCGGGTTTTTGCCCCAAGCCCAATTTCTGGGGCCGTTTCCGATCAAGCTGCCAAATTTCGGCCCATTCCGACACTGTCGCGACAAATGACGAAATTGCCCCTGGTGCAATTTTTCTTTGTTAATTTTCTGTCCAACACTTCTTCAACCTAACATAATTAATACGGAAATTAATTATTCGGAGGTCTAAATGAAGGAATTTGGCTAAAATCCCGTGATCCCTGGTCTGTGGCTTGACTATAATTTTTGGGGCCGTTTCAAATCAACCTGCCAAATTTCGGCCCATTCCGACATCGTCTCGACAAATAACGAAATTGCCCCTGGTTGGTTTCTCTTTGTAAATTTTCAATCCAACGCTTGTTCAGCTTGACATAATTAATACGAAAATTAATTATTCGGAGGCCTAAACGAAGGAATTTGGCTAAAATCCCATGATCCCATGTCTGTGCCCCGAGCTCGATTTCTGGGGCCGTTTCCAATCAACATGCCAAATTTCGGCCCGTTCCGAAACCGTCACAAGAAAAGACGAAATTGCACCTAGTTCGATTTTGCGTTGTTAATTTTCTGTCCAACACATCTTAAACCTAACATAATTAACATGGAAATTAATTAATCGGAGGCTAAACGAAGGAATTTGCCCAAAATCCCGTGATCTTGGGTCTGTGCCCCGAGTCCAATTTCTGAGGCCGTTTCCAATCAACCTGCCAAATTTCGGCCTATGTCGACAACGTCGCGACAAAGGACAAAATTGCCCCTGGTGCAGTTTCGCTTTGTTAATTTTCTGTCCAACACATCTTCAACGTGACATAATTAATACGGAATTTAATTATTCAAAGGCCTAAATGATGGAATTTGGCTAAAATCCCGTGATCCTGGCTCTATGCCCCGAGTCCAATTTCTGGGGTCGTTTCCAATATACCTGCAAAATTTTGGCCCATTCCGATACTGTCACAACAAATGACGAAATTGCCCCTGGGGTTGTTTTTCTTTGTTAATTTTCTTTTCAACACTTCTTCAACCGGACATAATTAATACCAAAATTAATTATCCAGTTGCCTAAACAAAGGAATTTGGCGAAAATTCCGTGATCCTGGGTTTTAGCCCGAGTCCAATTTCATTGGCCATTTTAAATAAACCTGCCAAATTTAGGCCCATTCCGACACCGTCGCGACAAATGACAAAATAGCCCCTTGGTGAGATATTGCGTTGTTAATTTCTGTCCAACACATCTTCAACCTGACATAAATAATACGAAAATTAATTATTCGGAGGCCTAAACGAAGGAATTTGCCTAAAATCACGTGATCCCGGTCTGTGCCCCGACTCCAATTTCTAGGGCCGTTTCCAATCAACCTGCCAAATTTTGGCCCATTTCAACACCGTATCGACAAATAACGAAATTGACCCTGGTGCGATTTTTCTTTGTAAATTTTCAGCCCAACACTTCTTCAGCCCCCCCGACATAATTAATACGAAAATTATTTATTTGGAGGCCTAAACAAAGGAATTTGGCTAAAATCCTGGGATCACGGGTCTACGCCCCAGTCCAAATTCTAGGGCCATTTCCAATCAACCTGCTAAATTTCGGCCCATTCCGACACCGTCGCGACAAATGACGAAATTGCTCCTGGTGCGATTTTGCGTTGTTAATTTTCTGTCCAACACATCTTCAACCTGACGTAATTAATACGAAAATTAATTATTCGGAGGCCTAAAAGAAGGAATTTGGCTAAAATCCCGTGATCCCGAGTCTGTTCCCCGAGTCCAATTTCTAGGGCCGTTTCCAATCAACCTGCTAAATTTCGGCCCATTCCAACACTGTCGTGACAAATGACGAAATTACCCCTGGTGCGATTTTTCTTTGTTAATTTTCTGTCAAACACTTCTTCAACTTGACATAATTAATACAAAAATGAATTATTCGGAGGCCTAAACTAAGGAATTTGGCTAAAATCCCGTGATCCCGGGTCTGTGCCCCGAGTCCAATTTCTAGGCCGTTTCCAATCAACCTGCCAAATTTCGGCCCATTCCGACACCGTCACGACAAATGGCAAAATTGCCCCTGGCGCGGTTTTGCTTTGTTAATTTTCTGTCCGACACATCTTCAACCTGACTTAATTAATGCAGAAATTAATTATTCGGAGGACTATACAAAGGAATTTGGCTAAAATCCCGAAATTCGGGTCTGTGCCCCGACTCAAATTTCAGGGGCCATTGCCAGTCAACCTGCCAAATTTCGGCCCATTCCGACACCGTCGCGACAAATGACAAAATTGCTCCTGGTGCGGTTTTGCGTTGTTAATTTTCTGTCCAACACATCTTCAACCTGACGTAATTAATACGGAAATTAATTATTCGGAGGCCTAAATGAAGGAATTTGGCTAAAACCCAAGGATCCCGGGTCTATGCCCCGACTCAAATTTTTGGGGCCATTTCCAATCAACCTGCCAAATTTCGGCCCATTCCGACACCGTCGCGACAAATGACGAAATTGCGCCTGGTGGGGTTTTGCGTTGTTAATTTTCTGTCCAACACATCTTCAACCTGACGTAATTAATACGGAAATTAATTCTTCGGAGGCCTAAATGAAGGAATTTAGCTGAAATCTCATGATCCCGGGTCTGTTCCCTGAGTCCAATTTTTGGGACCGTTTCCAATCGACCTGCCAAATTTCGGCCCATTCCAACACTGTCGCGACAATTGACGAAATTGTCCCTGGTGCGGTTTTTCTTTGTTTATTTTCTTTCTAGCACATCTTCAACCTGACATAATTAATACGGAAATTAATTATTCGGAGGCCTAAACGAAGGAATTTGGCTAAAATCCCGTGACCCCAGGTCTGTGCCCCGACTACAATTTCAGGGGCCGTTTCCAATCAACCTGCCAAATTTCGGCCCATTCCAACATCGTCTCGACAAATAACGAAATAGGCCCAGGTGCGATTTTTCTTTGCAAATTTTCAGTCCATCACTTCTTCAGCCTGACGTAATTAATACGGAAATTAATTATTCGGAGGCCTAAACGAAGGAATTTGGCTAAAATCCCGTGATCCCAGGTCTGTGCCCCAAGCCAGATTTCTGGGGCCGTTTCCAATCAACCTGACAAATTTTGGCCCATTTCGAAATTGTCGCAAGAAATGATGAAATTGCCCCAGGTTCGGTTTTGCGTTGTTAATTTTCTGTCCAACACAACTTAAACCTGACATAATTAATATGGAAATTAATTATTCGGAGGCTAAACGAAGGAATTTGCCTAAAATCCCGTGATCCTGGGTCTGTGCCCCGAGTCCAATTTCTGGGGTCGTTTCCAATCAACCAGCCAAATTTTGGCCCATTCCGACACCGTCTCGACAATTGAGGAAATTGCCCCTGGTACGGTCTTTCTTTCTTAATTTTCTATCCAACACTTCTTCAACCTGACATAGTTAACACGGAAATTAATTATTTGAAAGCCTAAACAAAGGAATTTGGAAAAAATCCGGTGATCCCTGGACTGTGCCCGGACTCCAATTCTGGGGTCGTTCCCAATCAACCTGCCAAATTTGGCCCATTACGACACCGTCACGATGAATGACGAAATTGCCCCTGATGCGGTTTTTGTTTGTTAATTTTCTGTCCAACACTTATTCAACCTGACATAAATAATCTTGAAATTAATTATTCGGAGCCCTAAACGAAGGAATTTAGCTAAAATCCCGTGATCCCGGGCCCGTGCCCCAAATCCAATTTCTCGGGCCGTTTCCAATCAACCTGCTAAATTTCGGCCAATTCCGACACCATCGCGACAAATGACGAATTGCCCCTGGTGCAGTTTTTCTTTGTTAATTTTCGGTCCATCACTTCTTCAACTTGACATAATTAATGCAGAAATTAATTATTCAGAAGCCTAAACGAAGGAATTTGGCTAAAATCCCGTGATCCCGGGTCTATGCCCCCACTCCAATTTCTGGGACCGTTTCCAATCAACCTGCCAAATTTCGGCCCATTCCGACACCGTCGCGACAAATGACGAAATTGCCCCTGGTGCGCTTTTGCGTTGTTAATTTTCTATCCAACACATCTTCAACCTGACATAATTAATACAAAAATTAATTATTCGGAACCCTAAACGAAGAAATTCGGCTAAAATCCCATGATCCCAGGTCTGTGCCCTGACTCCAATTTCTGGTGCCGTTTCCAGTCAACCTTCCATATTTCGGCCCATTTCGACACCGTCACGACAAATGACGAAATTGCCCCCGGAGCGGTTTTGCGTTGTTAATTTTCTGTCCAACACACCTTCAACTTGACATAATTAATCCGAAAATTAATTACTCGGAGGCCTAAATGAAGGAATTCGGCTAAAATCCCATGATCCCAGTTCTGTGCCCCGACTCCTATTTTTGGGGTCGTTTTCCAGTCAACTTGTCATATTTCGGCCCATTTCGACACCGTCACGACAAATGACGAAATTGCCCCTGGTGCGGTTTGGGTTGTTAATTTTCTGTCCAGCACATCTTCAACTTGACATAATTATTGCGAAAATTAATTATTCGGAGGCCTAAACGAAGGAATTTGGCTAAAATCCTGTGATCCCAGGTCTTTGCCCCGAGTCCAATTTCTGGGGCCGTTTCCGATCAACCTGCCAAATTTCGGCCCATTCTGACACTGTCACGACAAATGACGAAATTGTCCCTGGTGCGTTTTTTCGTTGTTAATTTTCTGTCCAACACTTCTTCAACCTGACTTAATTAATATGGAAATTAATTATTCGGAGGCCTAAGTGAAAGAATTTGGCTAAAATCCCGTGATCCCAGGTCTGTGCCCCGACTCCAATTTTTGGGGCCGTTTCCAATAAACCTGCCAAATTTCTGCCCATTCCGACACCGTCAAGAAAAATGACGAAATTGCCCCTGGTGCGATTTTTCTTTGTTAATTTTCTGTCCAACAATTCTTCAACTTGACATAATTAATACGAAAATTAATTATTCGGAGGCCTAAACGAAGGAATTTGGCTAAAATCCCGTGATCCCGGGTCTCTGCCCTGAGTCCAATTTCTGGGCCGTTTCCAATCGACCTGCCAAATTCCGGCCCATTCCGACACCGTTAGGACAAATGACAAAATTGCCCCTGGTGCGATTTTGCTTTGTTAATTTTCTGTCCGACGCATCTTCAATCTGACCTAATTAATACGAAAATTAATTATTCGGAGGCCTATACGAAGGAATTTGGCTAAAATCTTGTGATCCCGGGTCTGTGCCTCGACTCCAATTTCTGGGGCCATTTTCAATCACCCTGCCAAATTTCGGCCCATTTCGACACTGTCCCGAAAAATTACGAAATTGCTGCTGGTGCGGTTTTGCGTTGTTAATTTTCTGTCAACCAAATCTTCAACCTAACGTAATTAATATGGAAATTAATTATTTGGAGACGTAAACGAAGGAATTTGGCTAAAATCCCGTGATCTCGTGTCTGTTCATCGAGTCCAATTTCTGGGGCCGTTTCCAATCAACCTGTCGAATTTCGGCCCATTCCGACACTGTCGTGACAAATGACGAAATTGCCTCTGGTGCGTTTGCGTTGTTAATTTTCTGTCCAACACGTCTTCAACCTGACATAATTATGACGGAAATTAATTATTCGGAGGTCTAAACGAAGGAATTTGGCTAAAATCCCGTGATCCCGGGTCTTTGCCCCGAGTACAATTTCTGGGCCCGTTTCCGATCAACCTGCCAAATTTCGGCCCATTCCGACACTGTCGCGACAAATGACGAAATTGCCCCTGGTGCGCTTTTTCTTTGTTAATTTTCTATCGAACACTTCTTCAACCTGACTTAATTAAAATGGAAATTAATTATTCAGAGGCCTAAACGAAAGAATTTGGCTAAAATCCTGTGATCCCGGGTCTATGCCCCGACTCCGATTTCTGGGGCCATTTCCAATAAACCTGCCAAATTTCTGCCCATTCCGACACCGTCGGAAAAAATGACGAAATTGCCCTTGGTGCGATTTTTCTTCTTTAATTTTCTATCCAACACTTCTTCAACTTAACATAATTAATACGAAAATTAATTATTCGGAGGCATAAACGAAGGAATTCGGCTAAAATCCCGTGATCCCGGGTCTATGCCCCGACTCCAATTTCTGGGGCCGTTTTCCAGTCAACCTGCCATATTTAGGCCCATTTCGACACCGTCGAGACAAATGACGAAATTGCCCCTGGTGCGGTTTTGCGTTGTTAATTTTCTATCCAACACATCTTCAACCTGACATAATTATTACGGAAATTAATTATTCGGAGGCCTAAACAAAGGAATTTGGCTAAAATCCCATGATCCCAGGTCTTTGCCCCGAGTCCAATTTCTGGGGCCGTTTCCGATCAACCTGCCAAATTTCGGCCCATTCCTACACTGTCGCGACAAATGACGAAATTACCCCTGGGATGATTTTTCTTTGTTAATTTTCTTTTCAACACCTCTTCAACCTGACATAATTAATACGAAAATTAATTATTCGGTGGCCTAAACAAAGGAATTCGGTGAAAATCCAGTTATCCTGGGTTTGTGCCCCGAGTCCAATTTCTGTGGCTGTTTTCAATCAACCTGCCAAATTTAGGCCCACTTCGACACCATCGCGACAAATGACAAAATTGCCCCTGGTGCGATTTTGCGTTGTTAATTTTCTGTCCAACACATCTTCAACCTGACATAATTAATACGAAAATTAATTATTCGGAGGCCTAAACGAAGGAATTTGCCTAAAATCCCGTGATCCCAGTCTGTGCCCCGACTCCAATCTCTGGGGCCGATTCCAATAAACCTGCCAAATTTCGGCCCATTCCGACACTATCGCGACAATTGACGATATTGCCCTTGGCGCGATTTATCTTTGTTAATTTTCTGTCCAACACCTCTTCAACCTGGCATAATTAATCCGAAAATTAATTATTCGGAGGCCCAAATGAAGTAATTTGGCTAAAATCCCGTGATCCCAGGGTTGTGCCCCTAGACCAATTTCTGGGGCCATTTCCAATAAACCTGCCAAATTTTGGTCCATTCCGACACCCTCATGACGAATGACGAAATTGCCCCTGATGCGGTTTTTCTTTATTAATTTTCTATCCGGCACATGCTCAACCTGACATAAATAATACGAAAATTAATTATTTAGAGGCCTAAGCGAAGGAATTTGCAAAAAATCCCGTGATCCCGGGCCTGTGCCCCGAATCCAATTTCTCGGGCCGTTTCCAATCAACCTACCAAATTTCGGCCCATTCCGACACCGTCGCGACAAATGACGAATTGCCTCTTGTGCGGTTTTTCTTTGTTAATTTTCTGTCCATCACTTCTTCAACCTGACATAATTTATACAGAAATTAATTATTCGGAAGCCTAAACGATGGAATTTGGCTAAAATCCCGTGATCCTGGGTCTGTACCCCGACTCCAATTTCTGGGGCCGTTGCCAATCAACCTGCCAAATTTTGGCCCATTGCGACACCGTCGCGACAAATGACGAAATTGCCCCGGGTGCGGTTTTGCGTTTTAAATTTTCTGTCCAACACATCTTCAACTTGACATAATTGATACGGAAATTAATTATTCGGAGGCCTAAACGAAGGAATTCGGCCAAAATCCCATGATCCCAGGTCTATGCCCCGAGTCCAATTTCTGGGGCAGTTTTCCAGTCAACCTGCCATATTTCGGCCCATTTCGACACCGTCGGGACAAATGACAAAATTGCCTCTGGTGCGTCTGCGTTGTTAATTTTCTGTCCAACACGTCTTCGACCTGACATAATTATTACGAAAATTAATTATTTGGAGGCCTAAATGAAGGAATTTGGCTAAAATCACGTGAGCCCAGGTCTTTGCCCCGAGTCCAATTTCTGGGCCCGTTTTCGATCAACCTGCCAAATTTCGGCCCATTCCGTTACTGTCGCGACAAATGACGAAATTGCCCCTGGTGCGCCTTTTTTTGGTTAATTTTTTGTCCAACACTTCTTCAACCGGACTTAATTAAAATGAAAATTAATTATTCGGAGGCCTAAACGAAAGAATCTGGCTAAAATCCCGTGATCCTGGGTCTGTGCCCCGACTCCAATTTCTGGGGCCGTTTCCAATAAACCTGCCAAATTTCTGCCCATTCCGACACCGTTGGGAAAAATGACGAAATTGCCCCTGGTTCGATTTTTCTTCGTTAATTTTCTGTCCAACACTTCTTCAACTTAACGTAATTAATACGAAAATTAATTATTCAGAGGCCTAAACGAAGGAATTTTGCTAAAATCTAGTGATCCCGGATCTCTCCCCCGAGTCCAATTTCTGGGCCGTTTCCAATCAACCTGCCAAATTTCGGTTCATTCCGACACCGTTGCGACAAATGACAAAATTGCCCCTGGTGCGATTTTGTTTTGTTAATTTTCTGTCCGACACATTTTCAACCTGACATAATTAATACGAAAATTAATTATTCGGAGGCCTATACGAAGGAATTTGGCTAAAATCTCGTGATCCCGGGTCTGTGTCCCGACTCCAATTTCTAGGGCCATTTTCAATCACACTGCTAAATTTCAGCCCATTCCGACACTGTCTCGACAAATTACAAAATTGCACTTGGTGCGATTTTGTGTTGTTAATTTTCTGTCAACCACATCTTCAACCTGATGTAATTAATATGGAAATTAATTATTCGGAGACCTAAACGAAGGAATTTGGCTGAAATCCCGTGATCCCGTGTCTATTTCCCGAGTCCAATTTCTAGGGCCGTTTCCAATCAACCTGCCAAATATCGGGTCATTCCGACACTGTCGTGACAAATGACGAAATTGCCCCTAGTGCAGTTTTTCTTTGTTAATTTTCTGTCCAAAACTTCTTCAACCTGACATAATTAATACGAAAATTAATTATTCGGAGGCCTAAACGAAGGAATTTGGCAAAAATCCCCTGATCCCAGCTCTGTGTCCCGACTACAAATTCTGGGGCTGTTTCCAATCAACCTGCCAAATTTTGCCCATTCCGACATCGTCTCGACAAATAACGAAATTGCCCCTGGTGCGGTTTTTCTTTGTAAATTTTTAGTCCAACACTTCTTCAGCCTGACATAATTAATACGAAAATTAATTATTCGGAGGCCTAAATGAAGGAATTTGGCAAAAATCCCGTGATCCCATGTCTGTGCCTCGAGCCCGATTTCTGGGGCCGTTTCCAATCAACCTGCCAAATTTTGGCCCATTCCGAAACCGTCGCAAGAAAAGATGAAATTGCCCCAGGTTCGGTTTTGCGTTGTTAATTTTCTGTCCAACACATTTTAAACCTGACATAATTAATATGGAATTTAATTATTCAGAGGCCTAAACGAAGGAATTTGGCTAAAATCCCGTGATCCCGGGTCTGTGCCCTGAGTCCAATTTCTGGGGCAACTTCCAATCAACCTGCCAAATTTCGTGCATTCCAACACTGTCGCAACAAATGAAGAAATTGTCCCTAGGACGATTTTTCTTTGTTAATTTTCGTTTCAACACTTCCCCAACCAGACATAATTAATACGAAAATTAATTATTTGGTGGTCTAAACGAAGGAATTCGACGAAAATCCCGTGATCCTGGGTCTGTGCCCCGAGTCCAATTTCTGTGGCCGTTTTCAATCAACCGGCCAAATTTAGGCCCATTCCGACACCGTCGTGACAAATGACAAAATTGCACCTGGTGCGATTTTGCGTTGTTAATTTTCTGTCGAACACATCTTCAACCTGACATAATTAATACGAAAATTAATTATTCGGAGGCCTAAACGAAGGAATTTGCCTAAAATCCTGTTATCCCAGTCTGTGCCCCGACACCAATTTCTGGGGCCGATTCCAATCAACCTGCCAAATTTTGGCCCATTCCGACACTATCACGACAATTGACGATATTGCCCCTGGCGCGATTTTTCTTTGTTAATTTTTTGTCCAACACCTCTTCAACCTGTCATAATTAATACGAAAATTAATTATTCGGAGGCCTAAATAAAGTAATTTGGCTAAAATCCCGTGATCCCGGGGTTGTGCACCGAGTCCAATTTCTGGGGCCATTTCCAATAAACCTGCCAAATTTCGGTCCATTCCGACACCCTCATGACGAATGACGAAATTGCCCCTGATGCGGTTTTTCTTTGTTAATTTTCTATCCAGCACTTGTTCAACCTGACATAAATAATACGTAAATTAATTATTCAAAGGCCTAAATGAAGGAATTTGGGAAAAATCCCGTGATCCCGGGCCTGTGCCCCGAATCCAATTTCTCGGGCCGTTTCCAATCAACCTACCAAATTTCGGCCCATTCCGACACCATCGCGACAAATGATGAATTGCCCCTGGTGTGGTTTTTCTTTGTTAATTTTCTGTCCATCACCTCTTCAACCTGACATAATTAATATGGAAATTTATTATTCGGAAGCCTAAACGAAGGAATTTGGCTAAAATCCCGTGATCCCGGGTCTGTGCCCCGACTCCAATTTCTGGGACCGTTTCCAATCAACCTACCAAATTTCGGCCCATTCCAACACCGTCGAGACAGATGACGAAATTGCCCCTGGTACGATTTTGCGTTGTTAATTTTTTGTCCAACACATCTTCAACCTGACATAATTAATACGAAAATTAATTATTCGGAGGCATAACGAAGGAATTCGGCTAAAATCCCGTGATCCCAGGTCTGTGCCTCGACTCCAATTTTTGGGGCCGTTTTCAAGTCAACCTGCCATATTTCTGCCCATTTCGACACAGTCGCGACAAATGACGAAATTGCCCCTGGTGCGGTTTGCGTTGTTAATTTTCTGTCCAACACATCTTCAACCTGACATAATTATTACGGAAATTAATTATTTGGAGGCCTAAACGGAGGAATTTTGCTAAAATCCCATGATCCCGGGTCTTTGCCCCGAGTCCAATTTCTGGGGCCGTTTCCGATCAACCGGCCAAATTTCGGCCCATTCCTACCCTGTCGTGACAAATGACGAAATTACCCATGGGGTGGTTTTTCTTCGTTAATTTTCTGTCCAACACTTCTTCAACCTGACTTAATTAATATAGAAATTAATTATTCGGAGGCCTAAATGAAGGAATTCGACGAAAATCCTGTGATCCTGGGTCTGTGCCCTGAGTCCAATTTCGTTGGCCGTTTTCAATCAACCGGCCAAATTTAGGCCCATTCCGAAACCGTCGCGACAAATGACAAAATTGCCCCGGGTACGATTTTGCGTTGTTAATTTTCTGTCCAACACATCTTCAACCTGACATAATTAATAAAGAAATTAATTATTCGGAGGTCTAAACGAAGGAATTTTCCTAAAATCCCGTGATCCCAGTCTGTGCCCCGACTCCAATTTCTGGGGCCGATTCCAATCAACCTACCAAATTTCGGCCCATTCCGACACCGTTGCGACAAATGACGAAATTGCCCCTGGTGCGATTTTGCTTTGTTAATTTTCTGTCCGACGCATCTTCAATCTGACATAATTAATACGAAAATTAATTATTCGGAGGCCTATACGAAGGAATTTGGCTAAAATCTCGTGATCTCGGGTCTGTGCCCCGACTCCAATTTCTGGGGCCATTTCCAATCACCCTGCTAAATTTCGGCCCATTTCGACATTGTCCCGAAAAATTACAAAATTGCTGCTGGTGCGATTTTGCGTTGTTAATTTTCTGTCAACCAAATCTTCAACCTAACGTAATTAATATGGAAATTAATTATTCGGAGACGTAAACGAAGGAATTTGGCTAAAATCCTATGATCTCGTGTCTGTTCCCCGAGTCCAATTTCTGGGGCCGTTTCCAATCAACCTGTCGAATTTCGGCCCATTCCGACACTGTCATGACAAATGACGAAATTGCCTCTGGTGCGTTTGCGTTGTTAATTTTCTGTCCAACACGTCTTCAACCTGACATAGTTAAAATGAAAATTAACTATTCAGAGGCGTAAACGAAGGAATTCGGCTAAAATCTCGTGATCCCAGGTCTGTACCCCGAGTCCAATTTCTGGGACCATTTCCAGTCAACCTGCCATATTTTGGCCCATTTCGACACCATCGGGACAAATGACAAAATTGCCTCTGGTGCGTTTGCGTTGTTAATTTTCTGTCCAACACATCTTCAACCTGGCATAATTATTACGGAAATTAATTCTTTGGAGGCCTAAACGAAGGAATTTGGCTAAAATCCTGTGATCCTGGGTCTTTACCCCGAGTCCAATTTCTGGGCCCGTTTCCGATCAACCTGCGAAATTTCGGCCCATTCCGACACTGTCGCGACAAATGATGAAATTACCCTTGGTGCGGTTTTTCTTTGTTAATTTTCTATCCAACAATTCTTCAACCTGACTTAATTAAAATGGAAATTAATTATTCGGAGGCCTAAATGAAAGAATTTGGCTAAAATCCCGTGATCTCGGGTCTATGCCCCGACACCGATTTTTGGGGCCGTTTCCAGTAAACCTGCCAAATTTCTACCCATTCCGACACCGTTGGGAAAAAAGACGAAATTGCCCCTGGTTCGATTTTTGTTCGTTAATTTTCTGTCCAACACTTCTTCAACTTAACATAATTAATACGAAAATTAATTATTCGGAGGCATAAATGAAGGAATTCGGCTAAAATCCCGTGATCCCGGGTCTGTGCCCCGAATCCAATTTTTGGGGCCGTGTTCCAATCAACTTGCCATATTTCGACCCATTTCGACACCGTCGCGACAAAGGACAAAATTACCCCTGGTACGGTTTGCGTTGTTAATTTTCTGTCCAACACATCTTCAACCTGACATAATTATTACGGAAATTAATTATTCGGAGGCCTAAACAAAGGAATTTGGCTAAAATCCCATGATCCTGGGTCTTCACCCCGAGTCCAATTTCTTGGGCCGTTTCCGATCGACCTGCCAAAATTTCGGCCCATTCCTACACTGTCGCGACAAATGATGAAATTGCCCCTGGGACGGATTTTCTTTGTTATTTTTCTTTTCAACACTTCTTCAACCTGACATAATTAATACGAAAATTAATTATTCGGTGGCCTAAACGAAGGAATTCGACGAAAATCCCGTGATCCTGGGCCTGTGCTCCGAGTCCAATTTCTGCAGCCGTTTTCAATCAACCGGCCAAATTTAGGCCCATTCCGACATCGTCGCGACAAATGAAGGAATTGTCCCTCATGCGGTTTTTCTATCTTAATTTTATATCCAACACATCTTCAACCTGACATAATTAATACCAAAATTAATTATTCGGAGGCCTAAACGAAGGAATTTTGCTAAAATACCATGATCCCGAGTTTGTGCCCCGAGTCCAATTTCTGCGGCCGTTTCAAATCAACCTGCCAAATTTCCGCCCATTTCGATACCGTCGCGACAAATGACGAATTTGTCCCTCGTGCGGTTTTGCTTTGTTAATTTTCTGTCCGACAAATCTTCAACCTGACATAATTAATAAGAAATTAATTATTCGGAGGCCTAAACGAAAGAATTTGGATAAAATCTCGTGAACCCGGGTCTGTGCCTCGAGTCCAATTTTTGGGGCCTTTTCCAATCAACCTGCCAATTTTCGGCGTCTTCCGACATCGTCTCGACAAATGACGAAATTACCCCTGGTGCGGTCTTTCTTTCTTAATTTTCTGTCCAACACTTCTTCAACCTGACATAATTAATACGGACATTAATTATTTGAAAGCCTAAACGAAGGAATTTGGCTAAAATCCCGTTATCCTTGGACTATGCCCCGACTCCAATTTCTGGGGCCATTCCCAATCAACCTGCCAAATTCGGCCCATTCCGACACCGTTGTGGCAAATGACGAAATTGCGCTTGGTGCAGTTTTTCTTTGTTATTTTTCTGTCCAACACTTCTTCAACTTGGCATAATTAATACGAAAATTAATTATTCAGAGGCCTAAACGAGGGAATTTGGATGAAATCTCGTGATCCCGGGTTGGCACCCTAAGTCCATTTGGGGCCATTTCCAATCAACCTGCCAAATTTTGGCCCATTCCGACACCGTATCGACAGATAACGAAATTGACCCTAGTACGATTTTTCTTTGTAAATTTTCAGTCCAACCCTTCTTCAGCCTGACATAATTAATACGGAAATTATTTATTTGGAGGCCTAAACGAAGGAATTTGGCTAAAATCCCGGGATCACGGGTCTGCGTCCCGAGTCCAAATTCTAGGGCCGTTTCCAATCAACCTGCCAAATTTCGACCCATTCCGACACCGTCGCGACAAATGACGAAATTGCTCTTGGTGCAGTTTTGCGTTGTTAATTTTCTGTCAAACACAACTTCAACTTGACGTAATTAATACGAAAATTAATTATTCGGAGGCCTAAATGAAGGAATTTGGCTAAAATCCCGTGATCTCGAGTCTGTTCCCCAAGTCCAATTTCTGGGGCCGTTTCCAATCAACCTGTCTAATTTCGGCCCATTCTGACACTGTCGTGACAAATGACGAAATTGCCCCTGGTGCGATTTTTCTTTGTTAATTTTCTATCCATCACTTCTTCAACATGACATAATTAATACGGAAATTAATTATTCGGAGGCCTAAACCAAAGAATTTGGCTAAAATCCCGTGATCCCGGGTCTGTGCCCCGACTCCAATTTCTAGGGCCGTTTCTAGTAAACCTGCCAAATTTCTGCCCATTCCGACATCGTCGGGAAAAATGACGAAATTGCCCCTGGTGCGATTTTTCTTTGTCAATTTTCTGTCCAACACTTCTTCAACTTGACATAATTAATACGAAAATTAATTATTCGGAGGCCTAAACGAAGGAATTTGGTTAAAATCCCGTGATCCCGAATCTGTGCCCCAAGTCCAATTTCTGGGCCGTTTCCAATTAACATGCCAAATTTCGGCCCATTCCGACACCGTCACGACAAATGACAAAATTGCCTCTGGTGCGGTTTTGCTTTCTTAATTTTCTGTCCGGCACATCTTCAACCTGACATAATTAATACAGAAATTCATTATTCGGAGACCTATACGAAGGAATTTGGCCTAAATCTCGTGATCTCGGGTCTGTGCCCTGACTCCAATTTCTGGGGCCTTTTCAATCACTGTGCTAAATTTCGTCCCATTCCGACACTGTCTCGACAAATTACGGAATTGCTCATGGTGCAGTTTTACGTTGTTAATTTTCTGTCAACCACATCTTCAACCTGACGTAATTAATACGAAAATTAATTATTCGGAGACCTAAACGAAGGAATTTGGCTAAAATCTCGTGATCCCGTGTCTGTTCCTCGAGTCCAATTTCTGGGGCCGTTTCCAATCAACCTTCCAAATTTTGGCCCATTCCGACACTGTCTTGACAGATGATGAAATTGCCCCTGGTGTGTTTTTCTTTGTTAATTTTCTGTCCAACACTTCTTCAACCTGACATAATTAATACGGAAATTAATTATTCGGAGGCCTAAACGAAGGAATTTGGCTAAAATCCCGTGATCCCAGGTCTGTACCCCAACTACAATTTCTGGGGCCGTTTCCAATCAACCTGCCAAATTTTGGCCCATTTCGACATCGTCTTGACAAATAACGAAATTGCTCCTGGTGCGGTTTTTCTTTGTAAATTTTCAGTCCAAAACTTCTTCAGCCTGACATAATTAATACGAAAATTAGTTATCGGAGGCCTAAACGAAGGAATTTGGCTAAAATCCCGTGATCCCAGGTCTGTGCCCCGAGCCCGATTCATGGGGTCGTTTCCAATCAACCTGCTAAATTTCGGCCATTCCAAAACCGTCGCAAGAAAAGACGAAATTGCCCCTGGTTCGGTTTTGCGTTGTTAATTTTCTTTCCAACACATCTTAAACCTGACATAATTAATATGGAAATTAATTATTTGGAGGCTAAACGAAGGAATTTGCCTAAAATCCCGTGATCCCGGGTCTGTACCCCAGTCCAATTTCTGGGGCCGTTTCCAATCGACCTGCCAAATTTCGACCTATGCAGACATCGTCGCGATAAATGACAAAATTGCCCCTGGTCCGATTTTGCTTTATTAATTTTCTGTCCAACACATCTTCAATGTGACATAATTAATATGAAATTTAATTATTCAGAGGCCTAAACGAAAGAATATTGCTAAAATCCCGTGATCCCGACTCTGTGCCCCGAGTCCAATTTCTGGGGCCACTTCCAATCAGCCTGCCAGATTTCGGCCCATTCCGACACTGTCTCAACAAATGACGAAATTGCCCCTGGGGCGGTTTTTCTTTGTTAATTTTCTTTTCAACACTTCTTCAACCTGACATAATAAATACGAAAATTAACTATACGGTGGCCTAAACGAAGGAATTTGGCGAAAATCCCGTGATCCTGGGTCTGTGACCCAAGCCCAATTTCTGTGGCCGTTTTCAATCAACCTACCAAATTTGGGCCCATTCCGACACCGTCGCGACAAATGACGAAATTGCCCCTGGTGCAGTTTTGCGTTGTTAATTTTCTGTTCAACACATCTTCAACCTGACATAATTAATACGAAAATTAATTATTCGGAGGCCTAAACGAAGGAATTTCCCTAAAATCCCATGATCCCGGTCTGTGCCCCGATTCCAATTTTTAGGGCCGTTTCCAATCAACCCGCCAAATTTTGGCCCATTCTGACACTATCACGACAATTGACGAAATTGCCCCTGGCGAGGTTTTTCTTTGTTAATTTTCTATCCAACACCTCTTCAGCCTGGCATAATTAATACGGAAATTAATTATTCGGAGGCCTAAACAAAGGAATTTGGCTAAAATCCTGTGATCCCAGGGTTGTGCCCCGAATCCAATTTCTGGGGCCGTTTCCAATAAACCTGCCAAATTTCGGCCCATTCCGACACCCTCATCACGAATGACGAAATTGCCCCTGATGCGGGTTTTCTTTGTTAATTTTCTGTCCAACACTTGTTCAACCTGACATAAATAATACGAAAATTAATTATTCGGAGGCCTAAACGAAGGAATTTGGTTAAAATCCCATGATCTCGGGCCTATGCCTCTAATCTAATTCCTCAGGCCGCTTCCAATCAACTTGCCAAATTTCGGCCCATTCCGACACCGTCGCGACAAATGACGAATTGCCCTGGGTGCGATTTTTCTTGGTTAATTTTCTGTCCATCACTTCTTCAACCTGACATAATTAAAACGAAAATTGATTATTCGGAAGCCTAAAAGAAGGAATTTGGCTAAAATCCCATGATCTCGGGTCTATGCCCCGACTCCATTTTTTGGGACCGTTTCCAATCAACCTGCCAAATTTTAGCCTATTTCGACACCGTCGCGACAAATGATAAAATTGCCCCTGGTGCGGTTTTGCATTGTTAATTTTCTATCCAACACATCTTCAACCTAACATAATTAATACGGAAATTAATTATTCGGAGGCCTAAACGAAGGAATTCGACTAAAATCCTGTGATCCCAGGTCTGTGCCTCGACTCCAATTTCTGGGGCCGTTTTCCAGTCAACCTGCCATATTTCGGCCCATTTCGACACCGTTATGACAAATGACGAAATTGCCCCTGGAGCGATTTTGCATTGTTAATGTTCTTTCTAACACATCTTCAACCTGACATAATTATTACGAAAATTAATTATTCGGAGGCCTAAACGAAGGAATTTAGCTAAAATCCCGCGATCCCGAGTCTTTGCCCCGAGTCCAATTTCTGGGGCCGTTTCCGATCAACCTGCCAGATTTCGGCCCATTTCGACATTGTCGCGACAAATGACGAAATTGCCCCTGGTGTGATTTTTCTTTGTTAATTTTTTGTCCAACACTTCTTCAACCTGACATAATTAATACGGAAATTAATTATTCGGAGGCCTAAACGGAGGAATTGGGCTAAAATCCCGTGATCCCAGGTCTGTGCCCCGAGTCCAATTTTCGGGGTCGAATCTAATCAACCTGTCAAATTTCGGCCCATTCCAACACCGTCGCGACAAATGAAGAAATTGCCCCTCGTGCGGTTTTTCTATCTTAATTTTCTGTCCAACAATTCATCAACCTGATATATTTAATACGGAAATTAATTATTCGGAGGCCTAAACGAAGAAATTTGGCTAAAATACCGTGATCCCGGGTTTGTGCCCCTAGTCCAATTTCTGCGGCCGTTTCAAATCAACCTGCCAAATTTTCGCCCATTCCAATACCGTTGCAACAATGACAAATTTACCCCTCGTGCGGTTTTGCTTTGTTAATTTTCTGTTCGACACATCTTCAACCTGACATAATTAATACAGAAATTAATTATTCGGATGCCTAAACGAAGGAATTTGGATAAAATCCCGTGATCCCGGGTCTGTCCCCGAGTCCAATTTCTGGGGCCGTTTCCAATCAACCTGCCAAATTTCGGCCCATTTCGACACCGTATTGACAAATGACGAAATTGCCCCTGGTGCGGTCTTTCTTTCTTAATTTTCTGTCCAACACTTCTTCAACCTGATATAATTAATACGGAAATTAATTATTTGAAAGCCTAAACGAAGGAATTTGGCTAAAATCCCGTGATCCCTGGACTGTGCCCCGACTCTAATTTCTGGGGCCGTTCCCAATCAACCTGCCAAATTCGGAACATTCCGACACCGTTGTGATAAATGACGAAATTGCCCCTGGTACGGTTTTTCTTTGTTAATTTTCTATCCAACACTTCTTCAACCTGACATAATTAATACGAAAATTAATTATTCGGAGGCCTAAACGAACGAATTTTTTCTTTGTTAATTTTCTATCCAACACTTCTTCAACCTGACATAATTAATACGAAAATTAATTATTCGGAGGCCTAAACGAACGAATTTGGATAAAATCCCGTGATCCCAGGCTTGTGCCTCGAGTCCAATTTTTGGGGCTGTTTCCAATCAACGTGCCAAATTTTGGCCCATTCCGACACAGTATCAACAAATAACGAAATTGACCCTGGTGCGGTTTTTTTTTGTAAATTTTCAGTCCCACACTTCTTCAGCCTGACATAACTAATGCGAAAATTATTTATTTGGAGGCCTAAACGAAGAAATTTGGTGAAAATCCCGGGATCACAAGTCTGCGCCCCGAGTCCAAATTCTAGGGCAGTTGCCAATCAACCTACCAAATTTCGGCCCATTCCGACACCGTCACGACAAATTACAAAATTGCTCCTGGTGCGATTTTGCGTTGTTAATTTTCTGTCCAACACATCTTCAACCAGACGTAATTAATACGAAAATTAATTATTCGAAGGCCTAGATGAAGGAATTTAGCTAAAATCCCGTGATCCCGAGTCTATTCCCTGAGTCCAATTTCTGGGTCCGTTTCCAATCAACCTGCTAAATTTTGGCCCATTCCGACACTGTTGTGACAAATGACGAAATTGCCCCTGGTGCGATTTTTCTTTGTTAATTTTCTGTCCAACACTTCTTCAACCTGACATAATTAATACGGAAATTAATTATTCGGAGGCCTAAACGAAAGAATTATGCTAAATTTCTGTGATCCCGGTTCTGTGCCCCGACTCCAATTTCTGGGGCCGTTTCCAACAAACCTGCCAAATTTCTGCCCATTCTAACACCGTCGAGAAAAATGATGAAATTGCCCCTCTGTTAATTTTCTGTCCAACACTCCTTCAACTTGACATAATTAATTCGAAAATTAATTATTCGGAGGCCGAAACGAAGGAATTTGGCTAAAATTCCATGATCCCGGGTCTGTGCCTCGAGTCCAATTCTTGGGCCGTTTCCAATCAACCTGCCAAATTTCGGCCCATTCCACAATCGTCGCGATAAATGACAAAATTGCTAATGGTGCGATTTTGCTTTGCTAATTTTCTGTCCAACACATCTTCAACCTGACATAATTAATACGGAAATTAATTATTCGGAGGGTTAAACGAAGGAATTTGGATAAAATCCCATGATCCCGGGTCTGAGCCTCGAGTCCAATTTCTGGGGCCGTTTCCAATCAACCAGACAGATTTCGGCCCATTCCGACACCGTCGCGACAAATGATGAAATTGCCCTTGGTACGGATTTGCTTTGTTAATTTTCTATCCAATACATCTTCAACCTGACGTAATAAATACGGAAATTAATTATTCGGAGGCCTAAATGATGGAATTTGGCTAAAATCTCGTGATCTCGAGTCTATTCCCCAAGTCCAATTTCTAGGGCCGTTTCCAATCAACCTGCCAAATTTCGGCCAATTCCGACACTGTCGTGACAAATGACGAAATTGCCCCTAGGGCAATTTTTCTTTGTTAATTTTCTGTCCAACACTTCTTCAACCTGACATAATTAATACGGAAATTAATTATTCGGAGGCCTAAACGAAAGAATTTGGCTAAAATCCCGTGATCCCGGGTCTATGCCCCGACACTAATTTCTGGGGCCGCTTCCAATAAACCTTCCAAATTTCTGCCCATTCCGACACCGTCGGGAAAAATGACGAAATTACCCCTAATGCGATTTTTCTTTGTAAATTTTCAGTCCATCACTTCTTCAGCCTGACATAATTAATACGGAAATTAATTATTCGGAGGCCTAAATGAAGGAATTTGGCTAAAATCCCGTGATCCTAGGTCTGTGCCCCAAGCCAGATTTCTGGGGCCGTTTCCAATCAACCTGACAAAATTAGGCCCATTCCAAAACCGTCACAAAAAAAGACGAAATTGCCCCTGGTTCGATTTTGCGTTGTTAATTTTATGTCCAACACTTCTTAAACCTGACATAATTAATATGGAAAATAGTTATTCGGAGGCTAAACGAAGGAATTTACCTAAAATCCCGTGATCCCGGGTCTGTGCCCCGAGTCCAATTTTTGGGGCCGTTTCCAATCAACCTGCAGAATTTCGGCCCATTCCGACACCGTCTCGACAATTGAGGAAATCGCCCCTGGTGCGGTCTTTCTTTCTTAATTTTCTGTCCAACACTTCTTCAACCTGACATAATTAATATGGAAATTAATTATTTGAAAGCCTAAACGAAGGAATTTGGAAAAAATCCAGTGATCCCGGGACTGTGCCCCGACTCCAATTTCTGGGGTCGTTCCCAATCAGCCTACCCAATTCGGCCCATTCCGACACCGTTGTGATAAATGACGAAATTGCCCTTGGTGCGATTTTTCTTTGTTAATTTTCTGTCCAACACTTCTTTAACCTGACATAATTAATACGGAAATTAATTATTTGAAAGCCTAAACGAAGGAATTTGGAAAAAATCCAGTGATCCCGGGACTGTGCCCCGACTCCAATTTTTGGGGTCGTTTCCAATCAGCCTACCAAATTCGGCCCATTCCGACACCGTTGTGACAAATAAAGAAATTGCCCTTGGTGCGATTTTTCTTTGTTAATTTTCTGTCCAACACTTCTTTAACCTGACATAATTAATACGAAAATTAATTATTCAAAGGCCTAAACGAAGGAATTTGGATAAAATCCCGTGTTCCCGGGTTTGTGCCCTGATCCAATTTTTGGAGCCATTTCCAATCAACCTGCCAAATTTTGGCCCATTCCGACACCGTATCGACAAATAATGAAATTGACCCTGGTGCGATTTTTCTTTGTAAATTTTCAGTGCAACACTTCTTCAGCCCGACATAATTAATACGGAAATTATTTATTTGGAGGCCTAAACAAAGGAATTTGGCTAAAATCCAGGGATCACGGGTCTGTGCCCCGAGTCCAAATTCTAGGGCCGTTTCCAATCAACCTGCCAAATTTCGGCGCATTCCGACACCGTCGCGACAAATGACGAAATTGCTCATTGTGCAATTTTGCGTTGTTAATTTTCCGTCCAACACATCTTCAACCTGACGTAATTAATACGAAAATTAATTATTCGGAGGCCTAAAAGAAGGAATTTGGCTAAAATCCCGTGATCCCGAGTTTGTTCCCCGAGTCCAATTTCTAGGGCCGTTTCCAATCAACCTGCCAAATTTCGGCCCATTCCAACACTGTCATGACAAATGACGAAATTGCCCCTGGTGCGATTTTTCTTTGTTAATTTTCTGTCAAACACTTCTTCAACTTGACATAATTAATACAAAAATTAATTATTCGGAGGCCTAAATGAAGGAATTTGGCTAAAATCCCGTGATCCCGGGTCTGTGCCCCGAGTCCAATTTCTGGGCCGTTTACAATCAATCGGCCAAATTTCGGCCCATTCCGACACCGTCGCAACAAATGACAAAATTGCCCCTGGCGCGGTTTTGCTTTATTAATTTTCTGTCCGACACATCTTCAACCTGACATAATTAATGCAAAAATTAATTATTCGGAGGACTATACAAAGGAATTTGGCTAAAATCCAGGGATCTAGGTCTGTGCCCCGACTCAAATTTCAGGGGCCGTTTCCAGTCAACCTGTCAAATTTCGGCCCATTCCGACAACGTCGCGACAAATGACGAAATTGCTCCTGGTGCGATTTTGCGTTGTTAATTTTCAGTCCAACACATCTTCAACCTGACGTAATTAATACGAAAATTAATTATTCGGAGGCCTAAACGAAGGAATTCGGCTAAAACCCTGGGATCCCGGGTCTATGCCCCGACTCAAATTTCTGGGGCCGTTTCCAATCAACGTACCAAATTTCGGCCCATTCCGACACCGTCGCGACAAATGACAAAATTGCTCCTGGTGCGGTTTTGCGTTGTCAATTTTCTGTCCAACACATCTTCAACCTGACATAATTAATACGAAAATTAATTATTCGGAGGCCTAAATGAAAGAATTTAGCTGAAATCT
This sequence comes from Olea europaea var. sylvestris, assembly GCF_002742605.1. Taxonomy (NCBI): domain Eukaryota; kingdom Viridiplantae; phylum Streptophyta; class Magnoliopsida; order Lamiales; family Oleaceae; genus Olea; species Olea europaea. The sequence continues at coordinate 16,817,539 of NC_036253.1, read as the reverse complement.
CGTTATCCCGAGTCTGTTCCCCAAGTCCAATTTCTGAGGCCGTTTCCAATCAACCTGCCAAATTTCGGCCCATTTCGACACTATCATGACAAATGACGAAATTGCCTCTCGTGTGATTTTTCTTTGTTAATTTTCTGTCAAACACTTCTTCAACTTGACATAATTAATACGAAAATTAATTATTCGGAGCCCTAAACGAAGGAATTTGGCTAAAATCTCGTGATCCCGGTTCTGTGCCCCGAGTCCAATTTCTAGGCCGTTTCCAATCAACCTGCCAAATTTCGGCCCATTCCAACATCGTTGCGACAAATGACAAAATTTCCCTTCGTGCGATTTTGCTTTGTTAATTTTTTGTCAACACATCTTCAACCTGACATAATTAATACGGAAATTAATTATTCGGAGGCCTAAACGAAGAAATTTGGATAAAATCCCATGATCCCGGATCTGAGCCCCGAGTCCAATTTCTGGGGCCGTTTCCAATCAACCTGCCAAATTTCGGCCCATTCCAACACTGTCGCGACAATTGACGAAATTGTCCCTGGTGCGGTTTTTCTTTGTTTATTTTCTTTCTAGCACATCTTCAACCTGACATAATTAATACGGAAATTAATTATTCGGAGGCCTGAACTAAGGAATTTGGCTAAAATCCCGTGACCACAGGTTTGTGCCCCAGCTACAATTTTGGGGGCCGTTTCCAATCAACCTGCCAAATTTCGGCCCATTCCGACATCGTCTTGACAAATAACGAAATAGGCCCAGGTGCGATTTTTCTTTGCAAATTTTCTGTCCATCACTTCTTCAGCCTGACATAATTAATACGGAAATTAATTATTCGAAGGCCTAAACGAAGGACTTAGGCTAAAATCCCATGATCCCATGTCTGTGCCCCGAGCCAGATTTCTGGGGCCGTTTCCAATCAACCTGACAAATTTCGGGCCATTCCGAAACCGTCGCAAGAAAAGACGAAATTGCCCCTGGTTCAGTTTTGCGTTGTTAATTTTCTGTCCAACACATCTTAAACCTGACATAATTAATATGGAAAGTAATTATTCAGAGGCTAAACGAAGGAATTTGCCTAAAATCCTGTGATCCCGGGTCTGTGCCCTGAGTCCAATTTCTGGGGCCGTTTTCCAATCAACCTGCCAAATTTCAGTCCATTCCGACACCGTCTCGACAATTGAGAAAATTGCCCCTGGTGCGGTCATTCTTTCTTAATTTTCTGTCCAATACTTCTTCAACCTGACATAGTTAATACGAAAATTAATTATTTGAAAGCCTAAACGAAGGAATTAGGAAAAAATCCTGTGATCCCTGGACTGTGCCCCGACTCCAATTTCTGAGGTCGTTCCCAATCAACCTGCCAAATTCGGCCCATTCCGACACCGTTGTGACAAATGACGAAATTACCCCTGGTACGATTATTCGTTGTTAATTTTCTGTCCAACACTTCTTTAACCTGACATAATTAATACGGAAATTAATTATTCGAAGTCCTAAACGAAGGAATTTGGATAAAATCCCGTGATATCGGGTTTGTGCCCCGAGTCCAATTTTTGGGGCCGTTTCCAATCAACCTGCCAAATTTTGGCCCATTCCGACACCGTATCGACAAATAACGAAATTGACCCTGGTGCGGTTTTTCTTTGTGAATTTTCAGTCCAACAATTCTTCAGCCCGACATAATTAATACGGAAATTATTTATTTGGAGGCCTAAACAAAGGAATTTGGCTAAAATCCCAGGATCACGGGTTTGCGCCCCGAGTCCAAATCCTAGGGCTGTTTCCAATCAACCTGCCAAATTTCGGCCCATTCCGACACGGTCGCGACAAATGACGAAATTGCTCCTGGTGCGGTTTTGCGTTGTTAATTTTCCGTCCAACACATCTTCAACCTGACGTAATTAATACGGAAATTAATTATTCGGAGGCCTAAAAGAAGGAAGTTGGCTAAAATCCCGTGATCCCAAGTTTGTTTCCCGAGTCCAATTTCTGGGGCCGTTTCCAATCAACCTGCCAAATTCCAGCCCATTCCAACACTGTCGTGACAAATGACGAAATTGCCCCTGGTACGATTTTTCTTGGTTAATTTTCTGTCAAACACTTCTTCAACTTGACATAATTAATACGAAAATTAATTATTCGGAGGCCTAAATGAAGGAATTTGGCTAATATCCCGTGATCCCGGGTCTGTGCCCCGAGTCCAATTTCTGGGCCGTTTCCAATCAACCGGCCAAATTTCGGCCCATTCCGACACCGTCGCGACAAATGACAAAATTGCCCCTGGTGCGGTTTTGCTTTGTTAATTTTTTGTCCAACACATCTTCAACCTGACATAATTAATACGAAAATTAATTATTCAGAGGCCTAAACGAAGGAATTTGGATAAAATCCCCTGATCCCGGGTCTGAGCCTCGAGTCCAATTTCTGGGGCCGTTTCCAATCAACCTGCCAAATTTTGGCCCATTCAAAAATCGTCGCGATAAATGACAAAATTGCCCCTGGTGCGGTTTTACTTTGTTAATTTTCTATCCAACACATCTTCAACCTGACATAATTAATACGGAATTTAATTATTCAAAGGTCTAAGCGAAGGAATTTGGCTAAAATCCCGTGATCCCGGCTCTGTACCCGAGTCCAATTTCTGGGGCCATTTCCAATCAACTTGACAAATTTCGGCCCATTCCGACACTATCGCTACAAATGACGAAATCGCCCCCGGTGCGATTTTTCTTTGTTAATTTTCTGTCCAGCACATTTTCAACCTGACATAATTAATACGAAAATTAATTATTCAGAGGCCCAAACGAAGGAATTTGGCTAAAATTCCGTGACCTCGAGTCTGTGCCCCGAGTCCAATTTCTAGGGCCGTTTTCAATTGACCTACCAAATTTCAGGCCCATTCCGACACCGTCGCGACAAATGATGAAATTGCCCCTGTTGCGATTTTCTTTGTTCATTTTCTTTTTAACACTTCTTCAACCTAACATAATTAATATGAAAATTCATTATTCGGTGGCCTAAACGAATGAATTTAGCGAGAATCCCGTGATCCTGGGTCCGTACCTCGAGTCCAATTTCTGGGGCCCATTCCAAAATCGTCGCATAAATGACAAAATTGCCCCTGGTGCGGTTTTGCTTTGTTAATTTTCTGTCCAACACATCTTCAACCTGACATAATTAATACGGAAATTAATTATTCGGAGGGCTAAACGAAGGAATTTGGATAAAATCCCATGATCCCGGGTCTGAGCCTCGAGTCCAATTTCTGGGGCCATTTCCAATCAGCCAGCCAGATTTCGGCCCATTCTGACACCGTTGCGACAAATGACGAAATTGCTCCTGGTGCGATTTTGCGTTGTTAATTCTCCGTCCAACACATCTTCGACCTGACGTAATTAATACGGAAATTAATTATTCGGAGGCCTAAAAGAAGGAATTTGGCTAAAATCCCATGATCTCGAGTCTGTTCCCCGAGTCCAATTTCTGGGGCCATTTCCAATCAACCTGCCAAATTTCAGCCCATTCCGACACCGTCGGGAAAAATGACGAAATTGCCCCTGGTGTGATTTTTCCTTGTTAATTTTCTGTCCAACACTTCTTCAGCTTGACATGATTAATACGAAAATTAATTATTCGGAGGCCCAAACGAAGGAATTTGGATAAAATCCCGTGATCTCGGGTCTTTGCCCCGGGTCCAATTTCTGTGGCCGTTTCAATTAACCTGCCAAATTGACCAATTTCGACACCGTCGCGACAAATGACAAAATTGCCCCTGGTGCGGTTTTGCTTTGTAAATTTTCTGTCCAACACATCTTCAACGTGACATAATTAATACGGAATTTAATTATTCAAAGGTCTAAACGAAGGAATTTGGCTAAAATCTCGTGATCCCGGCTCTGTGCCCGAGTCCAATTTCTGGGGCCGTTTCCAATCAACCTGCCAAATTTTGGCCCATTCCGACACTGTTGCGGCAAATGACGAAATTGCCCCTGGTGTGATTTTTCTTTGTTAATTTTCTGTCCAGTACATCTTCAACCTGACATAATTAATACGGAAATTAATTATTCGGAGGCCTAAACGAAGGAATTTGGCTAAAATCCCATGATCCCGGGTCTGTGCCCCAAGTCCAATTTCTAGGGCCGTTTCCAATTGAACTACAAAATTTGGGGCCCATTCCGACACCGTCGCAACAAATGACGAAATTGCCCCTGGGGAGATTTTCTTTGTTTATTTTCTTTTCAACACTTCTTCAACCTGACATAATTAATATGAAAATTCATTATTCGGTGGCCTAAACGAATGAATTTACCAAAAATCCCGTGATCCTGGGTCCGTGCCCCGAGTCCAATTTTTGGTGCCGTTTCCAATCAATCTGCCAAATTTCAGCCCATTCCGACACCTTCGCTACAAATGACAAAATTGCCCCTGGTGTGGTTTTGCTTTGTTAATTTTCTATCCAACACATCTTCAACCTGACATAATTAATTCGGAAATTAATTATTTAGAGGCCTAAACGAAGGAATTTGCCTAAAATCTCGTGATCCTTGTCTGTGCCCCGACTCCAATTTCTGGGGCCGTTTCCAATCAACCTGCCAAATTTCGGCCCATTTCGATACTATCGCGACAATTTAAGAAATTGCCCCAGGCGCAGTTTTTCTTTGTTAATTTTCTTTCCAACACCTCTTCAACCTGGCATAATTAGTACGAAAATTAATTATTTGGAGACCTAAATGAAGGAATTTGGCTAAAATCTCGTGATTCCGGGGCTTTGCCCCCGACTCCAATTTCTGGGGCCGTTTTCAATAAACTTACCAAATTTCGGCCCATTCCGACACCCTCATGGCGAATGACGAAATTGCCCCTGATGCGATTTTTCTTTGTTAATTTTCCGTCCAATACTTTTTCAACCTGACATAAATAATACGGAAATTAATTATTCGGAGGCCTAAACGAAGGAATTTGGCTAAAATCCCGTGATACCGGGCTGTGCCTCGAATCCAATTTCTCGGGCAATTTCCAATCGACCTGCCAAATTTCGTCCCATTCCGACACCGTCGCGACAAATGACGAATTGCCCCTGGTGCGATTTTTCTTTGTTAATTTTCTGTCCATCACTTCTTCAACCTGACATAATTAATACGGAAATTAATTTTTTGGAAGCCTAAACGTAGGAATTTGGCTAAAATCCCGTGATCCCGGGTCTCTGCCCCAACTCCAATTTCTGGGACCGTTTCCAATCAACCTGTCAAATTTCGGCCCATTCCGACACCGTCGATACAAATGACGAAATTGCCCTTTGTGCGGTTTTACGTTGTTAATTTTCTGTCCAACACGTCTTCAACCTGACATAATTAATACGGTAATTAATTATTCGGAGACCTAAACGAAGGAATTCGGGTAAAATCTCGTTATCCCAGGTCCGTGCCTCGACTCCAATTTCTTGGGCCGTTTTCAAGTCAACCTGCCATATTTCGGCCCATTTCGACACCCTCGCGACAAATGACGAAATTACCTCTGGTGCGATTTTGCGTTGTTAATTTTCTGTCCAACACACATTCAACCTGACATAATTATTACGAAAATAAATTATTCGGAGGCCTAATCGAAGGAATTTGGCTAAAATCTCGTGATCCCGGGTCTTTACTCCGAGTCCAATTTCTGGGGCCGTTTCCGATCGACCTGCCAAATTTCGGCCCATTCCGACACTGTCGCGACAAATTACGAAATTGCCCCTGGTACGATTTTTCTTTGTTAATTTTCTATCCAACACGTCTTCAACCTGACATAATTAATACGGAAATTAATTATTCGAAAGACTAAACGAAAGAATTTGGCTAAAATCCCGTGATCCCGGGTCCGTGCCCCGACTCCAATTTCGGGGACCGTTTCCAATCAACCTGCCAAATTTCGGCCCATTCCGACACCGTCGCGACAAACGACGAAATTACCCCGGGTGCGATTTTGCGTTGTTAATTATCTGTCCAACACATCTTCAACCTGACATAATTAATACGAAAATTAATTATTCGGAGACCTAAACGAATGAATTCGACTAAAATCCCGTGATCCCAGGTCTGTGCCCCGATACCAATTTCTGTGGCCGTTTTCTAGTCAACCTGCCATATTTCGGCCCATTTCGACACCCTCACGACAAATGACAAAATTGCAACTGGTGCAGCTTTGCGTTGTTATACCTTCAACCTAACATAATTATTATGAAAATTAATTATTCGGGGGCTTAATCGAAGGAATTTGGCTAAAATCCCGTGATCCCGGGTCTTTGCCCCGAGTCCAATTTCTGGGGCCGTTTCCGATCAACTTGCCAAATTTCGGCCCATTTCGACACTGTCGCGACAAATGACAAAATTGCCCTTGGTGCGATTTTTCTTTGTTAATTTTCTATCCAACACTTCTTTAACCTGACATAATTAATATGGAAATTAATTATTCGGAGGCCTAAACGAAGGAATTTGGCTAAAATCCCGTTATCCCGGGTCCGTGCCCTGAGTCCAATTTTCAGGGCCATTTCCAATCAGCCTGTCAAATTTCGGCCCATTCCGACACCGTCGCGAAAAATGAAGAAATTGCCCCTCGTGCGGTTTTTCTATCTTAATTTTCTGTCCAACACTCCTGCAACCTGACATAATTAATACGGTAATTAATTATTCAGAGGCCTAAATGAAGGAATTTGGCTAAAATACCGTGATCCCGGGTTTGTGCCCCGAGTCCAATTTCTGCGGCCGTTTCAAATCAACCTGCCAAATTTTCGTCCATTTCGATACCGTCACGACAAATGACAAATTTGCCCCTCATGCGGTTTTGCTTTGTTAATTTTATGCCCGACACATCTTCAAACTGACATAATTAGTGCAAAAATTAATTATTCGGAGGCCTAACCGAAGGAATTTGGATAAAATCCCGTGATCCCGGGTCTGTGCCCCGAGTCCAATTTCTGGGGCCGTTTCCAATCAACCTGCCAAATTTCAGCCTATTACGATATCGTCTCGACAAATGAAGAAATTGCCCCTGGTGCGGTCTTTCTTTTTTAATTTTCTGTCCAACACTTCGTCAACCTGACATAATTAATACGGAAATTAATTATTTGAGAGCCTAAACGAAGGAATTTGGAAAAAATCCTGTGATCCCTGGACTGTGCACCGACTCCAATTTTTGGGGTCGTTCCCAATCAACCTGCCAAATTCGGCCCATTCCGACATCGTTGTGAGAAATGACGAAATTGCCCCAAGTGCAATTTTTCTTTGTTAATTTTCTGTCCAACACTTCTTCAACCAGACATAATTAATACGAAAATTAATTATTCGAAGGCCTAAACGAAGGAATTTGGATAAAATCCCGTGATCTCGGGTTTGTGCCCCCAGTCCAATTTTTGGGGCCGTTTCCAATCAACCTGCCAAATTTTGGCCCATTCCGACACCGTATCAACAAATAACGAAATTGACCCTGGTGCGGTTTTTCTTTGTAAATTTTCAGTCCAACACTTCTTCAGCCTGACATAATTAATATGAAAATTATTTATTCGGAGGCCTAAACAAAGAAATTTGGCTAAAATCCCGGGATCACGGGTCTACGCCCCAAGTTCGAATTCTAGGGTCGTTTCCAATCAACCTGCCAAATTTCGGCCCATTCCGACACCGTCGCGACAAATGACGAAATTGCTTCTGGTACGGTTTTGCGTTCTAAATTTTCTATCCAACACATCTTCAACCTGACGTAATTAATACGGAAATTATTTATTTGGAGGCCTAAATGAAGGAATTTGGCTAAAATCTCGTGATCCTGTCTGTTCCCCGAGTCCAATTTCTGGAGCCGTTTCCAATCAACCTGCCAAATTTCGGCCCATTTCGACACTGTCGTGACAAATGACGAAATTGCCCCTGGTGCGATTTTTCTTTGTTAATTTTCTGTCAAACACTTCTTCAACTTGGCATAATTAATACGAAAATTAATTATTCGGAGGCCTAAACGAAGGAATTTGTCTAAAATTTCGTGATCACGGGTCTGTGCCCCGAGTCCAATTTCTGGGCCGTTTCCAATCAACCTGCCAAATTTCGGCCCATTCCGACACCGTTGCGACAAATGACAAAATTGCCCCTAATGCGATTTTGCTTTGTTAATTTTCTGTCCAACACATCTTCAACCAGACATAATTAATACGAAAATTAATAATTCGGAGGCCTAAACGAAGGAATTTGGATAAAATCCCATGATCCCGGGTCTGAGCCCCGAGTCCAATTTCTGGGGCCATTTCCAATCAACCTACCAAATTTCGGCCCATTCCGACACTGCCGCGACAAATGACAAGATTGCCCCTAGTGCGGGTTTGCTTTGTTAATTTTCTGACCAACACATCTTCAACCTGACATAATTAATACAAAAATTAATTATTCGGAGGCCTAACTGAAGGACTTCGGATAAAATACTGTGATCCCAAGTTTGTGCCCCGAGTCCAATTTCTGGGGCCATTTCCAATAAACCTGCCAAATTTCAGCCCATTCCGACACCGTCAGGAAAAATGACGAATTTGCCCCTGGTGCGATTATTCTTTGTTAATTTTCTTTCCAACACTTCTTCAACTTGACATAATTAATACGAAAATTAATTATTCGGAGGTCTAAACGAAGGAATTTGGCTAAAATCCCGTGATCTTGGGTCTATGCCCCAACTACAATTTCTGGACCGTTTCCAATCCACCTGCCAAATTTCGGCCTATTTCGACACCGTCGCGACAAATGACAAAATTGCCCCAGGTGCAGTTTTGCTTTGTTAATTTTCTGTCGAACACATCTTCAACCTGACATAATTAATACGGAAATTAATTATTCGGAGGCCTAAACGAAGGAATTTGGATAAAATGCCATGATCCCGGGTCTGAGCCCCGAGTCCAATTTTTGGGGCCACTTCCAATCAACATGTCAAATTTCGGCCCATTCCGACACCGTCGCGACAAATGACGAAATTGCCCCTAGTGCGGTTTTTCTTTGTCAATTTTCTGACCAACACATCTTCAACCTGACATAATTAATACGGAAATTAATTATTCGGAGGCCTAAACGAAGGACTTTGGATAAAATACTGCGATCCCGAGTTTGTGCCCCGAGTCCAATTTCTGGGGCCGTTTCCAATAAACCTGCCAAATTTCAGCCCATTCCGACACCGTCGGGAAAAATGACGAAATTGCCCCTGGTGCGATTTTTCTTTGTTAATTTTCTATTCAATACTTCTTCAACTTGACATAATTAATACGAAAATTAATTATTCGGAGGCCTAAACGAAGGAATTTGGCTAAAATCCCATGATCTCGGGTCTATGCCCCGAGTCCAATTTCTGAGCCGTTTCCAATCCACCTGCCAAATTTCGACCTATTTCGACACCGTCGCAACAAATGACAAAATTGCCACAGGTGCGGTTTTGCTTTGTTAATTTTCGGTCGAACACATCTTCAACCTGACATAATTAATACGGAAATTAATTATTCGGAGGCCTAAACGAAGGAATTTGGATAAAATGCCATGATCCCGGGTCTGAGCCCCGAGTCCAATTTTTGGGGCCATTTCCAATCAACATGTCAAATTTTGGCCCATTCCGACACCGTCGCGACAAATGACGAAATTGCACCTAGTGCGGTTTTTCTTTGTCAATTTTCTGACCAACACATCTTCAACCTGACATAATTAATATGGAAATTAATTATTCGGAGGCCTAAACGAAGGACTTTGGATAAAATACTGCGATCTCGAGTTTGTGCCCCGAGTCCAATTTCTGGGGCCGTTTCCAATAAACCTGCCAAATTTCAGCCCATTCCGACACCGTCGGGAAAAATGACGAAATTGCCCCTGGTGCGATTTTTCTTTGTTAATTTTCTGTTCAACACTTCTTCAACCTGACATAATTAATACGAAAATTAATTATTCGGAGGCCTAAACGAAGGAATTTGGCTAAAATCCCATGATCTCGGGTCTATGCCCCGAGTCCAATTTCTGGGCCGTTTCCAATCCACTTGCCAAATTTCGACCTATTTCGACACCGTCGCAACAAATGACAAAATTGCCACTGGTGCGGTTTTGCTTTGTTAATTTTCGGTCGAACACATCTTCAACCTGACATAATTAATACGGAAATTAATTATTCGGAGGCCTAAACGAAGGAATTTGGATAAAATGCCATGATCCCGGGTCTGAGCCCCGAGTCCAATTTTTGGGGCCATTTCCAATCAACATTTCAAATTTTGGCCCATTCCGACACCGTCATGACAAAAGACGAAATTGCCCTGGTGCGATTTTTCTTTGTTAATTTTCTGTTCAACACTTCTTCAAGCTGACATAATTAACACAGAAATTAATTATTCGGAGGCCTAAATGAAGGAATTTAGCTAAAATCCTGTGATCCCGGGTCTGTGCCCCGAGTCCGATTTCTGGGGCCGTTTCCAATCAACCTGCCAAATTTCGGCACATTTTGACACCGTCTCGACAAATAGCGAAATTGCCCCGGGTGCGGTTTTTCTTTGTAAATTTTCAGTCCAACACTTCTTCAGCATGACATAATTAATACGAAAATTAATTATTCGGAGGCCTAAACGAAGGACTTTGGCTAATATCCTGTGATCCCGGGTCTGTGCTATGAGTCCAATTTCTAGGGTCCTTTCCAATCAACCTGCCAAATTTCGGCCCATGCCGACACCGTCGCGACAAAAGACAAAATTGCCCCTATGCGGTTTTGCGTTGTTAATTTTCTATCGAACACATCTTCAACTTGACATAATTAATACGTAAATTAATTACTCGGAGGCTAAACGAAGGAATTTGCCTAAAATCCCGTGATCCCAGGTCTGTGCGCGACTCCAATTTCTGGGGCCGTTTCCAATCAGCCTGCCAAATCTCGGCCAATTCTGACACTGTCGCGACAAATGACAAAATTACCCCGGGTGCGGTTTTTCTTTGTTAATTTTCTGTCCGGCACTTCTTCAACCAGACATAATAAATATGGAAATTAATTATTCGGAGGCCTAAACGAAGGAATTTGGTTAAAGTCTCATGATCCCGGGGTCCAATTTCTGGGGCCCTTTCCAATAAACCTGCCAAATTTCGGCCCATTCCGACACCGTCGTGACAAATGACGAAATTGCCCCTGGTGCAATTTTTCTTTGTTAATTTTCTCTCCAACACTTGCTCAACCTGACATAAATAATACGAAAATTAATTATTCGGAGGAGTAAACGAATTAATTTGGCTAAAATCCGGTGATCCCGGGCCTGTGCCCCGAATCCAATTTCTCGGGCCGTTTCCAATCAATCTGCCAAATTTCGGCCCATTCCGACACCGTCGCGACAAATAACGAATTGCTCCTGGTGCGGTTTTTCTTTGTTAATTTTCTGTCCACCACTTCTTCAACCTGACACAATTAATACAGAAATTAATTATTCGGAAGCCTAAACGAAGGAATTTAGCTAAAATACCGTGATCCCGGGTCCGTGCCCCGAGTCCGATTTCTCGATCCGTTTCCAATCAACCTGCCAAATTTTGGCCCATTCCGACATCGTCGCGACAAAAGACGAAATTGCCCCTGGTACGATTTTGCGTTGTTTATTTTTTGTCCAACACATCTTCAACCTGACAGAATTAATACGGAAATTAATTATTCGGAGGATAAACAAAGGAATTTGCCTAAAATCCCATGATCCCGGGTCTGTGCCCCGACTCCAATTTCTAGGGCCGTTTCAACTCAACCTGCCAAATTTCGGCCCATTTCGACACTGTCGCGACAAATGATGAAATTGCCCCGGGTGCGGCTTTTCTTTGTTAATTTTCTATCCAACACTTCTTCAACCTGACATAATTAATACGAAAATTAATTATTCGAAAGCCAAAACGAAGGAATTTCACTAAAATCCTGTGATCCTGGGTCTGTGCCCCGAGTCCGATTTCTGGGGCCCATTCCAATCAACCTGCCTAATTTCGGCCCATTCCGACACCGTTGCGACAAATGACGAAATTGCCCCTGGTGCGGTTTTTCTTTGTTAATTTTTTGTCCAACACTTCTTCAATCTAACATAATTAATACGGAAATTAATTATTCGGAGGCCTAAACGAAGGAATTTGGCTAAAATCTCATGATCCCGGGTCTATGCCCCGGCCCCAATTTCTGGGGTCGTTTCCAATAAACCTGCCAAATTTCGGGCCATTCCGACACCGTCGGGACAAATGACGAAATTGCCCCAGGTAAGGTTTTTTTGGTTAATTTTCTGCCCAACACTTCTTCAACCTGACATAGTTGATACGAAAATTAATTATTCGGAGGCCTAAACGAAGGAATTTGGCTAAAATCCCGTGATCCCGGGTCTGTGCTCCGAGCCCAATTTTTGGGCCCTTTTCCAATTAACCTGCCAAATTTCGGCCCATTGCGACACCGTCGCGACAAGTGAAGAAATTACCCCTGGTGCGGTTTTTCTATCTTTATTTTCTGTCCGACACATCTTCAACCTGACATAATTAATACGGAAATTAATTATTCGAGGCCTAAACGAAGGAATTTGGATAAAATGCCATGATCCTGGGTCTGTGCCCCGAGTCCAATTTCGAGGGCCATTTCCAATCACCCTGCCAAATTTCGGTCCATTCCGACACCGTCTGGACAGATGACGAAATTGCCCCTGGTGCGGTCCTTCTTTCTTAATTTTCTGTCCAACACTTCTTCAACTGACATAATTAATACAGAAATTAATTATTTGAAAGCCTAAACGAAGGAATTTGGATAAAATACCGTGATCCTGAGTTTGTGCCCCGACTCCAATTTCTGGGGCCGTTCCCAATCAACATGCCAAATTCGGCCCATTCCGACACCGTTGTGACAAATGACAAAATTGCCCCGGGTGCGGTTTTTCTTAGTTAATTTTCTGTCCAACACTTCTTCAACCTGACATAATTAATACGTAAAGTAATTATTTGGAGGCCTAAATGAAGGAATTTGGATAAAATCCCGTGATCCTGGGTCTATGCCCCGACAATTTCTGGGGCCGTTTCCAATCAACCTGCTAAATTCTTGCCCATTTCGACACCGTCTCGACAAATAAGGAAATTGACCCAGGTGCGGTTTTTCTTTGTAAATTTTTAGTCCAACACTTCTTCAGCCTGACATAATCAATACTGAGATTAATTATTCGGAGGCCCAAATGAAGGAATTTGGCTAAAATCCCGTGATCCCGTGTTTGTTCCTCGAGTCCAATTTCTGGGGCCGTTTCAAATCAACCTGCCAAATTTCGGCCCATTCCGACACCGTCGCGACAAATAACAAAATATCCCCTGGTACCGTTTTTCTTTGCAAATTTTCAGTCCAACACTTCTTCAGCATGACATAATTAATACGGAATTTAATTATTCAGAGGCCTAAATGAAGGAATTTGGCAAAAATCTCGTGATCCCAGGTCTTTGCCCCGAGTCCAATTTCTAGGGCCGTTTCCAATCAACCTGCCAAATTTTGGCCCATTCCGACACCGTCGCGATAAAGGACGAAATTGCATCTGGTTCAGTTTTGCGTTGTTAATTTTCTGTCCAACACATCTTCAACCTGACATAATTAATACGGAAATGAATTTTTCGGAGGCTAAACGAAGGAATTTGCCTAAAATCCCGTGATCCCAGGTCTGTGCCTCGAGTCCAATTTCTGGGGCCGTTCCAAATCAACTTGCTAAATTCGGCCCATTTCGACACCGTTGTGACAAAGGACAAAATTGCCCCTGGTGCAGTTTTTCTTAGTTAATTTTCTGTCCAACACTTCTTCAACCGGACATAATTAATATGAAAATTAATTATTTGGAGGCCTAAACGAAGGAATTTAGATAAAATCCCGTGATCCCGGGTCTATGCCCCGAGTCCAATTTCTGGGGCCGTTTCCAATGAACCTACCAAATTTCTACCCATTCCGACACCGTCTCGACTAATGAGGAAATTGACCTAGGTGCGGTTTTTCTTTGTAAATTTTCAGTCCAACAGTTCTTCAGCCAGACATAATGGACATGGAAATTAATTATTTGGAGGCCTAAACGATGGAATTTGGCTAAATTCCCGTGATCCCGGGTCTGTGCCCCGAGTCCAATTTCTGGGGCCGTTTCCAGTCAACCAGCTAAATTTCAGCCCATTCCGACACTGTCGCGACAAATGACGAAATTGCTCTTGGTGAGGTTTTGCGTTGTTAATTTTCTATCCAACACATCTTCAACCTGATGTAATTGATGCGAAAATTAATAATTCGGAGACCTAAATGAAGGAATTTGGCTAAAATCCCGTGATCCCAGGTCTGTTCCTCGAGTCCAATTTCTGGGGCCGTTTCCGATCAACCTGTCAAATTTCAGCCCATTCCGACAGTCTAGACAAATGACGAAATTGCCCCGAGTTCGGTCTTTCTTTCTTAATTTTCTGTCCAACACTTTTTCAACCTGACATAATTAATACGAAAATTAATTATTTGGAGGCCTAAACGAAGGAATTTGGATAAAATCCCGTGATCCAGGGTCTGTGCCCTGAGTCCAATTTCTGGGGCCATTTCCAATCAACCTACCAAATTTCTGACCATTCCGATACCGTCTCGACAAATAACGAAATTGACCCAGGTGCGGTTTTTCTTAGTAAACTCTCATTCCAACACTTCTTCAGCCTGACATAATTAATACGAAAATTAATTATTCGGAGGCCTAAACGAAGGAATTTGGCTAAAATCACGTGATCCCAGGTCTGTGCCCCGAGCCCGATTTATAGGGCCGTTTCCAATCAACCTGCTAAATTTCGGCTCATTCCAACAACATTGTGACAAAAGAAGAAATTGCCTCTGGTTCGTTTTGCGTTGTTAATTTTCTATCTAACACATCTTCAACCCGACATAATTAATACGAAAATTAATTATTCGGAGGCCTAAACGAAGGAATTCGGCTAAAATCCCGTGATCTCGGGACTGTGCCCCGACTCCAATTTCTGGGGCCATTTTCAATCAACCTGCCAAATTTCGGCCCATTCTGACACTGTCTCGACAAATAACGAAATTGCCCTTGGTGCGATTTTTCCTTGCAAATTTTCAGTCCAACACTTCTTCAGCATGACATAATTAATGCGGAAATTAATTATTCGGAGGCCTAAACGATGGAATTTGGAAAAATCCCGTGATCCCAGGTCTGTGCCCCGAGCCCAATTTCTGGGGCCGTTTTTAATCAATCTGCCAAATTTTGGCCCATTCCGACACCGTCGCGACAAATGACGAAATTGCTCCCGGTGCGGTTTGGCGTTGTTAATTTTCTGTCCAACACATCTTCAACCTGACGTAATTAATACGAAAATTAATTATTTGGAGACCTAAACGAAGGAATTTGGCTAAAGTCCCGTGATCCCAGGTCTGTTCCTCGAGTCCAATTTCTGGGACTGTTTCCAATCAACGTGCCAAATTTCGGCCCATTCAGACGCCATCTAGTCAAATGATGAAATTGTCCCTAGTGCAGTCTTTCTTTCTTAATTTTCTGTTCAACACTTCTTCAACCTGACATAATTAATATGAAAATTAATTATTTGGAGGCCTAAACGAAGGAATTTGGATAAAATCCCGTGATCCCGGGTCTGTGCCCCTAGTCCAATTTCTGGGGCCGTTTCCAATCAACCTGCCAAATTTCTGACCATTCCGACACCGTCTCGACAAATAACGAAATTGACCCAGGTGCTTCTTTGTAAATTTTCAGTCCAACACTTTTTCAGCCTGACATAATTAATACGGAAATTAATTATTCGGAGGCCTAAACGAAGGAATTTGGCTAAAATCCCGTGATCCCGGGTCTGTGCCCCGAGTCCAATTTCTGAGGCCGTTTCCAATCAACCTATCAAATTTTGGCCCATTCCGACACCGTCGTGACAAATGACAAAATTGCTCCTGGTGCGATTTTGCGTTGTTAATTTTCTATCCAACACATCTTCAACCTGACAGAATTAATACGGAACTTAATTATTCGAAGGCCTAAACGATGGAATTTGGCTAAAATCCCGTGATCCCGGGTCTGTTCCTCGAGTCCAATTTCTAGGGCCGTTTCCAATCAACCTGCCAAATTTCGACCCATTCCGACACTGCCGTGACAAATGACAAAATTGCCCATAGTGCAGTTTTTCTTTATTAATTTTCTGTCCAACACTTCTTCAACTTGACATAATTTAAACGAAAATTAATTATTCGGAGGCCTAAACGAAGGAATTTCGCTAAAATCCCGTGATTCCAGGTCTGTGCCCCGAGTCCAATTTTTGGGGTGGTTTCCATTCAACCTGCCAAATTTCGGCCCATTTCGACACCGTCTCGACAAATGATGAAATTGCCCCTGGTGCGGTTTTTCTTTGTAAATTTTCAGTCCAACACTTCTTCAGCCTGACATAATTAATACGAAAATTACTTGTTCGGAGGCCTAAACGAAGGAATTTGGCTAAAATCCCGTGATCCCAGGTCTGTGCCCTGAGCTCGATTTCTGGGGCCGTTTGCAATCAACCTACCAAATTTCGGCTCATTCCGATACCGTTGCAACAAAAGACGAAATTCCCTCTGGTTCGATTTTACGTTGTTAATTTTCTGTCCAACACATCTTCAACCTGACATAATTAATACAAAAATTAATTATTCGAAGGCCTAAACGAAGGAATTTGGCTAAAATCCCGTGATCTCGGGACTTTGCCCAGACTCCAATTTCTAGGGCCGTTTCCAATCAACCAGCCAAATTTCAGCCCATTTCGACACCGTCTCGACAAATAACGAAATTGCCCCTGGTGCGGTTTTTCTTTGTTAATTTTGAGTCTAACACTTCTTCAGCCTGACATAATTAATAAGGAAATTAATTATTCGGAGGCCTAAACAAAGGAACTTGGCAAAAATCCCGTGATCCCAGGTCTGCATCTTGACCCTGATTTTTGGGGTTGTTTCCAATCAACCTGCCAAATTTCGGCCCATTCCGATATCGTCGCGACAAAAGACGAAATTGCCCCTGGTTCGGTTTTGCGTTGTTAATTTTTTGTCCTACACATCTTCAACCTGGCATAATTAATACAGAAACTAATTATTCGGAGGCTAACCGAATGAATTTGCCGAAAATCCTGTGATCCCGGGTCTGTGCCCCGAGTCAAATTTCTGGGGCCGTTTCCAATCAACCTGCCAAATTTCGATCCATTCCAACACCGTCACGACAAATGACAAAATTGCCCCTGGTGCGGTTTTGCTTTGTAAATTTTCTGTCCAACACATCTTTAACGTGACATAATTAATACGAAAATTAATTATTCGGAGGCCTAAATGAAGGAATTTAGCGAAAATCCCGTGATCCTGGGTCCGTGCCCTGAGTCCAATTTTTGAGGCCGTTTTCAATCAACCGGCCCAATTTCGGCCCATTCCGACGCCGTCGCGACAAATGACAAAATTGCCCCTGGTACGATTTTACATTGTTAATTTTCTGTACAACACATCTCAACCTGACATAATTAATACGAAAATTAATTATTCGGTGGCCTAAACGAAGGAATTTGGCTAAAATCCCGTGATCCCGGGTCTGTGCCCCGACTCTAATTTCTGGGGCCGTTTCTAGTCAACTTGCCAAATTTTGGCCCATTTCGAGACCGTTGCGACAAATGACGAAATTGCCCTTGGTGCGATTTTGCGTTGTTAATTTTCTGTCCAACACATCTTCAACCTGACATAATTATTACGAAAATTAATTATTCGGAGGCCTAAACGAAAGAATTTGGCTAAAATCCCGTGATCCTGGGACTTTGCCCAGAGTCCAATTTCTAGGGCCATTTCCAATCAAACTGCCAAATCTCGGCTCATTCTGACACTATCGCGACAAATGACGAAATTGCCCGTGTTGCGATTTTTCTTTGTTAATTTTCTGTCCAACACTTCTTCAACCTGACATAATTAATACGGAAATTAATTATTCGGAGGTCTAAACGACAGAATTTGGTTAAAATCTAGTGATCCTGGGTCTGTGCCCCGACTCCAATTTCTAGGGCCGTTTCCGATAAACCTGCCAAATTTCGGGCCATTCGGACACCGTCGGGACAAATGACGAAATTTTCCCCGATGCGGTTTTTTTTCGTTAAGTTTCTGTCCAACACTTCTTCAACCTGACATAATTAATATAGAAATTAATTATTCGGAGGCCTAAACGAAGGAATTTGGCTAAAATCCCGTGATCCCAGGTCTGTGCCCCGAGTCCAATTTCCGGGGTCGTTTCCAATCAACCTGCCAAATTTCGGCCCATTTCGACACCGTGGCGACAAATGAAGAAATTTCCCCTCGTGCGGTTTTTCTATCTTAATTTTCTGTCCAACACTTCTTCAACCTGACATAGTTAATACGAAAATTAATTATTTGAAAACCTAAACGAAGGAATTTGGCTAAAATCCCGTGATCCCTGGACTGTGCCCTGACGCCAATTTCCGGGGTCGTTTCCCATCAACCTGCCAAATTTCGGCCCATTCCAACATCGTCGCGACAAATGAAGAAATTGACCCTCGTGCGGTTTTTCTATCTTAATTTTCTGTCCAACACTTCTTCAACCTGGCATAATTAATACGAAAATTAATTCTTTGAAAGCCTAAACGAAGGAATTTGGCTAAAATCCCGTGATCCCTGGACTGTGCCTCGACTCCAATTTCTGTGACCGTTCCCAATCAGCCTGCCAAATTCGGCCCATTCCAACACCATCGTGACAAATGACGAAATTGCCCATGGTGAGATTTTACTTTGTTAATTTTCTGTCCGACACATCTTCAACCTGACATAATTAATACAGAAATTAATTATTCGGAGGCCTAAATGAAGGAATTTGGATAAAATCCAGTGATCCCAAGTTTGTGCCCCGAGTCCAATTTTTGGGGCCGTTTCCAATCAACCTGCCAAATTTCGGCCCACTTCGACACCGTCTCGACAAATGACGAAATTGCCCCTGGTGCGATCTTTCTTTCTTAATTTTCTGTCCAACACTTCTTCAACCTGACATAATTAATACGGAAATTAATTATTTGAAAGCCTAAACGAAGGGATTTGGCTAAAATCCCGTGATCCCTAGACTGTGCCCCGACTCCAATTTCTGGGGCCGTTCCCAATAAACCTGTCGAATTCGGCCCATTCCGACACCGTTTTGACAAATGACGAAATTGCCCCTGGTGCGATTTTTCTTTGTTAATTTTCTATCCGACACTTCTTCAACCTGACATAATTAATTCGAAAATTAATTAGTCGGAGGTCTAAATGAAGGAATTTGGATAAAATCCCGTGATCCCGAATCTGTGCCCTGAGTTTAATTTTTGGAGCCGTTTCCAATCAACCTGCCAAATTTTGGCCCATTCCGACACCGTCTCGACAAATAACAAAATTGAACCTGGTGCGGTTTTTCTTTGTAAATTTTCAGTCCAACACTGCTTCAGCCTGACATAATTAATACGAAAATTAATTATTCAGAGGCCTAAACGAAGGAATTTGGCTAAAATCCTGTGATCCCGGGTCTGTGCCCCGAGTCCAATTTCTAGGGCCGTTTCCAATCAACCTGCCAAATTTTGGCCCATTTCGACACCGTCGCGACAAATGATGAAATTCCTCCTGGTACGGTATTGCGTTGTTAATTTTCTGTCCAACATATCTTCAATCTGACGTTATCAATACGGAAATTAATTATTCGGAGGCCTAAATGAAGGAATTTGGCTAAAATCCCATGATCTGGGTCTGTTCCCCGAGTCCAATTTTTGGGGCCGTTTCCAATAAACCTGCCAAATTTCTGCCCATTCCGACACCGTCGGGAAAAATGACGAAATTGCCCCAAGTGCCTTTTTTCTTTGTTAATTTTCTGTCCAACACTTCTTCAACCTGACATAATTAATACGGAAATTAATTATTCGGAGGCCAAAATGAAGGAATTTGGCTAAAATCCCGTGATCCCGGGTCTGTGCCTCGAGTCCAATTTCTGGGGCTGTTTCCAATCAACCTGCCAAATTTCGGCCCATTCCTACATCGTCGTGACAAATGACGAAATTTCCCCTGGTGCCGTTTCTCTTTGTTAATTTTCTGTGCAACACTTCTTCAACCTGACATAGTTCACACGAAAATTAATTATTCGGGTGCCTAAACGAAGGAATTTGGCTAAAATCTCGTGATCCCATGTCTATGCCCCAAGTCCAATTTCTCGGGCCATTTCCAATCAACCTGCCAAATTTTGGCCCATTCCGATACTGTCGCGATAAATGACAAAATTGCCCCTGGTACAGTTTTGCGTTGTTAATTTTCTGTCCAACACATCTTCAACCTAACATAATTAATACGAAAATTAATTATTTGGAGGCTGAACGAATGAATTTGGATAAAATCCCGTGATCTAGGGTCTAATTCCCGAGTCCAATTTCTGGGGCCGTTTCCAATCAACCTGCCAAATTTCCGCCCATTCCGACACCGTCTCGACAAATAAGGAAATTGACCCAGGTGCGATTTTTCTTTGTAAATTTTCAGTCCAACACTTCTTCAACCTGACATAATGAATACGGAAATTAATTATTTAGAGGCCTAAACGATGGAATTTGGCTAAATTCCCGTGATCCCGGGTCGGTGCCCCGAGTCCAATTTCTGGGGCCGTTTACAATCAACCTGCCAAATTTCGGCCCATTCCAACACTGTCGCGAAAAATGACGAAATTGCTCCTGGTGCGATTTTACGTTGTTAATTTTCTGTCCAACACATCTTCAACCTGACGTAATTAATACGAAAATTAATTATTCGGAGACCTAAACGAAGGAATTTGGCTAAAATCCCATAATCCTGGATCTGTTCCCCGAGTCCAATTTCTGGGGCTGTTTCCAATCAACGTGCCAAATTTCGGCCCATTCCGACACTGTCTAGACAAATGACCAAATTGCCCCTAGTGCGGTCTTTCTTTCTTAATTTTCTGTCCAACACTTCTTCAATCGGACATAATTAATACGAAAATTAATTATTTGGAGGCCTAAACGAAGGAATTTGGATAAAATCCCGTGATCCCGGGTCTGTGCCCCGAGTCCAGTTGGGGCCATTTCCAATCAACCTGCCAAATTTCTGCCCATTCTGACACTGTCTCGACAAATAATGAAATTGACCCATGTGTGGTTTTTCTTTGTAAATTTTCAGTCCAACACTTCTTCAGCCCGACGTAATTAATACGGAAATTAATTATTCGAAAGCCTAAACGATGGAATTTGGCTAAAATCCCGTGATCCTGGGTCTGTGCCCCGAGTCCAATTTCTAGGGCCGTTTCTAATCAACCTGCCAAATTTCGGCCCATTCCAACACCGTCGCGACAAATGACGAAATTGCTCCTGGTACGGTTTTGCGTTGTTAATTTTCTGTCCAACACATCTTCAACCTAACGTAATTAATACGGAAATTAATTATTCGAAGGCCTAAACGAAGGAATTTGGATAAAATCCCGTGATCCCGGGTCTGTGCCCCGAGTCCAATTTCTGGGGCCATTTCCAATCAACCTACCAAATTTCTACCCACTCTGACACCGTCTCGACAAATAACAAAATTGACCCCGGTGCAGTTTTTCTTCCTAAATTTTCAGTCCAACACTTCTTCAGCCTGACATAATTAATATAAAAATTAATTATTTGGAGGCCTAAACGATGGAATTTGGCTAAAATCCCGTGATCCCGGGTCTGTGCCCCGAGCCCAATTTCTAGGGCCGCTTCCAATCAACCTGCCAAATTTCGGCCCATTTCGACACCTTCGCGACAAATGACGAAATTACTCCTGGTGCGATTTTGCGTTGTTAATTTTCTATCCAACACATCTTCAACCTGATGTAATTAATACGGAAATTAATTATTCGGAGGCCTAAATGAAGGAATTTAGCTAAAATCCCATGATCCCGGGTCTGTTTCTCGAGTCCAATTTCTGGGGCCGTTTCCAATCAACCTGTTGAATTTCGACCCATTTCGACACTGTCGTGACAAATGACGAAATTGCCTCTGGTACGATTTTTCTTTGTTAATTTTCTTTCCAACACTTCTTCAACTTGACATAATTAATACGGAAATTAATTATTCAGAGGCCTAAACGAAGGAATTTGGCCAAAATCTCGTGATCCCGGGTCTATGCCCCGAGTCCAATTTCCGGGGCCGTTTCCATTCAACTTGCCAAATTTCGGCCCATTCCGACACCGTCTCGACAAATGATGAAATTGAACCTGGTGCGATTTTCATTGTAAATTTTCAGTCCAACACTTCTTCAGCCTGACATAATTAATACGGAAATTACTTATTCGGAGGCCTAAACGAAGGAATTTGGCTAAAATCCTGTGATCCCAAGTCTGTGCCCCGAGCCCGATTTCTAGGGCCGTTTCCAATCAACCTGCCAAATTTCTACTCATTTCTACGCCGTCGCAATAAAAGAAAAAATTGCATCTGGTTCTGTTTTGCGTTGTTAATTTTCTGTCCAACACAAATTCAACCTGACATAATTAATACGAAAATTAATTATTCGGAGGCTAACTGAATGAATTTGCCTAAAATCCCGTGATTCCAGGTTTGTGCCCCGAGTCCAATTTCTGGGGACGTTTCCAATCAACCTTCCAAATTTCAACCCATTCCGACACCGTCACGACAAATGAGAAAATTGCCCCTGGTGTGGTTTTGCTTTGTAAATTTTCTGCCCAACACATCTTCAACGTGACATAATTAATACGAAATTTAATTATTAAGAGGCCTAAACGAAGGAATTTGACTAAAATCCCGTGAACCAGGCTCTGTGCCTCGAGTCCAATTTCTGGGGCCGTTTCCGATCAACCTGCCAAATTTCTGCCCATTCCGACACTGTCGCGACAAATGACGAAATTGCCCCTGGTACGATTTTTCTTTGTTAATTTTCTGTCCAACACTTCTTCAACCTAACATAATTAATACGGAAATTAATTTTTCGGAGGCCTAAACGAAGGAATTTGGCTAAAATCCCGTGATCCCGGATCTGTGCCTCGAGTCCAATTTCTAGGGCCGTTTCCAATTGACCTACCAAATTTCGGGCCCATTCCAGCACCGTCGCGACAAATGACGAAATTGCCCCTGGGGCGATTTTCTTTGTTAATTTTCTTTTCAACACTTCTTCAACCTGACATAATTAATACAGAAATTAATTATTTAGTGGCCTAAATGAAGGAATTTAGCGAAAATCCCGTGATCCTGGGTCCGTGCCCCGTGTCCAATTTCTGAGGCCGTTTTCAATCAACCTGCCCAATTTCGGCACATTCCGACACCGTTGCAACAAATGACAAAATTGCCCTTGGTGCAGTTTTGCGTTGTTAATTTTCTGTCCAACACATCTCAACATGACATAGTTAATACGGAAATTAATTATTCGGAGGCCTAAACGAATGAATTTGGCTAAAATCTCGTGATCCCGGGTCTGTGCCCCGACTCTAATTTCTGGAGCCGTTTACAGCCAACCTACCAAATTTCGTCCCATTCCGACACCGTCGCGACAAAAGACGAAATTGCCTTGGTTCGGTTTTGCGTTGTCAAGTTTCTGTCCAACACATCTTCAACCTGACATAATCAATACGGAAATTAATTATTCGGAGGTTAACCGAATGAATTTGCCTAAATTCCCATGATCCTGGGTCTTTGCCCGTGTCCAATTTCTGGGGGCCGTTTCCAATCAACCTGCCAAATTTCGACCCATTCCGACACCGTCGCGATAAATGACAAAATTGCCCCTGGTGCGGTTTTGCTTCATAAATTTTCGGTCCAACACGTCTTCAACGTGACATAATTAATACGGTATTTAATTATTCAGAGGCTTAAATGAAGGAATTTGGCTAATATCCCATGAACCCGGCTCTGTGCCCCGAGTCCAATTTCTGGGGCCGTTTCCAATCAACCTGCCAAATTTAGACCCATTACGACACTGTCGCGACAAATGACGAAATTGCCCCTGATACGGTTTTTCTTTGTTAATTTTATGTTCAACACTTCTTCAACCTGACATAATTAATACGGAAATTAATTATTCGGAGGCCTAAATGAAGGAATTTGGATAAAATTCAGTGATCCCGGGTCTATGCCCCGAGTCCAATTTCTGGGGTCGTTTCCAATCAACCTGCCAAATTTCTGCCCATTCCGACACCGTCTCGACAACGAAATTGACCCAGGTGCAATTTTTCTTTGTAAATTTTCAGTCCAACACTTCTTCAGCTTGACATAATGAATACGGAAATTAATTATTTGGTGGCCTAAACGATGGAATTTGGCTAAATTCCCGTGATCCCAAGTCTGTGCCCCGAGTCCAATTTCTGAGGCCGTTTCCAATCAACCTGCCAAATTTCGGCCCGTTCCGACACCATCGCGACAAATGACGAAATTGCTCTTGGTGCGGTTTTGCGTTGTTAATTTTCTGTCCAACACAACTTCAACCTGATGTAATTAATACGAAAATTAATTATTCAAAGACCTAAATGAAGGAATTTCACTAAAATCCCGAGATCCCTGGTCCGTTCCTCGAGTCCAATTTCTGGGGCTGTTTCCAATCAACATGTCAAATTTCGGCCCATTCCGACACCGTCTAGACAAATGATGAAATTGCCCCTAGTGCAGTCTTTCTTTCTTAATTTTCTGTCCAACAGTTCTTCAACCTGACATAATTAATACGAAAATTATTTATTTGAAGGCCTAAAAGAAGGAATTTGGATAAAATCCCGTGATCCCGGGTCTGTGCCCCGAGTCCAATTTCTGGGGCCGTTTCCAATCAACCTGCCAAATTTCTACCCATTCTGACACCGTCTCGACAAATAACGAAATTAGCCAGGTGCGATTTTTCTTTGTAAATTTTCAGTCCAAAACTTCTTCAGCCTGACATAATTAATACGGAAATTAATTATTCGGAGGCCTAAACTAGGGAATTTGGCAAAAATCCCGTGATCCCAAGTCTGTACCCCGAGCCCGATTTCTGGGGCCGTTTCGAGTCAACCTGCCAAATTTCGGCCCATTCCGACACCGTCGAAACAAAAGACAAAATTGCCTCTAGTTCGATTTTGAGTTGTTAATTTTCTTTCGAACACATCTTCAACCTGACATAATTAATATGGAAATTAATTATTCGGAGGCTAACCGAATGAATTTGCCTAAAATCCCATGATCCCGGGTCTGTGCCCCGAGCCCAATTTCTGGGGCCGTTTCCAATCAACCTGCCAAATTTCGACCCATTCCGACACCGTCGCGACAAATGACAAAATTGCCCCAGGTGCGGTTTTGCTTTGCAAATTTTCTGTCCAACACATCTTCAACGTGACATAATTAATAAGGAATTTAATTATTCAGAGGCCTAAACGAAGGAATTTAGCTAAATTCCCGTGAACCCTGCTCTGTGCCCCGAGTCCAATTTCTGGGGCCGTTTCCAATCAACCTGCCAAATTTCGGCCCATTCCGACACTGTCGCGACAAATGACGAACTTTCCCCTGGTACGATTTTTCTTTGTTAATTTTCTGTCCAACACTGATTCAACCTGACATAATTAAAACGAAAATTAATTATTCGGAGGCCTAAACGAAGGAATTTGGCTAAAATCCCGTGATCCCGGGTTTGTGCCCCGAGTCCAATTTCTAGGGCCGTTTACAATTGACCTACCAAATTTTGGGCCCATTCCGGCACCATCGCGATAAATGACGAAATCGCCCCTGGGGCGATTTTCATTGTTAATTTTCTTTTCAACACTTCTTCAACCTGACATAATTAATACGAAAATTAATTATTCGGTGGCCCAAACGAAGGAATTTAGCGAAAATCCCGTGATCCCGGGTCAGTGCCCCGAGTCCAATTTCTGGGGCCGTTTCCAATCAACTTGCCAAATTTCTGCCCGTTCCGACACCGTCGCGACAAATGACGAAATTGCTCTTGGTGCGATTTTGTGCTGTTAATTTTCTGTCCAACACATCTTCAACCTGATGTAATTAATACGAAAATTAATTATTCGGAGACCTAAACGAAGGAATTTTGCTAAAATCCCGTGATCCCAGGTCAGTTCCTCGAGTTCAATTTCTGGGGCAGTTTCCAATCAACGTGCCAAATTTCGGCCCATTCCGACACCGTCTAGACAAATGACGAAATTGCCCCTAGTGCAGTCTTTCTTTCTTAATTTCCTGTCCAACACTTCTTCAACCTGATATAATTAATACGAAAATTAATTATTTGGAGGCCTAAACGAAGGAATTTGGGTAAAATCCCGTGATCCCGGGTCTGTGCACCGAGTCCAATTTCTGGGGCCGTTTCCAATTAACCTGCCAAATTTCTGCCCATTCTGACACCGTCTCAACAAATAACGAAATTGACCCAGATGCGGTTTTTCTTTTTAAATTTTCAGTCCAACACTTCTTCAGCCTGACATAATTAATACGAAAATGAATTATTCGGAGGCCTAAACGATGGAATTTGGCTAAAATCCCGTGATCTCGGGTCTGTGCCCCGAGTCCAATTTCAGGGGCCGTTTCCAGTCAACCTACCAAATTTTGGCCCATTCCGACACCGTCGCGACAAATGACGAAATTGCTCCTGGTGCGGTTTTGCATTGTTAATTTTCTGTCCAACAGATCTTCAACCTGACGTAATTAATACGGAAATTAATTGTTCGAAGGACTAAATGAAGGAATTTGGCTAAAATCCTGTGATCCCGAGTCTGTGCCCCGAGTCCAATTTCTAGGGCCGTTTACAATTGACCTACCAAATTTCGGGCCCATTCCGGCACCATCGCGACAAATGATGAAATTGCCCCTGGGGCGATTTTCATTGTTAATTTTCTTTTCAACACTTCTTCAACCTGACATAATTAATACGAAAATTAATTATTCGGTGGCCCAAACGAAGGAATTTAGTGAAAATCCCGTGATCCCGAGTCAGTGCCCCGAGTCCAATTTCTGGGGCCGTTTTCAATCAACCTGCCAAATTTTGACCCATTCCGACACTGTCTTGACAAATGACGAAATTGCCTCTAGTGCGATTTTTCTTTGTTAATTTTCTGTCCAGCACTTCTTCAACTTGGCATAATTAATACGGAAATTAATTATTCGGGGGCCTAAACGAAGGAATTTGTCTAAAATCCCGTGATCCCGGGTCTGTGCCCCGAGTCCAATTTCTGGGGCCGTTTCCATTCAACCTGCCAAATTTCGGCCCATTCCGACACCGTCTCGACAAATGCTGAAATTGCCCCTGGTGCGATTTTTCTTTGTAAATTTTCAGTCCAACACTTCTTCAGCCTGACATAATTAATACGGAAATTACTTATTCGGAGGCCTAAACGAAGGAATTTGGCTAAAATCCCATGATCCAAAGTCTGTGCCCCGAGCCCGATTTCTGGGGCCGTTTCCTATCAACTTGCCAAATTTCTGCTCATTTCGACACCGTCGCGACAAAAGACGAAATTGCCCCTTGTTCGGGTTTGCATTGTTAATTTTCTATCCAACACATTTTCAACCTGACATAATTAATACGGCAATTAATTATTCGGAGGCCTAAACGAAGGAATTTGACTAAAATCCCGTGATCCCGGGACTGTGCCCGGACTCCAATTTCTAGGGCCGTTTCCAATCAACCTGCCACCTTTCGTCCCATTCCGACACCGTCTCGACAAATAACGAAATTACCCCTGGTGCGATTTTTCTTTGTAAATTTTCAGTCTAACACTTCTTCAGCCTAACATAATTAATACAGAAATTATTTATTCGGAGGCCTAAATGAAGGAATTTGGAAAAAATCCCGTGATCCCAAGTTTTTACCCCGAGCCTGATTTCTGGGGCCGTTTCCAATCAACCTACCAAATTGAGGCCCATTCCGGCACCGTCGCTACAAAAGACGAAATTGCCCCTGGTTCTGTTTTGCGTTGTTAATTTTCTATCCAACACATCTTCAACCTGACATAATTAATATGGAAATTAATTATTCGGAGGCTAACCGAAGGAATTTGCCTAAAATCCCGTGATCCTAGGTCTGTGCCCCGAGTCCAATTTATGGGGCCGTTTCCAATCAACCTGCCAAATTTCAACACATTTCGACACCGTCGCGACAAATGACAAAATTGCCCCTGGTGCGATTTTGCTTTGTAAATTTTCTATCCAACACATCTGCAACGTGACATAATTAATACGGAATTTAATTATTTAGAGGCCTAAACGAAGGAATTTGGCTAAAATCCCGTGAACCCGGATCTGTGCCCCGAGTTTCTGGGGTTGTTTCCAATCAACCTGCCAAATTTCAGCCCATTCCGACACTGTCGTGACAAATGACGAAATTGCCCCTGGTACGATTTTTCTTTGTTAATTTTCTGTGCAACACTTCTTCAACCTGACATAATTAATACGAAAATTAATTATTCGGAGGCTTAAACGAAGGAATTTGGCTAAAATCCCGTGATCCCGGGACTAAGACACATCTGCAACGTGACATAATTTCCGACACCGTCGCGACAAATGACAAAATTGCCCCTGGTGCGATTTTTCTTTGTTAATTTTCTGTGCAACACTTCTTCAACCTGACATAATTAATACGAAAATTAATTATTCGGAGGCTTAAACGAAGGAATTTGGCTAAAATCCCGTGATCCCAGGTCTGTGCCCCTAGTTCAATTTCTAGGGCCGTTTCCAATTGACCTACCAAATTCCGGGCCCATTCCGACACCGTCACGACAAATGATGAAATTGCCCCTGGGGCGATTTTCTTTGTTAATTTTCTTTCCAACACTTCTTCAACCTGATATAATTAATACGAAATTTAATTATTCGGTGGCCTAAACGAAGGAATTTAGTAAAAATCTCGTGATCCTGGGTCCGTGCCCCGAGTCCAATTTTCGAGGCCGTTTTCAATCAACCTGCCCAATTTCGCCCCATTTTGACACCATTGTGACAAATGACAAAATTGCCCCTAGTGCGGTTTTGCGTTGTTAATTTTCTGTCCAACACATGTCAACCTGACATAATTAATATGAAAATTAATTATTCGGAGGCCTAAACGAATGAATTTGGCTAAAATCCCATGATTTTGGGTCTGTGCCCCGACTCCAATTTCTGGGGCCGTTAACAGTCAACCTACCAAATTTCGGCCCATTTCGACACCGTCGCGACGAATGACGAAATTGCCGCTAGTGTAATTTTGCATTGTTAATTTTCAGTCCAACACATCTTCAACCTGACATAGTTATTACGGAAATTAATTATTCGGAGGCCTAAACGAAGGAATTTCGCTAAAATCCCGTGATCCCGGGTCCATGCCCCGAGTCTAATTTCTGGGGCCGTTTCCAATCAACCTGCCAAATTTCGGCTCATTCCGACACTGTCGCGACAAATGACGAAATTGCCCATGGTGCGGCTTTTCTTTGTTAATTTTCTGTCCAACACTTCTTCAACTTGACATAATTAATACGAAAATTAATTATTCGGAGGCCTAAACGAAGGAATTTGGATAAAATCCCTTGATCTAGGGTCTATGCCCCGAGTCCAATTTCTGGAGCCGTTTCCAATCAACCTGCCAAATTTTTCCCTATTTCGACACCGTCTCGACAAATAAGGAAATTGACCCAGGTGCGGTTTCTCTTTGTAAATTTTCAGTCCAACACTTCTTTAGCCTGACATAATGAATACGAAAATTAATTGTTTGGAGGCCTAAACGATGGAATTTGGCTAAATTCCCGTGATCCCGGGTCTGTGCCCTAAGTCCAATTTTCGGGGTCGTTTCCAATCAACCTGCCAAATTTCGGCCCATTCCGACACCATTGTGACAAATGAAGAAATTGCCCCTAGTGCGATTTTTCTATCTTAATTTTCAGTCCAACACTTCTTCAAACTGACATAATTAATACGGAAATTAATTATTTGAAAGCCTAAACGAAGGAATTTGGCTAAAATCCTGTGATCCCTGGACTGTGCCCCGACTCCAATTTTCGGGGTCGTTTCCAATCAACCTGCCAAATTTCGGCCCATTCCGACACCGTCGTGACAAATAAAGAAATTGCCCCACGTGCGGTTTTTCTATCTTAATTTTTTGTCCAATACTTCTTCAACTTGGCATATTTAATACGGAAATTAATTATTTGAAACCCGAAACGAAAGAATTTGGCCAAAATCCCATGATCCCTGGAATATACCCCGACTCCAATTTCTGGGGCCGTTCCCAATCAGCCTGCCAAATTCGGCCCATTTCGAAACCGTCACGACAAATGACGAAATTGCCCATGGTGCAATTTTGCTTTGTTAATTTTTTGTCTGACACATCTTCAACCTGACGTAATTAATGCAGAAATTAATTATTCGGAGGCCTAAACGAAGGAATTTGGATAAAATCCCGTGATCCCTGGACTGTGCCCCGAGTCCAATTCATTGGGCCGTTTCCAATCAACCTGCCAAATTTTGGCCCATTCCGACACCGTCTCGACAAATGACGAAATTGCCCCTGGTGTGGTCTTTCTTTCTTAATTTTCTGTCCAACACTTCTTCAACCTGACATAAATAATACGAAAATTAATTATTTGAAAGCCTAAACAAAGGAATTTGGCTAAAATCCCGTGATCCCGGGACTAAGCCCCGACTCCAATTCTGGGGCCGTTCCCAATCAACTTGCCAAATTCGGCCCATTCCGACACCGTTGTGACAAATGACGAAATTGCCCCTGCTGCGATTTTTCTTTGTTAATTTTCTGTCCAACACTTCTTCAACCTGACACAATTAATTCGGAAATTAATTAGTGGGAGGCCTAAACGAAGGAATTTGGATAAAATCCCGTGATCCCGGGTCTGTGCCCTGAGTTCAATTTTTGGGGCCGTTTCCAATCAACTTGCCAAATTTTGGCCCATTCCGACACCGTCTCGACAAATAACGAAATTGACCCTGGTACGATTTTTCTTTGTAAATTTTCAGTCCAACAATTTTTTAGCCTGACATAATTAATACGAAAATTAATTATTTGGAGGCCTAAACTTAGGAATTTGGCTAAAATCCTGTGATCCCGAGTCTGTGCCCCGAGTCCAATTTCTAGGGCCGTTTCCAATCAACCTGCCAAATTTCGGCCCATTCCGACACCATCGCGACAAATGACGAAATTCCTCTTAGTGCGGTTTTGTGTTGTTAATTTTCTGTCCAACACATCTTCAACCTAACGTAAGTAATACAGAAATTAATTATTCAGAGGCCTAAATGAAGGAATTTGGCTAAAATCCCATGACCGTGGGTCTGTTCGCCGAGTCCAATTTCTGGGGCCGTTTCCAATGAACCTGCCAAATTTCGGCCCATTCTGACACTGTCGTGACAAATGATGAAATTGCCCCTGGTGGTTTTTCTTTGTTAATTTTCTGTCAACAGTTCTTCAACCTGACATAATTAATACGGAAATTAATTATTCGGAGGCCTAAACGAAGGAATTTGGCTAAAATCTCGTGATCCCGGGTCTGTGCCCCAACTCCAATTTTTGGGGCCGTTTCCAATAAACCTGCCAAATTTCTGCCACTTCAATACCGTCAGGAAAAATGACAAAATTGCCCCTGGTACAGTTTTTCTTTGTTAATTTTCTGTCCAACACTTCTTCAACTTGACATAATTAATACGAAAATGAATTATTCGGAGGCCTAAATGAAGGAATTTGGCTAAAATTTCATGATCCCGGGTCTGTGCCTCAAGTCAAATTTCTGGGGCCATTTCCAATCAACCTGCCAAATTTCGGCCCATTTCGAAACCGTCGCGACAAATGACAAAATTGCCTCTGGTGCGGTTTTGCTTTGTTAATTTTCTGTCTAACACATCTTCAACCTGACATAATTAATACGGAAATTAATTATTCGAGGGCCTAAACAAAGGAATTTGGATAAAATCCCATGATCCCGGGTTTGAGCCCCGAGTCCAATTTCTGGGGCCGTCTCCAACCAACTTGCCAAATTTCAGCCCATTCTGACACCGTCGTGACAAATGACGAAATTGCCCTTTGTGCCGTTTTTCTTTGTTAATTTTCTGTGCAACACTTCTTCAACCTGACATAATTAACACGAAAATTAATTATTTGTAGGCCTAAACGAAGGAATTTGGATAAAATCCCGTGATCCCGGGTCTGTGCCCCGAGTCCAATTTCTAGGGCCGTTTCCAATCAACATGCCAAATTTCGGCCCATTCCGACTCGGTCGCGACAAATGACGAAATTGACGTTGGTATGATTTTTCTTTGTCAATTTTATGTCCAACACTTCTTCAGTCTGATGTAATTAATATGGAAATTAATTATTCGGAGGCCTAAATGAAGGAATTTGGCTAAAATCCCGTGATCCTGGGTCTGTGCCCCGAGTCCAATTTCTGGAACCATTTCCAATCAACATGCCAAATTTCGGCCTCTTCCGACAACGTCGCGATAGATAACAAAATACTCCCTGGTGCGGTTTTTCTTTCTTAATTTTCTGTCGAACACTTCTTCAACCCGACATAATTAATACGGAAATAAATTATTCGAAAGCCTAAACGAAGGAATTTGGCTAAAATCTCGTGATCCTGGGTCTGTGCCTCAACTCCAATTTCTGGGGTCGTTTCCAATCAACTTGCCAAATTTCGGCCCATTCCGACACCGTCGCGACAAATGACGAAATTGCCCTTGGTGCGGTTTTTCTTTGTTAATTTTCTATCCAAAACTTCTTCAACATGACAAAATTAATACGGAAATTAATTATTCGGAGGCCTAAACGAAGGAACTTGGCTAAAATCCCGTGATCCCGGGTTTGTGCTCCGAGTCCAATTTCTGATGTCATTTCCAATCAACCTGCCAAATTTTTGCCCATTTTGACACCGTAGCGACAAATGACGAAATTGTCCCTAGTGCGGTTTTGTGTTGTTAATTTTCTGTCCAACACGGCTTCAACCTGACATAATTAATACGAAAATTTATTATTCGGAGGCCTAAATGAAGGAATTTGGATAAAATTCCGTGATCCCGGGTCTGTGCCTTGAGTCCAATTTCTGGGGTCGTTTCCAATAAACCAGCCAAATTTCGGCCCATTCCATCACCGTCGTGACGAATGACAAAATTGCCCCTGGTGTGATTTTTCTTTGTTAATTTTCTGTCCAACACTTCTTCAACCTGACATAAATAACACGAAAATTAATTATTCGTAGGCCTAAACGAAGGAATTTGGATAAAATCCCGCGATTCCGAGTCTGTGCCCCGAGTTAAATTTCTGGGGCCGTTTCCAATCAACCTACCAAATTTCGGCCCATTTCGGCATCGTCGCGACAAATGATGAAATTGCCCCAGGTGCTGTTTTTCTTTGTTAATTTTCTGTCCAACACTTCTTCAGCCTGACATAATTAATACGAAAATTAATTATTCTGTGTGATTTTTCTTTGTTAATTTTCTGTCCAACACTTCTTCAGCCTGACATAATTAATACGAAAATTAATTATTCGGAGGCCTAAATGAAGGAATTTGGCAAAAATCCCGTGATCCTAGGTCTGTGCCCCGAGTCCAATTTTTCAGGCCGTTTCCAATCAACCTGCCAAATTTTGGCCCATTCTGACAACGTCACGACAAATGACGAAATTGCCCTTGGTGCGATTTTTCTTTGTTAATTTTCTGTCCAACACTTCTTCAACTTGACATAATTAATACGGCAATTAATCATTCGGAGGCCTAAACGATGGAATTTGGCTAAAATCTAGTGATCCCGGGTCTATGGCCCAACTCCAATTTCTGGGGCCGTTTCCAATCAACCTGCTAAATTTCAACCCATTCCGGCACCGTTGCGACAAATGACAAAATTGCCCCTGGTACAGTTTTGCGTTGTTAATTTTCTGTCCAACACATCATCAACCTGACATAATTAATGCGGAAATTAATTATTCGGAGGCCTAAACGAAGGAATGTGGTTAAAATCTCGTGATCCTAGGTTTGTGCCACGACTCCAACTTCTAGGGCCGTTTTCAATCGACCAGCCAAAGTTCGGCCCATTCCGACACCGTCGCGACAAATGACGAAATTGCCTCTGGTGCGATTTTTTGTTGTTAATTTTCTATCCAACACTACTCCAACATGACAAAATTAGTACGAAAATTAATTATTCGGAGGCCTAAACGAAGGAATTTGGCTAAAATCCCGTGATCTCGGGTTTATGCCCCGACTCCAATTTCTGGGGCCGTTTCCAATCAACCTGTCGAATTTCGGCCCATTCCGACATCGTCGCGACAAACGACGGAATTGCCCCGGTGCGATTTTACTTTCTTAATTTTCTGTGCAACACTTCTTCAACCTAGCATAATTAATACGAAAATTAATTATTCGGAGGCCTAAACGAAGGAATTTGGCTAAAATCCAGTGATCCCGGGTCTGTTCCCCGACTCCAATTTCGGGGGCCGTTTCCGGTCAACCTGCAAAATTTCGGCCTATTCCGTCACCGTTGCGACAAATGACGAAATTACTCCTGGTGCGGTTTTGCGGCGTTAATTATGTGCCCAACACATCTTTGACCTCATATAATTAATACGGAAATTAATTATTCGGTGGCCTAAACGATAGAATTTGACTAAAATCCCGTGATCCCAGGTCTGTGCCCCGAGACCAATTTTTGGGGACGTTTCCAATCAACGTGCCAAATATTGGCCCATTCTGACAACGTCGTGACAAATGATGAAATTGCCCCTGGTGCGATTTTTCTTTGTTAATGTTCTGTCCAACACTTCTTCAACCGGATATAATTAATACGGAAATTAATTATTCGGAGGCCTAAACGAAGGAATTTGGCTAAAATCCCGTGATCCCGGGTCTGTTCCCCGACTCCAATTTTCGAGGCCGTTTCCAATCAACCTGCCAAATTTCGGCCCATTACGACACTGTCGCGACAAATGACGAAATTGCCCCTGGTGCGGTTTTTCTTTGTTAATTTTCAATTCAACACTTCTTCAACCTGACATAATTAATATGGGAATTAATTATTGGGAGGCCTAAACGAAGGAATTTGGCTAAAATTCCGTGATCCCGGGTCTGTGCCTCGACTCCAATTTCTGGGGCCGTTTCCAATCAACCTGCCAAATTTTGGCCCATTCCGACACCATCGCGACAAATGACGAAATTGCCCCTGGTGCGATTTTTCTTTGTTAATTTTCTGTCCAACACTTTTCCAACATGACAAAATTAATACGAAAAATAATTATACGGGGGCCTAAACAAAGGAATTTGACTAAAATCCCATGATCTCGGGTTTGTACCCCGAGTCCAATTTTTGGGGCCGTTTCCAATCAACCTACCAAATTCGGCCCAATCAGACATCGTCGCGACAAATGACGAAATTGCCCCTGGTGCGATTTTTCTTTGTTAATTTTCTGTTCAACACTTCTTCAACCTGACATAATTAATAAGAAAATTAATTATTCGGAGGCCTAAACGCAGGAATTTGGCGAAAATCCCGAGATCTCGGGTCTGTGCCCTGGTCCAATTTCTGGGGCCGTTTCCAATCAAACTGTCAAATTTCAGCCCATTCCGACACCGTCGTGACAAATGAGGAGATTGCCCCTGGTGCGATTTTTCTTTTTTAATTTTTCTGTCTAACACTTCTTCAACCTGACATAATTAACACGGAAATTAATTATTCGGAGGCCTAAATGAAGAAATTTGGCTAAAATCCTGTGAACCCAGGTCTGTGCCCCGAGTCCAATTTCTGGGGCCATTTTCAATAAACCTGCCAAATTTCAGTCCATTCCGACACTGTCAAGACAAATGACGAAATTTCCCATGGTGCGGTTTTTCTTTGTTAATTTTCGGTCCAACACGTCGTCAACTTGATATAATTAATACCGAAATTAAATATTTAGAGGCCTAAGTGAAGGAATTTGGCTAAAATCCCGTGATCCTGGGTGTGTGCCCCGAGTCCGATTTCTGGGGCCGTTTCCAATCAACTTGCCAAATTTTGGCCCATTTCGACACCGTTGCGACAAATGACAAAATTACCCCTGGTGTGGTTTTGCGTTGTTAATTTTCAGTCCAACACATCTTCAACCTGACATAATTAGTATGGAAATTAATTATTCGGAGGCCTAAACGAAGGAATTTAGATAAAATCCCATGATCCAGGGTTTGTGTCCCGAGTCCAATTTCTGGGGCCGTTTCCAATCAACATGCCAAATTTCGACCCATTCCGACACCGTCGCGACAAATGATGAAATTGCCGTTGGTACGATTTTTCTTTGTCAATTTTATGTCCAACACTTCTTCAGTCTGACGTAATTAATATGGAAATTTATTATTCGGAGGCCTAAACGAAGGAATTTGGCTAAAATCCCGTGATCCTGGGTCTGTGCCCTGAGTCCAATTTCTGGAGCCATTTCCAATCAACATGCCAAATTTTGGTCCATTCCGATATCGTCGCGACAAATGACGAAATTGCCCCTGATGTGGTTTTTCTTTGTTAATTTTCTGTCCAACACTTCTTCAGCTTGACATAATTAATATGAAAATTAATTATTCGGAGGCCTAAATGAAGGAATTTGGCTAAAATCCCGTGATCCCGGGTCTGTGCCCCAAGTCCAATTTCTAGGGCCGTTTCCAAGCAACCTGCCAAATTTTGGCCCATTCCGATACCGTGGCGACAAATGATGAAATTGCCCCTGGTGCCTTTTTTCTTTCTAATTTTCTGTCTGACACTTCTTCAACCAGACGTAATTAATACAGAAATTAATTATTCGGAGGCCTGAACGATGGAATTTGGCAAAAATCCCGTGATCCCGGGTCTGTGCCCCGAGTCCAATTTCTAAGGCCGTTTCCAATCAACTTGCCAAATTCGGCCCATTTCGACACCGTCGCAACAAATGACGAAATTGCCCCTGGTACGGTTTTTCTTTGTTAATTTTCTGTTCAACACTTCTTCAGCCTAACTTAATTAATGTGGAAATTAATTATTCGGAGGCCTAAACAAAGGAATTTGGCTAAAATCCTGTGATCCCGGGTCTGTGGCCCGACTCCAATTTCTGGGGCCGTTTCCAATCAACCTGATGCGAACCCTGTAGCAATGGAAACTACGAAACCCACAACAAGATTGATGCAGAACCCAAGAACGCCAATACTAACCCGGTTTTGGATCTTGAACCCCAAGAATTGAACCAAGAAACCCTAGATTTGCGAAGAACCTAAAACCCCTTGATTACAATTGAAAGAACTCACAATCCGATTGATAGAACGCCACAAGAAGTTGAATCTTGATAAGTTCCAAGATTGTTCAAGAAGAACAATTAAGTTGAAAGAAGAAATTTCTCTCTCTATAATATTAATTCAAAGTCAAAATTTCAAAGGTTTTTACAATCAAAAGTAATCTCCTATTTATACTATTCCTCGAATAGAAGTCAAAAGAAAATATAATTCTAATAATCTAACAAAATTCCTAAAATATTCGTCCAATATGATAGGAATTTGATTAAGGATGAAATTCTAGTAAAATAAGGAAAAACGCGGAAAAAAGGAAAATCGCGCCCCGAAATGAACCATGCGGTCGCATGGTTATAACATGTGCGGCCGCATGGTAATAAGATTTTGGCCATTTTGATTCTCGGTATCATGCCGTATCATGCTGTGCGGCAGCATGGTTACACTGCCCAGTGTCGTCTTCGGCTGCTTGTAACGCATTGATCCATTTTGTTTTGGCCTTCGACCCGAACACGTAACTTGTCCCATTTTGAGTCCCGAACATGGTTCCATCAATAGTTTCTTGAACGAGCAATCCCATCGCTTGTTTCACTTGCTTTGCCCTTGATCGCGTCATTGGTCCGCCATCGACTATCAACAGGTCTCGTCTCGTACTTGCCTTCGTCGGGCTTGACTCCTGGATCATATCATCCCCTCACTCTTCAAAAGGATTCGTCCTCGAATCTGAACCTGCATCAAATAGAGAGAGATCAGATACATTAAAAGTAGCTGAAACATTATACTCAGTTGGTAAATCCACTTTGTATGCATTGTCATTGATCCTCTCGATGATTTGAAACGGTCCATTGTCTCGTGGTTGCAATTTTGACTTCCTCTGTTCTGGAAAACGTTCTTTTCTAAAATGCACCCAAACCCAATCTCCAGGCTCAAATGTAATGCGTCTTCTTCCTTTATTTGCTTTCGATGCAATCGGCTTTCCTTTCTCTTCGATCTGTATCCTGACCTTTTCATGAAGTGTTTTCACCATCTCGGCTTTTCGTTTCCCATCCAAGCTATCTCATTCATGCATAGGCAAAGACATTAAATCCATAGGTGTTAGTGGATTAAAATCATAAACAATTTCAAAAGGAGAAAAAGAAGTAGTAGAATGTGTAGCTCGATTATATGTAAACTCTATAAACGGTAAACACTCTTTCCATGATTTCAGATTTTTATTGATTACTGTCCTAAGTAGTTGAGTCATAGTTCGATTAACTACCTCAGTTTGTCCATCTATTTGTGGGTGATAAGTTGTAGAAAATAATAACTTAGTTCCTAACTTACTCCACAGAACACGCCAAAAATGACTCAAAAACTTCACATCCCTATCAGACACTACACTCTTAGCTACTCCATGTAAACGCACTATTTCCCTAAAGAATAAGTCTGCAATATTAGTATCATCGACAGTTTTATGACATGGTATGAAGTGCGCCATCTTACTAAAGCTATCGACCACTACAAATATTGAATCCCGACCCCTTTTTGTCCTAGGTAAAGCTAACACAAAGTCCATAGATATGTCTACCCAAGGTTCACTAGGTACAGGCAAAGGAGTATACAAACCATGGGGTTGAACCTTAGACTTAGCCTTTTTACAAGTTATGCACCTTCCACATATTTGTTCTACATCATGTCACATTTTAGGCCAATAAAAATGTTCTCCTAACATGTCTAAAGTCTTTTGAACCCTGAAGTGTCCCATTAAACCATCCCCATGTGCGTCCCTTACCAATAATTCAAGCAAAGAACAATTAGAAATGCACAACTTATTTTCCCTAAACAAAGATCCTTCATGCCTAAAGAATTTATCAAATGCACCTTTGTCACATGAAGCATAAATACTAGAAAAATCACAATCTGATTCATACATGCCCTTAATATGTTTGAAACCAAGTGATTTAGTACTTAATGAATTTAAAAGCACGTACCTTCAAGACAACGCATCAGCAACTATATTTTTGTTACCTTGTTTGTACTTGATGACGTAGGGAAATGTCTCGATAAACTCCACCCATCTCGCATGTCTTTTGTTCAACTTACCTTGACCTCGCAAATGCTTTAAAGATTCATGATCGGTGTGTATCATGAATTCCTTTGGCCATAAGTAGTGCTGCCAAGTCTCCAATGCTCGAACAAGTGAATACAACTCCTTGTCATATGTCGGATAATTCAATGCTGCCCCACTCAACTTTTCGCTAAAGTAAGCAATAGGTCTCCTTTCCTACATTAACACTGCTCCTATATCTATTCCTGATGCATCACAGTCAACCTCGAACGTTTTATCAAAATTTGGTAATGCCAAAACAGGTGCTTTACATAGCTTATCCTTAATTGTATTAAATGCAATTTCTTGAGATTCTCCCCAATGAAAACCTACACTCTTCTTTACTGTTTCAGTCAACGGTGTGGTGATGGTGCTAAAATCTTTTACAAATCACCTATAAAAACTAGCCAATCCATGAAAACTCCTAACTTCAGTTATAGTCTTAGGTGTTGGCCATTCTTTAATAGCTTTTATCTTTTCTTCATTGACTTCCATCCCGCTAGCACTAACCACAAATCCTAGGAAAACAACTCTATCCATGCAAAATGTGCACTTTTTGAAATTAGCATATAGTTGTTCCTTTCGCAACATAAAAAGCACACAATTTGAATGTTCTAAATGCTCATCTGGATTTTTGCTATAGATTAAGATGTTATCAAAATAAACTACAACAAATTTTCCAATAAAAGCACACAAAACATGGTTCATTAAATGCATAAAAGTGCTCAGTGCATTAGTGAGTCCAAACGGCATAACTAACCATTCATACAATCCATACTTAGTCTTAAACGTCGTTTTCCATTCATCACCCTCCCACATGCGAATTTGATGATACCCACTCTTAAGATCAGTCTTACTAAAAATGCAAGCACAATGCAACTCATCAAGCATATCGTCTAGCCTAGGTATTGGGTGACGATACTTTACTGTGATATTGTTGATAGCTCGGCAATCCATGCACATTCTCCAAGTCCCGTCCTTCTTAGGCACTAGCAAAATAGGTACAGCAAATGGACTCATGCTCTCCCTAACATAACCTTTGCTCATCAACTCTTCCACTTGCTTTTGAAGCTCCTTTGTTTCCTTGGGATTGCTTCGGTAAGCTGGTCGATTCGGTATGACAGCTCCGGGTACAAAGTCAATCTGGTGCTCAATGCCTCTGATTGGTGGCAATCCAGTAGGCATCTCCTCAAGAAACACATCGTCGAACTCCTACAATAAAGACTTAACCAAACTAGGGAGGGATGTGTTAGAATCCTCAAAATTGAGGAGGGACTCCTTGTACACTAACAATATCATTTGCCTATTATCGCTCATAGCCTTTTTCAACTCACTCTCTTTTGCATAGAAGTTGACCTTTGGCTTTTCTCTCCGCTCAGCTGACTCTTATTCTCTCCTCTCAACTGTCTCTTTTTCTCTCCGCTCATGTGGCTTCTCTTTCTTTTCTCCACTCTCAGCCACCTCACTATTTTCTCTCTTAGTGATGGTTTCACTATTGCCTCTCCTTTTTCCTGACTCTCTTATTCTCTCGTCTTCCTCACTTTTTAGCTTGATTTGATCTCCATACACTTGTGCCGATGTTAATGGTGCAAGAGTAATAGTCTTCCCATCCTTGACAAAGCTATAACGATTCCTATAACCATCATGTGTGACCCTTCTATCATATTGCCATGGCCTTCCTAACAAGATATGACCCACACGCATAGGCACCACATCACATACTACTTTGTCACTATAACTCCCAATTGAGAAATTAATTAAAACTCTTTTATTCACCCTAACTTCCCCACCTTCATTCAACCATTGCAACTTATAAGGCCTAGGGTATCTTAACAATGCTAGTCCTAATTTCTCAACTAATGTTGTGCTACCTACATTCCTGCAACTCCCACCATCAATAATCATACTACATACCTTATTGTTGACATAACAACGTGTGTGGAATATATTTTCTCGCTGCTGCTCCGAATCATCCACTTTGACTTGAGTGTTAAGAGCTCTCCTTGACACCAACGATTCCCCAACAACAAACTCCAATTTTTCTTCTTCTTCAACGTCCTCCAATGCAGGCATGTCCTCAAACTCTCCTTCACTTTCACTCACCACCTCTCCATTATCCAACAAAACCATTACCCATTTATTTGGGCATTGAGAAGCAATGTGCCCTGACCCCAAGCATCTAAAACACTTGATGTCTCGATTCCTTGAAGGTTGTGAATCTGTTTTGGGTGCTGGTTTGCTAGCACTTTCTTCTTTCCCTTTCTACCACTCATTCCTACCTTTAGGTACTGCTTTATCACCTTTGTTGTTGTTGTTCCACCCTGGCTTCCAAGATGGTTTAACACTTGAAGTTCCTAACGGCTGCCTAGCTGCCCCTTTCCTCTTCAGCTGTCTCTCTACCTTCATAGCAACATGCAACATGTCTTCCAACTCCACATAATGTTGCAACTCCACTACATTGGCAATTTCCCTATTCAACCCATTCAAGAATCGTGCCATGGTAGCCTCCCGATCCTCCACCACATTGGCCCTAATCATGAGTATTTCTATCTCCTTATGATAGTCCTCTACACTTTTCGACCCTTGATATAGACCTTGCAGTTTTTGATGGATCTCTCGGTAATAGTGGCTAGGAACAAACCTCTTTCTCATCAATGACTTCAATTCCTCCCAAGTACTGATTGGTCTTCCCCCACTCTTATGTTGTACAGTAATCACTTGATCCTACCATGAAATTGCATAGTCACTGAACTCCAAAACTGCTAACTTTAACTTTTTCTCCTCCGAATAGTTATAACACTAGAAGATCATTTCAACCTTCCTTTCCCACTCAAGGTATGCCTCGGGATCACTCCTTCTTTTGAATGAAGGAACTGTCATTTTTATATTTCCCAAATTTCCATCCAACTCCTCCCCACGATAATTTCGACCCCGTTTGTCGAACCTATCGCCTCTATTCCCCATCCTTCCCATCTCAACACAGTGAAATTCATCTTCGCCCATGTCACTCCCATATCCATACTCCTCTCCCCTTTCCCTCCTAGGCTCCCATCTATCCAGTCCTCTGGCATTGGATACGTCCACTCGATGCTCCCGACTAAGATTAGCCACTGATGTATCTAATCTATTCATCCAAGCCTCCTGCTTCTCCAACCTATCTCTCACATCTCCAAACGCCCTCTTAAACCTCTGCACTAAATCCTCTGTTGCATTGCTATTATTGCCTTGTCGGCTTGAGTTTGATTCTGCCCTTTCTGACATCCTAACACTAAAATTTTATTTTACTGCCTCACCAAAAGTCATTCGAAACACACACAAGGCTTTTACCCTCTATTAAGCTCACCTCTCCGCCTTTTACCACTCAATTCTTTCAACAATTGCTTCTAGGAACAATCAATGAATGCAATCAATCAATCAATTCATGTAGAATTCCCCAAACCGGATGTGACTCAATAATTGTAACAAAGGACTCAAAGAAACTTTTAAAACTTGATTTGAATGAAGGAATGGAAAGATTCAATGTGCCCAAGTAATTTAGAAACGATAATGAATAATAATAGTTGATGTTTGATAGATCAATAATTATTTAACAAGTTTTTTTAACTGTACGGATGAACAGTACCATACGGATGAACAGTAATTTTTTTTAATATCCGAAAATCAATAACAAAACCAACAAAGAAAATGAAAACTGATTTGGGCGAAAATTGAGCCTATAAACGGAATTTGAAGATTTTTGATGAAATTTTTGGATCAAAGATCAAGAAAATCTTCTGGACACAAGAACACAAGAAATTGAAAAAAATTAGAAAAATAAGGATATAACTTGATTAAATTGGAGCCAAAGCTCTGATACCAACTGATGCGAACTCCATAGCAAGGGAAACTAAGAAACCCACAACGAGATTGATGTGGAACCCAAGAACGCCAATACTAACCCGGTTTTGGATCTTGAACCCCAAGAAT
Organism: Olea europaea var. sylvestris; assembly: GCF_002742605.1. Classification (NCBI taxonomy): domain Eukaryota; kingdom Viridiplantae; phylum Streptophyta; class Magnoliopsida; order Lamiales; family Oleaceae; genus Olea; species Olea europaea. The sequence continues at coordinate 16,774,312 of NC_036253.1, read as the reverse complement.
TGAACCAAGAAACCCTAGATTTGCGAAGAACCTAAAACCCCTTGATTACAATTGAAAGAACCCACAATCCGATTGATAGAACGCCACAAGAAGTTGAATCTTGATAAGTTCCAAGATTGTTCAAGAAGAACAATTAAGTTGAAAGAAGAAATTTCTCTCTCTATAATATTAATTCAAAGTCAAAAGTTCAAAGGTTTTTACAATCAAAAGTAATCTTCTATTTATACTATTCCTCGAATAGAAGTCAAAAGGAAATATAATTCTAATAATCTAACAAAATTCCTAAAATATTCGTCCAATATGGTAGGAATTTGATTAAGGATGAAATTCTAGTAAAATAAGGAAAAACGCGAAAAAAAGGAAAATGACGCCCCGAAATGAACCATGCGGTCGCATGGTTATAACATGTGCGCCGCATGGTAATAAGATTTTGGCCATTTTGATTCTCGGTATCATGCCGTATCATGCTATGCGGCCGCATGGTTACACTGCCCAGTGTCGTCTTCGGCTGCTTGTAACGCATTGATCCATTTTGTTTCGGCCTTCGACCCGAACACGCAACTTGTCCCATTTTGAGTCCCGAACATGGTTCCATCAATAGTTTCTTGAACGAGCAATCCCATCACTTATTTAACTTACTTTGCCCTTGATCGCGTCATTGGTCTGCCATCGACTATCAACGGGTCTCGTCTCGCACTTGCCTTCGTCGGGCTCGACACCTGGATCATATCACAACCTGCCAAATTTCAGCCCATTCCGACATTGTCGCGACAAATGACAAAATTGCCCCTGGTACAATTTTGCGTTGTTAATTTTCTATCCAACACATCTTTAACCTGACATAATTAATACGAAACTTAATTATTCGGAGGTCCTAAATGAAGGAATTTGGATAAAATCCCGTGATCACGACTCTGTGCCCCGAGTCCAATTTCTGCGGCCGTTTCCAATCAACATGCCAAATTTCAGCCCATTTCGACACCGTCACGGCAAATAACGAAATTGTCCTCGGTGCGGTTTTTCTTTGTCAATTTTCTGTCCAACACTTCTTCAGCTTAACATAATTAATATGGAAATTAATCATTCGGAGGCCTAAATGAAGGAATTTGGCTAAAATCCCGTGATCCCGGGTCTGTGCCCTGAGTCCAATTTCTGGGGCAGTTTCCAATCAACATGCCAAATTTTGGCCCATTCCGACATCGTCACGATAAATGACGAAATTGCCCCTGGTGCGGCTATTCTTCGTTAATTTTCGGTCCAACACATCTTCAACCTGACATAATTAATATGGAAATAAATTATTCGGAGGCCTAAACGAAGGAATTTGGCTAAAATCTCGTGATCCTGGGTCTGTGCCCGAGTCCAATTTCTAGGGCCGTTTCCAAGCAACCTGCCAAATTTCGGCCCATTTCGATACCCTGGCGACAAATGATGAAACTGCCCCTGGTGCCTTTTTTCTTTGTTAATTTTTTGTCTAACACTTCTTCAACCTGACATAATTAATACAGAAATTAATTATTCGGAGGCCTAAACGATGGAATTTGGCAAAAATCACGTGATCCCTGGTCTGTGCCCCGAGACCAATTTCTAAGGCCGTTTCCAATCAACTCGCCAAATTTCAGTCCATTTCGACACCGTCGCAACAAATGACGAAATTGCCCTTGGTGCGATTTTTCGTTGTTAATTTTCTATCCAACACTTCTTCAACCTGACTTGATTAATACGAAAATTAAATATTCGGAGGCCTAAACAAAGGAATTTGGCTAAAATCCCGTGATCCCGGGTCTGTGCCCCGACTACAATTTCTGAGGCCGTTTCCAATCAACCTGCCAAACTTCGGCCCATTCCAACACTGTCGCGACAAATGACAAAATTGTCTTTGGTGCGGTTTTGCGTTGTTAATTTTCTGTCCAACACATCTTCAACCTGACATAACTAATACGAAAATTAATTATTCGGAGGCCTAAATGAAGGAATTTGCTAAAATCCCGTGATCCCGGGACTGTGCCCCGAGTCCAATTTCTGGGGTCGTTTCCAATAAATCGGCCAAATTTCAGTCCATTCCGACACCGTCGCGACAAATGACAAAATTTCCCCCGGTGCGATTTTTCTTAGTTAATTTTCTGTCCAACACATCTTCAACCTGACATAATTAATATAGAAATTAATTATTCGTAGGCCTAAATGAAGGAATTTGGGTAAAATCTCGTGATCCCGGGTCTATGCCCCGAGTCCAATTTCTGGGGCAGTTTCAAATCAACCTGCCAAATTTCGGCCCATTCTGACGCCGTCTCGACAAATGACGAAGTTGCTCCTTGTGCGGTTTTACTTTATTAATTTTCTTTCCAACACTTATTTAGCATGACATAATTAATACGGAAATTAATTATTCAGAGGCCTAAACGAAGGAATTTCGCTAAAATCCCGTGATCCCGGGTTTTTGCCTCGAGTCCAATTTCTAGGGCCATTTCCAATCAACATGCCAAATTTCGGCCCATTCGAAGACCGTAGTGGTAAATGATGAAATTGCCCGTGGTGCGGTTTTTCTTTGATAATTTTCTGTCCAACACTTCTTCAGCTTGACATAATTAATATGGAAATTAATTATTCGGAGGGCTAAACGAAGGAATTTGGCAAAAATCCCGTGATCCCGAGTTCGTGCCCCGAGTCCAATTTGGCCGTTTCCAATCAACATGCCAAATTTCGGGCCATTCCGACACCGTCGCGACAAATGACGAAATTGCCCCTGGTGCGGTTTTGCTTTGTTAAATTTCAGTCCAACACATCTTCAACCTGACATAATTAATACGAAAATTAATTATTCAGAGGCCTAAACGAAGGAATTTGGATGAAATCCCGTGATCCTGGGTTTGTGCCCCGAGTCCAATTTCTGGGGCCATTTCCAATCAACCTGCAAAATTTCTGCCCATTCCGGTACCGTCGCGACAAATGACGAAATTTCCCAGGGTGCAGTTTTTCTTTGTTAATTTTCGGTCCAACACGTCTTAAACCTGATATAATTAATACCGAAATTAAAAATTCAGAGGCCTAAGTGAAGGAATTTAGCTAATATCCCGTGATCCTGGGTGTGTGCCCCGAGTCCGATTTCTGGGACCATTTCAAATCAACATGCCAAATTTCGGCCCATTTCGACACTGTCAAGACAAATGATGAAATTGCCCAGGGTGCGGTTTTTCTTTGTTAATTTTCGGTCCAACACGCCTTCAACCTGATATAATTAATACGGAAATTAATTATTCGGAGGCCTAAACAAAGGATTTTGGATGAAATCCCGTGATCCCGGGTCTGTGGCCCGAGTCCAATTTCTGGGGCCGTTTCCAATCAACATGCCAAATTTTGGACCATTCCGACAACGTCGCGACAAATGACGAAATTGTCCTGGTGAGATTTTTCTTTGTTAATTTTCTGTCCAACACTTCTTTAGCCTGACATAATTAATATGGAAATTAATTATTCGGAGGCCTAAACGAAGGAATTTGGCGAAAATCCCGTGATCCCGGGTCTGTACCCCGAGTCCAATTTTTGGGGCCGTTTCAAATCAATATGCCAAATTTCGGCCCATTCCGACATCTTCAAGACAAATGACGAAATTGCCCAGCGTGCGGTTTTTCTTTGTTAATTTTCGGTCAAACACGTCTTCAACGTGATATAATTAATACCGAAATTAAATATTCGGAGGCCTAAATGAAGGAATTTGGCTAAAATCCCGTGATCCCGGGTGTGTGCCCCGAGTCCATTTTCTGGGACCTTTTCCAATCAACATGCCAAATTTCGACCCATTCCGACACCGTCGCGACAAATGACGAAATTGCCGTTGATGCGGTTTTTCTTTGTTAATTTTCTGTCCAACACTTCTTCAGTCTGACATAATTAATATGGAAATTAATTATTCGGAGGCCTAAATGAAGGAATTTGGCTAAAATCCCGTGATCCTGGGTCTCTGCCTCGAGTCCAACTTCTAGGGCCGTTTCCAATCAACATGCCAAATTTCGACCCATTTCGACACCATCGCGACAAATGACGAAATTGCCCCTGGTGCTGCTTTTCTTTGTTAATTTTCTATCCAACACTTCTTCAGCCTGGCATAATTAATAAGGAAATTAATTATTCGGAAGTCTAAACGAAGGAATTTGGCTAAAATCCCGTGATCCCGGGTTTGTGCCCCGAGTCCAATTTCTGGGACCGTTTCCAATCAACATGCCAAATTTCGGCCCATTTCGACACCGTCATGACAAATGACGAAATTGCCGTTGGTGAGATTTTTCTTTGTTAATTTTCCGTCCAACACTTCTTCAGTCTAACATAATTAATATGGAAATTAATTATTCGGAGGCCTAAACGAATGAATTTGGATAAAATCCCGTGATCCCGGGTCTATGGCCCGAGTCCAATTTCTAGGACCTTTTCCAATCAACATGCCAAATTTCGGCCCATTCTGATACCGTCACGACAAATGACGAAATCGTCGTTGGTGCGATTTTTCTTTGTTAATTTTCTGTCCAACACTTCCTCAGTCTGACAATATTAATATGGAAATTAATTATTCGGAGGCCTAAACGAAGGAATTTGGCTAAAATCCCGTGATCCCTGGTCTGTGCCCCGAGTCCAATTTCTGGGGCCATTTCCAATCAACATGCCAAATTTCGGCCCATTCCAACACCGTCGTGGCAAATGACGAAATTGCCCCTGATGCGGTTTTTCTTTGTTAATTTTCTGTCCAACACTTCTTCAGCCTGACATAATTAATATGGAAATTAATTATTCGGGCGCCTAAACGAAGGAATTTGGTTAAAATCCCGTGATACCGGGTCTGGGCCCCGAGTCCAATTTCTAGGGCCGTTTCCAAGCAACCTGCAAATTTCGGCCCATTCTGATACCGTGGCGACAAATGATGAAATTGCCCCCGGTGCCTTTTTTCTTTGTTAATTTTCTGTCTAACACTTCTTCAACCAGAAATAATTAATACAGAAATTAATTATTCGGAGGTCGGAACGATAGAATTTAGCAAAAATCCCGTGATCCCGGGTTTGTGCCTCGAGTCAAATTTCTAAGGCCGTTTCCAATCAACTTGCCAAATTTTGGCCCATTTCGATACCGTCGCAACAAATGACGAAATTGGCCCCGATGCGGTTTTTCTTTGTTAATTTTCTGTCCAAAACTTCTTCAACCTAACTTAATTAATACGAAAATTAGTTATTTGGAGGCCCAAAAATGGAATTTGGCTAAAATCCCGTGATCCCGGGTCTGTGCCCCGACTCCAATTTCTAGGGCCGTTTCTAATCTACCTGCCAAATTTCTGCCCATTCTGACACTGTCGCGACAAATAACAAATTTGCCCCTGGTGCGGTTTTGCGTTGTTAATTTTCTGTCCAGCACGTCTTCAACCTGACATAATTAATATGGAAATTAATTATTGGGAGGCCTAAACGAAGGAATTTGGATAAAATCCCGTGATCCCGAGTCTGTGCTCCGAGTCCAATTTCTAGGGCCGTTTCCAATCATCATGCCAAATTTCTGCCCATTCCGACGTCATCGCGACAAATGACGAAATTGCCCTTGGTGCACTTTTTCTTTGTTAATTTTCTGTCCAACACTTCTTCAGTCAGACATAATTAAAATGGAAATTAATTATTCGGAGGCCTAAATGAAGGAATTTGGCTAAAATCTCGTGATCCTGGGTATGTGCCCCGAGTCCAATTTTTTGGGGCCGTTTCCAATCAACATGCAAAATTTCGGCCGATTTCGACACCGTCACGACAAATGATGAAATTACCCCTGGTGCAGCCTTTCTTTGTTAATTTTCTGTCCAACACTTCTTCAGCCTAACATAATTAATATGGAAATTAATTATTCGGAGGCCTAAGCGAAGAAATTTGAAATCCAGTGATCCCGGATCTGTGCCCCGAGTCCAACTTCTTGGGCCGCTTCCAAGAAACCTGCCAAATTTCGGCCCATTTTGATACCGTGGCAACAAATGACGAAACTACCCCTGGTGCCTTTTTTCTTTGTTAATTTTCTGTCTAACACTTCTTCAACTAGACATAATTAATACAGGAATTAATTATTTGGAGGCCTAAACGATGGAATTTGGAAAAAATCCCGTGATCCCGGGTCTGTGCCCCGACTCCAATTTCTAAGGCCGCTTCCAATCAACTTGCCAAATTTCGGCCCATTCCGACACCGTCGCAACAAATGATGAAAATGCCCTTGGTGCGATTTTTCTTTGTTAATTTTCTGTCCAACACTTCTTCAACCTGAATTGATTAATACGGAAATTAAATATTCGGAGGCCTAAACGAAGGAATTTGGCTAAAATCCCGTGATTTCGGGTCTATGCCCCGACTCCAATTTCTGGGGCCGTTTCCAATCAACCTGCCAAATTTCGGCCCATTCCGACACTATCGCGAAAAATGACAAAATTGCCCCTGGTGCGATTTTGCGTCGTTAATTTTCTGTCCAACACATCTTCAAGCTGACATAACTAAAACGAAAATTAATTATTCGGAGGCCTAAACGAAGAAATTTGGAAAAAATCTCGTGATCCCGGGCCTATGCCCCGAGTCCAATTTCTAGGGCCGTTTCCAATCAACCTGCTAAATTTCGGCCCATTCCGACACCGTCTCGACAAACGACGAAGTTGCCCCTTGTCCCATTTTTCTTTGTTAATTTTCTGTCCAACACTTATTCAGCCTAACATAATTAATACGAAAATTAATTATTCGGAGGCCTAAATGAAGGAATTTTGCTAAAATCCCGTGATCCCGGGTTTGTGCCCCGAGTCCAATTTCTGGGGCCGTTTCCAATCAACATGCCAAATTTCAGCCCATTCCGACACCATCACGGCAAATGACGAAATTGCCCATGGTGCGGTTTTTCTTTGATAATTTTCTGTCCAACACTTCTTCAGCTTGACATAATTAATATGGAAATTAATTATTCGGAGGCCTAAATGAAGGAATTTGGCTAAAATCCCGTGATCCCGGGTCTGTGCCCCAACTCCAATTTCTGGGGCCGTTCCCAATCAACATGCCAAATTTCAGCTCATTTCGACATCGTTGCGACAAATGATGAAATTGCCCTGTGCGGTTTTTCTTTGTTAATTTTCTGTCTGACACATCTTTAGCCTGACATAATTAATACGGAAATTAATTATTCGGAGGCCTAAACGAATGAATTTGGCTAAAATCCCGTGATCCCGGGTCTGTGCCTCGAGTCCAATTTCTGGGGCCGTTTCCAATCAACCTGCGAAATTTCTGCCCATTTCGGCACCGTCGCAGGAAATGACTAAATTGCCCATGGTGCGATTTTTCTTTCTTAATTTTCTGTCGAACACTTCTTCAACCTAACATAATTAATACAGTAATTAATTATTCGGAGGCCTAAACGAAGGAATTTAGCAAAAATCCCGTGATCCGGGGTCTGTGCCCCGAGTCCAATTTTTCGGGCCGTTTCCAATCAACCTGCCAAATTTCAGCCCATTTCGACACCGTCGCAACAAATGACGAAATTGCCTTGGTGCGATTTTTCTTTGTTAATTTTCTGTTCAACACTTCTTCAACCTGACTTGATTAGTACGAAAATTAAATATTTGGAGGCCTAAACAAAGGAATTTGGGTAAAATCCCGTGATCCCGGGTCTGTGCCCCGACTCCAATTTCTGGGGCCGTTTCCAATCAACCAGCCAAATTTCGGCCCATTCCGACACTGTCGCGACAAATGAAAAAATTGCCCCTGGTACAATTTTGCGTTGTTAATTTTCTGTCCAACACATCTTCAACCTAGCATAACTAATACGAATATTAATTAATTCTGAGGCCTAAACAAAGGAATTTGGCTAAAATCCTGTGATCCCGGGTCTGTGCCTCGAGTCCAATTTATGGGGCCGTTTCCAATAAACCTGCCAAATTTCGGCCCATTCCGTCACCGTCGCGACAAATGACAAAATTTCCCCTGGTGCAATTTTGCGTTGTTAATTTTCTGTCCAACACATCTTCAACCTAACATAATTAATACAGAAATTAATTATTCGTAGGCCTAAACGAAGGAATTTGGATAAAATCTCGTGATCCCGGGTCTATGCCCCGAGTCCAATTTCTAGGGCCGTTTCCAATCAACCTGCCAAATTTCGGCCCATTCTGACACCGTCTGGACAAATGACGAAGTTGCCCCTTGTGCGGTTTTTTTTGTTAATTTTCTGTCCAACACTTATTCATCCTGACATAATTAATACGGAAATTAATTATTCGAAGGCCTAAAGGAAGGAATTTCTCTAAAATCCCGTGATCCCGGGTTTGTGCCCCGAGTCCAATTACTGGGGCCGTTTCCAATCAACATGCTAAATTTCAGCCCATTCCGACACCGTCGCGGCAAATGACGAAATTGCCCTTGGTGCTATTTTTCTTTGATAATTTTTTGTCTAACACTTCTTCAACCTGACATAATTAATTTGGAAATTAATTATTCAGAGGCCTGAACGAAGGAATTTGGTTAAAATCCCGTGATCCCGGGTCTGTGCCCCGACTCTAATTTCTGGGGCTGTTTCAAATCAACATGCCAAATTTCGGCCCATTTCGACACTGTCGCTACAAATGACGAAATTGCCCCTGTGCGGTTTTGCTTTGTTAATTTTCTGTCCGACACATCTTCAGCCTGACATAATTAATATGAAACTTAATTATTCGAAGGCCTAAACGAATGAATTTGGCTAAAATCCTGTGATCCCGGGTCTGTGCCCCGAGTCCAATTTCTGGTGTCGTTTCCAATCAACCTGCAAAATTTCTACTCATTCCGGCACCGTCGCGAGAAATGACGAAATTGCCCATGGTGCGGGTTTTCTTTCTTAATTTTCAGTCCAACACTTCTTCAACCTAACATAATTAATACAGTAATTAGTTATTCGGAGGCCTAAGTGAAGGAATTTGGCAAAAATCCCGTGATCCAGGGTCTATGCCCCGAGTCCAATTTCTCGGGCCGTTTCGAATCAACCTACCAAATTTTGGCCCATTCCGACACCGTCGTGTCAAATGACGAAATTGCCCCTGCTGCGATTTTGTTTTGTTAATTTTCTGTCCAACACATCTTCAACCTGACCTAATTAATACGGAAATTAATTATTCGTAGGCCTAAACGAAGGAATTTGGATAAAATCCCGTGATCCTGGGTCTATGCTCCGAGTCCAATTTCTGGGGCCGTTTCCAATCAACCTGCCAAATTTTGGCCCATTCGGACACCGTCTTGACAAATGACGAAGTTGCCCCTTGTGCGATTTTGCTTTGTTAATTTTCTGTCCAACACTTCTTCAACCTGACATAATTAATACGGAAATTGATCATTCGGAGGCCTAAACGATGGAATTTGGCTAAAATCCAGTGATCCTGAGTTTGTGCCCCAAGTCCAACTTCTGGGGCCGTTTCAAATCAACCTGCTAAATTTCGGCCCATTCCGACACCGTCGCGACAAATGACAAAATTGCCCCTAGTACGGTTTCGCAATGTTAATTTTCTGTCCAACACATCTTCTACCTGACATAATTAATGCAGAAATTAATTATTCGGAGGCCTAACCAGAGGAATTTGGTTAAAATCCCGTGATGCTGGGTCTGTGCCACGGCTCCAATTTCTAGGGCCGTTTTCAATCAACCTGCCAAAGTTTGGCCCATTCCAACACCGTGCTACAAATGACGAAATTGCCCCTGTTGCGATTTTTCTTTGTTAATTTTCTGTCCAACACTACTCCAACATGACAAAATTAATACGAAAATTAATTATTCGGAGGCCTAAATGAAGGAATTTGGCTAAAATCCCGTGATCCCGGGTTTGTACCCCGACTCCAATTTTTGGGGCCGTTTCCAATCAACTTGACGAATTTCGGTCCATTCCGACACCGTCGCGACAAACGACGAAATTGCCCCTGGTGCGGTTTTTCTTTCTTAATTTTTTGTACAACACTTCTTCAACCTAACATAATAAATACAAAAATTAATTATTCAGAGGCCTAAACGAACAAATTTGGCTAAAATCCCGTGATCCCGAGTCTGTTCTCCGACTTCAATTTCGGGGGTCGTTTCCAGTCAACCTACAAAATTTCGACCCATTCCGTCACCGTCGCGACAAATGATGAAATTACTCTTGGTGCGTTTTTGCGGCGTTAATTTTCTGTCCAACACATCTTCAACCTGACATAATTAATATAGAAATTAATTATTCGGAGGCCTAAACAATGGAATTTGGCTAAAATCCCGTGATCCCGGGTCTGTGCCCCGAGTCCAATTTCTGGGGCCGTTTCCAATCAGCCTATCAAATATCGGCCATTCCGGCAACGTCGTGACAAATGACGAAATTGCCCTTGGTGCGGTTTTTCTTTGTTAATGTTCTGTCCAACACTTCTTCAATCAAATATAATTAATACGAAAATTAATTATTCGAAGGCCTAGACGAAGGAATTTGGCTAGAATCCCGTGATCCTGGGTCTGTTCTCCGACTCCAATTTCTGGGACTGTTTCCAATCAACCTGCCAAATTTCTTCCCATTCCGACACCGTCGCGACAAATGACGAATTGCCCCTGGTGCGGTTTTTCTTTGTTAATTTTCAGTTCAACACTTCTTCAACCTGACATAATTAATGCGGGAATGAATTATTGGGAGGCCTAAACGAAGGAATTTGGCTAAAATCCCGTGATCACGGGTCTGTGCCCCTTCTCCAATTTCTGGGGCCGTTTCCAATCAACCTGCCAAAGTTCGGCCCATTCCGACACCATCCCGACAAATGACGAAATTGCCCCTGGTGGGATTTTTCTTTGTTAATTTTCTGTCCAACACTTCTCCAATATGACAAAATTAATACGAAAATTAATTATTCGGGGGCCTAAACGAAGGAATTTGGCTAAAATCCCGTGATCCCGAGTTTGTACCCTAAGTCCAATTTTTGGGGCCGTTTCCAATCAACCTACCAAATTTCGGCCCAATCCGACATCGTCGCGACAAATGACGAAATTGCCCCTGGTGCGGTTTTTCTTTGTTAATTTTCTATTCAACACATCTTGAACCTGACATAATTAATACGGAAATTAATTATTTCGGAGGCCTAAACGCAGGAATTTGGTGAAAATCCCAAGATCCCGGGTCTGTGCCCCGAGTCAAATTTCAGGGGTCGTTTTCAATAAACCTACCAAATTTCAGCCCATTCCGACACCGTTGCGACATATAATGAAATTGCCCCTGGTGCGATTTTACGTTGTTAATTTTCATTCCAACACATCTTCAACCTGACATCATTAATAAGAAAATTAATTATTCAGAGGCCTAAACAAAGGAATTTGGCTAAAATCCCATGATATCGGGTCCATGCCTCGAGTCCAATTTCTGGGCTGTTTCTAATCAACTTGTCAAATTTCGGCCCATTCCGACACCGTCGCGACAAATGACGAAATTGCCCCTGGTACGATTTTGCGTTGTTAATTTTCTGTCCAACACATCTTCAACCTGATATAATTAATACGAAAATTAATTATTCGAAGCCCTAAACGAAGGAATTTGGCTAAAATCCCGTTATCCCGGGTCTGTGCCCCGACTCCAATTTCTGGGGCTGTTTCCAATCAACCTGCCAAATTTCGCCCATTTCGACACCATCGCGACAAATGACGAAATTGTCCCTGATGCGGTTTTTCTCTGTTAATTTTATGTACAACACTTCTTCAATCTGACATAATTAATACGAAAATTAATTATTCGGAGGCCTAAATGAAGGAATTTGGCGAAAATCCTGTGATCCCAGGTCTGTTCCCCGACTCCAATTTCGGGGGCAGTTTCCAGTCAACCTGCAAAATTTCGGCCCATTCCATCAACGTCGCGACAAATGACGAAATTGCTCCTGGTGCGATTTTGCGCTGTCAATTTTCTGCCCAACACATCTTCAACCTGACATAATTAATACGGAAATTAATTTTTCAGAGGCCTAAACGAAGAATTTGGCTAAAATCTGATGATCCCGGGTCTGTGCCTCGAGTCCAATTTTTTGGGGCCATTTCCAATCAACTTGCCGAATATCGGCCCATTCCGATAATGTCGCGACAAATGACGAATTGCCCTTGGTGCGGTTTTTCTTTGTTAATGTTATGTCCAACACTTCTTCAACCGGATATAATTAATACGAAAATTAATTATTCGGAGGCCTAGACGATGGAATTTGGCTAAAATCAAGTGATCCCGGGTCTCTGCCCCAACTCCAATTTCTGGGGCTGTTTCCAATCAACCTGCCAAATTTCGGCCCATTCCGACACCATCGTGACAATAACGAAATTGCCCCTGGTGCGGTTTTTTATTGTTAATTTTTTGTTCAACAATTCTTCAACATGACATAATTAATACGGGAATTAATTATTGGGAGGCCTAAACGAAAAGAATTTGGCTAAATTTCCCTGATCCCGGGTCTGTGCCCCGAGTCCAATTTCAGGGGCCGTTTCCAATCAACCTGCCAAATTTCGGTCGATTCCGACACAGTCGCGACAAATGACGAAATTGCCCCTAGTGTGGTTTTTCTTTGTTAATTTTCTGTCCAACACTTCTTCAACCTTACATAATTAAGACGGAAATTAATTATTCAGAGGCCAAAATGAAGGAATTTGGCTAAAATACCGTGATCCCGGGTTTGGGCCCTGAGTCCAATTTCTGGGGATGTTTCCAATCAATCTGCCAAATTTTGACCCATTCAGACACCATCGTGACAAATGACGAAATTGCCCCTGTGCGATTTTTCTTTTTCAATTTTCTGTCCAACCATTCTTCAAACTCACATAATTAATATGGATATTAATTACTCGGAGGCCTAAACGAAGGAATTTGGCTAAAATCTCGTGATGCCGAGTCTGTGCCCCGAGTCCAATTTCGGGGGTCGTTTCCAATCAACCTGCCAAATTTCGGCCCATTTCGACACCGTCGCGACAAATGACGAAATTGCCCCTGGTGCGATTTTTCTTTGTTAATTTTTGGTACAACACTTCTTCAATCTGACATAATTAATACGAAAATTAATTATTCTGAGGCCTAAACAAATGAATTTGGCTAAAATCCCGTGATCCCGGGTCTGTGCCCCGACTCCAATTTCGGGGGCCGTTTCTAGTCAACCTGCAAAATTTCGGCCCATTCCGTCACCGTCGCGACAAATTACGAAATTGCTCCTGTTATAGTTTCGCGTTGTTAATTTTCTACCCAAGACATCTTCAACCTGACATAATTAATACGGAAATTAATTATTCGGAGGCCTAAACGAAGGAATTTGGCTAAAATCCCATGATATCGGGTTTGCGCCTTGAGTCCAATTTCTGGGGCCGTTTCCAATCAACCTGCCAAATATCGGCCCATTCTGACATCGTGGCGACAAATGACGAAATTGCCCCTGGTGCGATTTTTCATTGTTAATGTTCTGTCCAACACTTCTTCAACCGGATATAATTAATACAGAAATTAAGTATTCGAAGAACTAGATGAACGAATTTTGCCAAAATCCCGTGATCCCAAGTCTGTTCCCCGACTCCAATTTCTGGGGCCGTTTCCAATCAACCTGCCAAATTTTAGCCCAGTCCGACACCATCACGACCAATGACGAAATTGCCCCTAATGCGATTTTCTTTGTTAATTTTCTGTTCAACACTTCTTCAACCTGACATAATTAATACGAGAATTAATTATTGAGAGGCCTAAACGAAGGAATTTGGCTCAATTCCCGTGATCCCGGGTCTGTGCCCCGAGTCCAATTTCAGGGGCCGTTTCCAATCAACCTGCCAAATTTCGGCCCATTCCGACACAGTCGCGACAAATGACGATATTGCTCCTGGTGTGGTTTTTCTTTGTTAATTTTCTGTCCAACACTTCTTCAACCAGACATAATTAATACGGAAATTAATTATTTGGAGGCCAAAATGAAGGAATTTGGCTAAAATCCCGTGATCCTGGGTTTGGGTGCCGAGTCCAATTTCTGGGCTGTTTCCAATCAACCTGCCAAGTTTCGGCCCATTCAGACACCATCGTGACAAATGACGAAATTGCCCCCGATGCGATTTTTCTTTGTTAATTTTCTGTCCAACACTTCTTCAACCTGACATAATTAATACGGATATTAATTACTCGGAGGCCTAAACGAAGGAATTTGGCTAAAATCTCGTGAAGCAAGGTCTGTGCCCCGAGTCCAATTTCTTGGCCGTTTCCAGTTAACGTGCCAAATTTCGGCCCATTCCGACACTGTCGTGACAAATGACGAAATTGCCCCTGGTGCGGTTTTGCATTGTTAATTTTCTGTCCAACACATCTTCAACCTGACATAATTAATACGAAAATTAATTATTCGGAGGCCTAAACGAAAGAATTTGGCTAAAATCACGTGATCCTGGGTCTGTGCCCGGACTCTAATTCTTGGGGCCGTTTGCAATCAACCTGCAAAATTTCGGCCAATTCCAACACCGTCGCGACAAATGACGAAATAGCCCCTGGCGCGATTTTTCTTTGTTAATTTTTTGTACAACACTTCTTCAACCTGACATAATTAATACGGAAATTAATTATTCGGAGGGCAAAACTAAGGAATTTGGCTAAAATCCCGTGACCCCGAGTCTGTGCCCCGACTCCAATTTTCGGGGTCGTTTCCAGTTAACCTGCCAAATTTCATCCCATTTCCACACCATCGTGACAAATGACGAAATTGCCCCTGGTGCGGTTTTTCTTTGTTAATTTTCTGTCCAACACTTCTTCAACCTGACATAATTAATGCGAAAATTAATTATTCGGGGGCTTAAATGAAGGAATTTGGCTAAAATCCCATGATCCGGGGTTTGGGTCTCGAGTCCAATTTCTGGGGCTGTTTCCAATCAACCTGCCAAATTTCGGCTTATTCAGACACCATCAGGAGAAATGACGAAATTGCCCCTGATGCAGTCTTTCGTTGTTCATTTTCTGTCCAACACTTCTTCAACCTGACATAATTAATACGAAAATTAATTATTCGGAGGCCTAAACGAAGGAATTTGGCTAAAATCCCGTGATGCCGAGTCTGTGCCCTGAGTCCAATTTCTCGGGCCATTTCCAATAAACTTGCCAAATTTCGGCCCATTATGACACCGTCGCGACAAATGATGAAATTGCCCTTGGTGCGATTTTTCTTTGTTATTTTTCTATCCAACACTTCTTCAACCTGACATAATTAATGCGGAAATTAATTATTCGGAGGCCAAAACGATGGAATTTGGGTAAAATCCTGTTATCCAGGGTCTGTGCCCCGACTCCAATTTCTGAGGCTGTTTCTAATCAACCTGCCAAATTTCGGCCCATTTCGACAACGTCGCGACAAATGCCCCTCGTGCGGTTTTTTTTTTATAATTTTAGGTACAACACTTCTTCAATCTGACATAATTAATACGGAAATTAATTATTCAGAGGCCTAAACGAATGAATTTTGCTAAAATCCCGTGATCCCGGGTCTGTGCCCCGACTTAAATTTCGGGGGCCGTTTCCAATCTACCTGCAAAATTTCGGCCCATTCCATCACTGTCGCGAGAAATGATGAAATTGCTCCTGGTGCGGTTTTGCGTTGTTAATTTTCTTCCCAAGACATCTTCAACCTGACATAAATAATACGGAAATTAATTATTCGGAGGCCTAAATGAAGGAATTTGGCTAAAATCCCATGATATCGGGTCTGTGCCTCGAGTCCAATTTCTGGGGCCGTTTCCAATCAACCTGCCAAATATCGGCCCATTCTGACATCGTGGCGACAAATGACGAAATTGCCCCTGGTGCGATTTTTCATTGTTAATGTTCTGTCCAACACTTCTTCAACCGGATATAATTAATACGGAAATTAATTATTCGGAGGACTAGATGAACGAATTTGACTAAAATCCCGTGTTCCCAGGTCTGTCCCCCAACTCCAATTTCTGGGACCGTTTCCAATCAACCTGCCAAATTTCAGCCCATTTCGACACCGTCACAACAAATGACGAAATTGCCCCTGGTGCGATTTTTCTTTGTTAATTTTCGGTTCAACACTTCTTCAACCTGACATAATTAATACGGGAATTAATTATTGGGAGGCCTAAATGAAGGAATTTGGCTAAATTCTCGTGATCCTGGGTCTGTGCCCCGAGTCAAATTTCAGGGGCCGTTTCCAATCAACCTGCCAAATTTCGGCCGATTCCGACATAGTCGTGACAAATGACGATATTGCCCCTGGTGTGGTTTTTCATTGTTAATTTTCTGTCCAACACTTCTTCAACCAGACATAATTAATATGGAAATTAATTATTCGGAGGCCAAAATGAAGGAATTTGGCTAAAATCCCGTGATCCCGGATTTGGGCCCCGAGTCTAATTTCTGGGGCTGTTTCCAATCAACCTACCGAGTTTCGGCCCATTCAGACACCATCATGACAAATGACGAAATTGCCCCCGATGCGGTTTTTCTTTGTTAATTTTCTGTCCAACACTTCTTCGACCTGACATAATTAATACGAAAATTGAGGCCAAAACGAAGAAATTTGGCTAAAATCCCGTGATCCTAGGTTTGGGCCCAGAATCCAATTTCTGGGGCTGTTTCCAATCAACCTGCCAAATTTCGTCCATTTCGACATCGTCGCGACTAATGACGAAATTGCCCCTGGTGCGGGTTTTCTTTCTTAATTTTCTATCCAACATTTCTTCAACCTGACATAATCAATACGGAAATTAATTATTCGGAAGCCTCAACGAAAGAATTTATCTAAAATCTCATGATCCCGGGTCTGTGCCCCGACTCCAATTTCTGGGGTCGTGTCCCATCAACCTACCAAATTTTGGCCCATTTCGACAACGTCGCGACAAATGACGAAATTTCCCCTGGTGCGGTTTTTCTTTGTTAATGTTCTGTCCAACAATTCTTCAACCTGACATAATTAATACGAAAATTAATTATTCGGAGGCCTAAACGAAGGAAATTTGCTAAAATCCCATGATGCCGAGTCTGTGCGCTGAGTCCAATTTCTCGGGCCGTTTCCAATAAATATGCCAAATTTCTGTAGATTACGGTACCGTCACGACAAATGACTAAATTGCCCCTGGTGCGGTTTTTCTTTGTTAATTTTCTGTCCAACACTTCTTCAATCTGACATAATTAATATCGAAATGAATTATTCGGAGGCCTAAACAAAGGAATTTGGCTAAAATCCCATGATCCTGGGTGTGTGCACAGACTCCAATTTCTGGGGCCGTTTCCAATCAACCTGTCAAATTTCTACCCATTTCGACACTGTCGTGACAAATGGCAAAATTGCCCCTGGTGCGATTTTACGTTGTTAATTTTCTGCCCAACACATCTTCAACCTGACATAAGTAATATGAAAATTAATTATTCGGAGGCCTAAACGAAGGAATTTGGCTAAAATCTCGCGATCCCTGGTCTGTGCCCGAAGTCCAATTTCTAGGACAATTTCCAATCAACCTCCCAAATTTCGGCCCATTCCGACATCGTCGCCACAAATAATAAAATTGACCCTGGTGCGATTTTTCTTTATTAATTTTCAGTCTGACACTTCTTCGACCTGACATAATTAATACGAAAATTACATATTCAAAGGCCTAAACGAAGAAATTTGGATAAAATCCCATGATTCCCGATCTGTGCCACAAATTCAATTTCTGGGGTCGTTTCCAATCAACCTGCCAAATTTAGGCCCATTCCGACGCCATCTCGACAAATGAAGAAATTGCCCCTGGTGCGATTTTTCTTTGTTAGTTTTCTATCCAACACTTCTTCAGCCTGACATAATTAATACGAAAATTAATTATTCGGAGGCCAAAATGAAGGAATTTGGCTAAAATCCCGTGGTCCCGGGTCTGTGCACCGACTCCAATTTTTTGGGCCGTTTACAACCAACCTGCCAAATTTCGGTCCATTCTGACACCGTCATGACAAATAACGAAATTGCCCCTGGTGCGGTTTCGCGTTGTTAATTCTCTGTCCAACACATCTTCGACCTGACATAATTAATACGAAAATTAATTATTCGGAGGCCTAAACGAAAGAATTTGGCTAAAATTCCGTGATCTCAGGTCTGTGCCCCGACTCCAATTTTTGGGGCCGTTTTCAATCAACCTGCCAAATTTCGGCCAATTCCGACACCATCGCGACAAATGATGAAATTGCCCCTGGTGCGATTTTTCTTTGTTAATTTTCTGTACAACACTTCTTCAACCTCACATAATTAATACGGAAATTAATTATTGGGAGGCTTAAATGAAGGAATTTGGATAAATTCCCGTGATCTTAGGTCTGTGCCCAAAGTCCAATTTCAAGGGCCATTTTCAATCAACCTGTCGAATTTCAGCCCATACCGACACCGTCGCGACAAATGACGAAATTGCCCCCGGTACAGTTTTTCTTTGTTAATTTACTATCCAACACTTCTTCAACTAGACATAATTAATATGAAAATTAATTATTGAGAGGCCTAAACGAAGGAATTTGGCTAAATTTCCGTGATCCCGAGTCTGTGCCTCGAGTCCAATTTCTGGGGTCGTTTCTAATCAACCTGCCAAATTTCGGCCCATTCCGACACTGTCGCGACAAATGACGAAATTGCCCCTGGTGCGATTTTTCTTTGTTAATTTTCTGTCCAACACTTCTTCAACCTGACATAATTAATACGAAAATTAATTACTCGGAGGCCAAAATGAAGGAATTTGGCTAAAATCCCGTGATCTCGAGTTTGGCCCCCGAGTCTAATTTCTGGGGCTGTTTCCAATCAACCTGCCAAATTTCGGCCCATTCAAACACCATCGTGACAAATGACGAAATTGCCCCCGATACGATTTTTCTTTGTTAATTTTCTGTCCAACACTTCTTCAACCTGACATAATTAATACAAAAATTAATTATTCGAAGGCCAAAACGAAGGAATTTGGCTAAAATCCCGTGATCCTGGGTTTGGGCCCCGAATCCAATTTCTGCGACTGTTTCCAATCAACGTGCCAAATTTCGCCCATTCCGACACCGTCGTGACAAATGACGAAATTGTCCCTGGTGTGGGTTTTCTTTCTTAATTTTCTGTCAACACTTCTTCAACCTGACATAATTAATATGGAAATTAATTATTTGGAAGCCAAAATGAAAGAATTTAGCTAAAATCCCGTGATCTCAGGTCTGTGCCCCGACTCAAATTTCTAGGGCCGTTTCCAATCAACCTGCCAAGTTTCAGCCCATTCTGACACCATTGCGACAAATGACGAAATTGCCCCTAGTGTGGTTTTTCTTTGTTAATTTTCTGTCCAACAATTCTCCAACCTGACATAATTAATACGAAAATTAATTACTCGGAGGCCAAAATGAAGGAATTTGGCTAAAATCCCGTGATCTCGAGTTTGGCCCCCGAGTCTAATTTCTGGGGCTGTTTCCAATCAACCTGCCAAATTTCGGCCCATTCAAACACCATCGTGACAAATGACGAAATTGCCCCCGATACGATTTTTCTTTGTTAATTTTCTGTCCAACACTTCTTCAACCTGACATAATTAATACAAAAATTAATTATTCGAAGGCCAAAACGAAGGAATTTGGCTAAAATCCCGTGATCCTGGGTTTGGGCCCCGAATCCAATTTCTGCGACTGTTTCCAATCAACGTGCCAAATTTCGCCCATTCCGACACCGTCGTGACAAATGACGAAATTGTCCCTGGTGTGGGTTTTCTTTCTTAATTTTCTGTCAACACTTCTTCAACCTGACATAATTAATATGGAAATTAATTATTTGGAAGCCAAAATGAAAGAATTTAGCTAAAATCCCGTGATCTCAGGTCTGTGCCCCGACTCAAATTTCTAGGGCCGTTTCCAATCAACCTGCCAAGTTTCGGCCCATTCTGACACCATTGCGACAAATGACAAAATTGCCCCTAGTGTGGTTTTTCTTTGTTAATTTTCTGTCCAACAATTCTCCAACATGACAAAATTAATGCAAAAATTAATTATTCGGAGGCCTAAACGAAGGAGTTTGGCTAAAATCCCGTGATCCCGGGTCTGTGCCCCGACTCCAATTTCTGGGGCCGTTTCCAATCAACCTTCCAAATTTTGGCCCATTCCGGCACCGTCTCAACAAATTCCAATCAACCTGGTGCGATTTTTCTTTCTTAATTTCTGTCCAACACTTCTTCAACTTGACATAATTAATACGAAAATTAATTCTTTGAAAGCCTAAACGAAGGAATCTGGCTAAAATTCCATGATCCCGGGTCTGTGCCCCGACTCAAATTTCTAGGGCTGTTTCCAATCAACCTGCCAAATTTCGGCCCATTCCGACACCGTCGCAACAAATGACGAATTTGCCCTTGGTGCGGTTTTTCTTTGTTATTTTCTGTCCAACACTTCTTCAACCTGACATAATTAATACGAAAATTAATTATTCGGAGGTCTAAATGAAGGAATTTTGATAAAATCCCGTGATCCTCGATCTGTGCCCCCCAGTCCAATTTCAAGGGCCGTTTCCAATCAACCTGCCAAATTTCGGCCCATTCTGACACCGTCTCGACAAATGACGAAAATGCCCCTGGTACGGTTTTTCTTTATAAATTTTATGTCCAACACTTCTTCAGCCTGACATCTTTAACAAGAAAATTAATTATTTGGAGGCCTAAACAAAGGAATTTGGCTAAAATCCCGTGATCCCGAGTCTGTGCCCCGAGCCCAATTTCTGGGGCCGTTTCCAATCAACCATCTAAATTTCGGCGCATTCCGACACCGTCGCGACAAATGACGAAATTGCCCCTGGTTCGATTTTGCGTTGTTAATTTTCTGTCCAACACATCTTCAACTTGACATAATTAATACGAAAATTAATTATTCGAAGGCCTAAACGAAGGAATTTGGCTAAAATCCCGTGATCCCGGGTCTGTGCCCCGAGTCCAATTTCTGTGGCCGTTTCCAATCAACCTACCAAATTTCAGCTCTTTTCGACGCCGTCGCGTCAAATGATGAAATTACCCCTGGTGCGGTTTTTCTTTGTTAATTTTCTATCCGACACTTCTTCAACGTGACGTAATTAATATGAAAATTAATTATTCGGTGGCCTAAACGAAGGAATTTGGCTAAAATCCTGTGATCCCGGGTCTAGGCCCCGACTCCAATTTCTGGGGCCGTTTCCAACCTGCTAAATTCTGGCCCATTCTGACACCATCGCCACAAATGACAAAATTGCCCCTGGTGCGGTTTTTCTTTGTTAATGTTCTGTCCAACACTTCTTCCACCGGACATAATTAATACGGAAATTAATTATTCGGAGGCCTAAATGAAGG
This sequence comes from Olea europaea var. sylvestris, assembly GCF_002742605.1. Classification (NCBI taxonomy): domain Eukaryota; kingdom Viridiplantae; phylum Streptophyta; class Magnoliopsida; order Lamiales; family Oleaceae; genus Olea; species Olea europaea. The sequence continues at coordinate 16,752,991 of NC_036253.1, read as the reverse complement.
AATTTGGCTAAAATCCGGTGATCCTGAGTCTGTGCCCCAACTCCAATTTTTGGGGCCATTTCCAATCAGCCTGCCAAATTTCGGCCCATTTCGACACCGTCGCAACAAATGACGAAGTTGCCCCTGGTGCGATTTTGCATTTTTAATTTTCTGTCCAACACATCTTCAACATGACATAATTAATACGAAAATTAATTATTGGGAGGCCTAAACGAAGGAATTTGGCTAAATTCCCATGATCCCGGGTCTGTGCCCCGAGTCCAATTTCAGGGGCTATTTTCAATCAAGCTGTCAAATTCCGGCCCATTCCGACACCATCACGACAGATGATGAAATTGCCCCGGGTGCAGTTTTTCTTTGTTAATTTTCTGTCCCACACTTCTTCAACCCGACATAATTAATACGGATATTAATTATTCGGAGGCCTAAACGAAGGAATTCTGCTAAAATTCCATGATGCCGGGTCTATGCCTCGAGTCAAATTTCTCGGGCCGTTTCCCATAAACCCGCCAAATTTCTGTCCATTATGGTACCGTCACGATAAATGACGAAATTGCCCTTGGTGCGATTTTTCGTTGTTATTTTCTGTCCACCACTTCTTCGACCTGACATAATTAATACGAAAATTAATTATTCGGAGGTCTAAATGGAGGAATTTTGATAAAATCCCGTGATCCTGGGTCTGTGCCCCCAGTCCAATTTCTAGGGCCGTTTCCAATCAACCTGCCAAATTTCGGCCCATTCTGACACCGTCTCGACAAATGACGAAAATGCCCCTGGTACGATTTTTCTTTATAAATTTTATGTCCAACACTTTTCTTCAGCCTGACATCTTTAACACGAAAACTAATTATTTGGAGGCCTAAACAAAGGAATTTGGCTAAAATCCCGTGATCTCGAGTCTGTGCCCCGAGCCCAAATTCTGGGGCCGTTTTCAATCAACCATCTAAATTTCGGCCCATTCCGACACCGTCGCGACAAATGACGAAATTGCCCCTGGTTCGATTTTGCGTTGTTAATTATCTGTCCAACACATCTTCAACTTGACATAATTAATAAGAAAATTAATTATTCGGAGGCCTAAACGAAGGAATTTGGCTAAAATCCCATGATCCCGGGTCTGTGCCTCGAGTCCAATTTCTGTGGCCGTTTCCAATCAACCTACCAAATTTCGGCCCTTTTCGACGCCGTCGCATCAAATGATGAAATTACCCCTGGTGCAGTTTTTCTTTGTTAATTTTCTATTCGACACTTCTTCAACCTGACATAATTAATACGAAAATTAATTATTCGGTGGCCTAAACGAAGGAATTTGACTAAAATCCCGTGATCCCGGGTCTAGGCCCCGACTCCAATTTCTGGGGCCGTTTCCAATCAACCTGCTAAATTCTGGCCCATTCTGACACCGTCGCCACAAATGACGAAATTGCCCCTGGTACGGTTTTTCTTTGTTAATGTTCTGTCCAACACTTCTTCCACCGGACATAATTAATACGGAAATTAATTATTCGGAGGCCTAAATGAAGGAATTTGGCTAAAATCCTGTGATCCCAAGTCTGTGCCCCAACTCCAATTTCTGGGGCCGTTTCCAATCAACTTGCCAAATTTCGGCCCATTTCGACACCGTCGCAACAAATGACGAAATTGCCCCTGGTGCGATTTTGCGTTGTTAATTTTCTGTCCAACACATCTTCAACATGACATAATTAATACGAAAATTAATTATTGGGAGGCCTAAACGAAGGAATTTGGCTAAATTCCCATGATCCCGGGTCTGTGCCCCGAATCCAATTTCAGGGGCTATTTTCAATCAAGCTGTCAAATTTCGGCCCATTCCGACACCAGCACGACAAATGATGAAATTGCCCCGGGTGCAGTTTTTCTTTGTTAATTTTCTGTCCCACACTTCTTCAACCCGACATAATTAATACGGATATTAATTATTCGGAGGCGTAAACGAAGGAATTCTGCTAAAATTCCATGATGCCGGGTCTGTGCCCCGAGTCAAATTTCTCGGGCCGTTTCCAATAAACTCGCCAAATTTCTGTCCATTATGGTATCGTCACGATAAATGACGAAATTGCCCCTGGTGTGGTTTTTCTTTGTTAATTTTCTGTCCAACACTTCTTCAACTTACATAATTAATACCGAAATTAATTATCCGAAGGTCTAAACAAAGGAATTTGGCTAAAATCTTGTGACCCCGGGTCTGTGCACCAACTCCAATTTTTGGGGCCATCTCCAATCAACCTACCAAATTTTGACCCATTCCGACACTGTCGCGACAAATGACAAAATTGCCCCTGGTGCGGTTTTGCGTTGTTAATTTTCTGTTCAACACATCTTCAACATGACATAATTAATACGAAAATTAATTATTGGGAGGCCTAAACGATGGAATTTGGCTAAATTCCCATGATCCCGGGTCTGTGCCCCGAATCCAATTTCAGGGGCTATTTTCAATCAAGCTGTCAAATTTCGGCCCATTCCGACACCAGCGCGACAAATGATGAAATTGCCCCGGGTGCAGTTTTTCTTTGTTAATTTTCTGTCCCACACTTCTTCAACCCGACATAATTAATACGGATATTAATTATTCGGAGGCGTAAACGAAGGAATTCTGCTAAAATTCCATGATGCTGGATCTGTGCCCCGAGTCAAATTTCTCGGGCCGTTTCCAATAAACTCGCCAAATTTCTGTCCATTATGGTATCGTCACGATAAATGACGAAATTGCCCCTGGTGTGGTTTTTCTTTGTTAATTTTCTGTCCAACACTTCTTCAACTTACATAATTAATACCGAAATTAATTATCCGAAGGTCTAAACAAAGGAATTTGGCTAAAATCCTGTGACCCCGGGTCTGTGCACCAACTCCAATTTTTGGGGCCATCTCCAATCAACCTACCAAATTTTGACCCATTCCGACACTGTCGCGACAAATGACAAAATTGCCCCTGGTGCGGTTTTGCGTTGTTAATTTTCTGTTCAACACATCTTCAACCTGACATAATTAATACGAAAATTAATTATTCGGAGGCCTAAACGAAGGAATTTGGCTAACATCCAGTGATCCCAGGTCTATGCCCCGAGTCCAATTTCTAGGATAGTTTCCAATCAACCTGCTAAATTTCGGCCCATTCCGACACCGTCGCGACAAATAACAAAATTGCCACTGGTGCGATTTTTCTTTGTTAATTTTCTGTCCAACACTTTTTCAACCTGACATAATTAATACGAAAATTAATTATTCGAAGGCCTAAACGAAGGAATTTGGATAAAATCCTGTGATCCTAGATCTGTGCCCCGAGTTCAATTTCTGGGGCCGTTTCCAATCAACCTGCCAAATTTCAGCCCATTCCGACACCATCTCGACAAATGACGAAATTGCCCCTGGGGTGGTTTTTCTTTGTTAATTTTCTCTCCAACACTTCTTCAGCCTAACATAATTAATACGATAATTAATTATTCACAGGCCTAAACGAAGGAATTTGGCGAAAATCCCATGATCCTGGGTCTGTGCCCCGACT
>NC_036253.1:16742556-16748312 GCF_002742605.1 Olea europaea var. sylvestris | reverse complement strand
GAAATTAATTATTCGGAGGCCTAAACAAGGGAATTTGGCTAAAATCCTGTGATCCCGGGTCTGTACCCTGACCCCAATTTCTGGGGCCGTTTCCAATCAACCTGCCAAATTTCAGCCCATTCTGACACTGTCGTGACAAATGATAAAATTACCCCTGGTGCGGTTTTGCATTGTTAATTTTCTGTCCAACACATCTTCAACCTGACATAATTAATACGAAAATTTATATTCGGAGGCCTAAACGAAGGAATTTGGGTAAAATCCCGAGATCCCGGGTCTGTGCCCCGAGTCCATTTTCTAGGACAGTTTCCAATCAACCTGTTAAATTTCTGCCCATTCCGACACCGTCGCGACAAATAACAAAATTGCCCTTGGTGCGATTTTTCTTTGTTAATTTTCTATCCAACACTTCAGCAACCTGACATAATTACTACGAAAATTAATTATTCGGAGGCCCAATCGAAGGAATTTGGATAAAATCACGTGATCCCAGATCTGTGCCCCGAGTCCAATTTCTGGGGCCGTTTCCAATCAACCTGCCAAATTTCGGTCCACTCCGACACCGTCGCGACAAATGACGAAATTGCCCCTGGTGCGGTTTTGTGTTGTTAATTTTCAGTCCAACACATCTTCAACCTGACATAATTAATACGAAAATTAATTATTCGGAGGCCTAAACGAAGGGATTTGGCTAAAATCCCATGATCCCGGGTTTGTGCCCCGAGTCCAATTTCTAGGATAGTTTCCAATCAACCGGCCAAATTTCGGCCCATTCCGACACCGTCGCGACAAATAACAAAATTGCTCCTGGTGCGATTTTTCTTTGTTCATTTTCTATCCAACACTTCTTCAACTTGACATAATTAATACGAAAATTAATTATTCGGAGGCCTAAACGAAGGAATTTGGATAAAATCCCGTTATCCTGGATCTGTGCCCCGAGTTCAATTTTTGGGGCCGTTTCCAATCAACATGCCAAATTTTGGCCCATTCCGACACCATATCGACAAATGACGAAATTGGCCCTGGTGCGGTTTTTCTTTGTTAATTTTCTGTCCAACACTACTTCAGCCTGACATAATTAATACGGAAATTACTTATTCGGAGGCCTAAACGAAGGAATTTGGCTAAAATCCCATGATCCCGGGACTGTGCCCCGACTCCAATTTCTGGGGCCATTTCCAATCGACCTGCAAAATTTCGGTCCATTCTAACACCTCACGACAAATGACGATATTGCCCCTGGTGCGGTTTTGCGTTGTTAATTTTCTGTCCAACACATCTTCAACCTAACATAATTAATACGGAAATTAATTATTGGGAGGCCTAAACGAAGGAATTTAGCTAAATTCCCGTGATCCCGGGTCTGTGCACCGAGTCCAATTTTAGGGGCCGTTTTCAATCAACCTGCCAAATTTCGTCCAATTTCGACACCGTCGCGACAAATGATGAAATTGCCCCTGGTACGATTTTTCTTTATTAATTTTCTGTCCAACACTTCTTCAACCTGACATAATTATTTCGAAAATTAATTATTCGGAGGCCTAAATGAAGGAATTTGGCTAAAATACCATGATCTCGGGTCTGCGCCTCGAGTCCAATTTTTCGGGCCATCTCCAATCAATCTGCCAAATTTCAGCCTATTCCGACGTCGTCGCGACAAATTACGAAATTGCCCCTATTGCGATTTTTCCATCTTAATTTTCTGTCCAACACTTCTTCAACCTGATATAATTAATACGAAAATTAATTATTCGGAGGCCTGAACGAACGAATTTGGGTAAAATCCCGTGATTCCAAGTCTGTGCCCCGACTCCAATTTCTGGGGCCGTTTCCAATCAACCTGCCAAATTTTGGCCCATTCCGACACCGTCGCGACAAATGACGAAATTGCCCAGGGTGCAGTTTTTCTTTGTTAATTTTTTGTTCAACACTTCTTCAACCTGACATAATTAACATGGAAATTAAATATTCGGAGGCCTGAATGAAGGAATTTGGGTAAAATCTCATGATCCCGGGTTTGTACCCCGAGTCCAATTTCTAGGGCCGTTTCCAATCAACGTGCCAAATTTTGGCCCATTCCGACACCGTGGCGATAAATGACGAAATTGCCCCTGGTGCCTTTTTTCTTTGTTAATTTTCTGTCCAACACTTCTTCAACCTGACATAATTAATACGAAAATTAATTATTCGGAGGCCTAAAAGATGGAATATGGCTAAAATCCCGTGATCCCGGGTCAGTGCCCCGAGTCCGATTTCTCGGCCCGTTTCCAATCAACCTGCCAAATTTCTGCCCATTCCGACACCGTCACGAAAAATGACGAAATTGCCCCTGGTGTGGTTCTTCTTTGTTAGTTTTCTGTCCAACATATCTTCAACCTGGCATAATTAATACGGAAATTAATTATTCGGAGGCCTAAACGATGGAATTTGGATGAAATCCCGTGATCCCGGGTCTGTGTACTGACTCCAATTTCTGGGACCGTTTCCAATCAACCTGCCAAATTTCAGCCCATTTCGACACTTTCGCGAAAAATGACGAAATTGCCCCCGGCGCGGTTTTTGTTTCCGATCAACCTGCCAAATTTCAGCCCATTTCGACACTTTCGCGAAAAATGACGAAATTGCCCCCGGCGCGGTTTTTGTTTCCGATCAACCTGCCAAATTTATGCCCATTCCAACACCGTCGCGAAAAATGACGTCATTGCCCCCGGCGCGATTTTTGTTTCCAATAAACCTGCCAAATTTAAGCCCATTTCGACACCGTCGCGAAAAATGACGAAATTGCCCCTGGCGCGATTTTTGTTTCAAATCAACCTGTCAAATTTCAGCCTGTTTCGACACCGTCGCGAAAAATGACGAAATTGCCCCCGGCGCGGTTTTTGTTTCAAATCAACCAGTCAAATTTTAGCCGGTTTCGGCACCGTCGTGAAAAATGACGAAATTGCCCCCGGCGCGGTTTTTGTTTCCGATCAACATGCCAAATTTAAGCCCATTCCGACACCGTCGCGAAAAATGACGAAATTGCCCCCCGCGCGATTTTTGTTTCCAGTCAACATGCTAAATTTCAGCCCATTCCGACACCGTCGCGAAAAATGACGACATTGCCCCCGACGCGATTTTTGTTTCCAATAAACCTGCCAAATTTAAGCCCATTTCGACAGCATCTCGAAAAATGACGAAATTGCCCCCGGAGCGGTTTTTGTTTCAAATCAACCAGTCAAATTTCAGCCGGTTCCGGCACCGTCGCGAAAAATGACGAAATTGCCCTCGGCACGATTTTTGTTTCCGATATACATGCCAAATTTAAGCCCATTCCGACACCGTCATGAAAAATGACGAAATTGCCCCCCGTGCGATTTTTGTTTCCAGTCAACCTTCTAAATTTCAGCCCATTCCGACACCGTCGCGAAAAATGACGGAATTGCCCCCGGCGCGGTTTTTGTTTCCGGTCAACCTGCCAAATTTAAGCCCATTCCCACACCGTCGCGAAAAATGACGACATTACCCCCGGCGCGATTTTTGTTTCCAATAAACCTAACAAATTTCAGCCCATTTCAACACCGTCGCGAAAAATGACGAAATTGCCCCCGGCACGATTTTTGTTTCAAATCAACCTGTCAAATTTCAGCCGTTCCGACAACGTCGCGAATAATGACAAAATTACCCCCGACGTGGTTTTTGTTTCCGATCAACCTGCCAAATTTAAGCCCATTCGGACACCGTAGCGAAAAATGACGAAATTGCCCTTGACGCGATTTTTGTTTCCAATCAACCTGCCAAATTTCGGCTCATTCCGACACCGTCGCGAAAAATGACGAAATTGCCCCTGGCGCGATTTTTGTTTCCAGTCAACCTGCCAAATTTCAGCCCATTCCGACACAGTCGCGAAAAATGACGAAATTGGCCTGGCGCAGTTTTTGTTTCCGATCTACCTGTCAAATTTTAGCCCGTTTTGAACACAGTCGCGAAAAATAACGAAAGTGCCCCCGACGCGATTTTCATTTCCGATCAACCTGCCAAATTTAAGCCCATTCCGACACAGTCGCGAAAAATGACGAAATTGACCCCGGCACGATTTTTATTTCCGATCAACCTGTCAAATTTAAGCCCATTCCGACACAGTCGCGAAAAATGACAAAATTGGCCCGGCGCAGTTTCAGCCAATTTCGACACTGTCGCTAAAAATGACGAAATTGCCCCTGGCCCGAAATTTATTTCTAAATAACCTGTCAAATTTTAGCCCATTCCGACACCGTCGCAAAAAATGACGGAATTGACCTCGGCGCAATTTTTGTTTCCAATCAACCTGCCAAATTTCAGCCCATTCCGACACCGTCGCGAAAAATGACGAAATTGCCCCCGCCGAGATTTTTGTTTCCAGTCGACCTGCCAATTTTCAGCCCATTCCGACATCGTCGCGAAAAATGACGAAATTACCCTCGACGCGATTTTTGTTTCCAATCAACCTGCCAAATTTAAGCCCATTCCGACACCATCGCAAAAAATGACAAAATTGACCCGACGCGATTTTTGTTTCCAATCAACCTGCCAAATTTCGGCCCATTTCGACACCGTCGCGAAAAATGACGAAATTGCCCCTGGCGCGATTTTTGTTTCCAGTCAACCTGCCAAATTTCAACCCATTCCGACACAGTCGCGAAAAATGACGAAATTGCCGCTGGCGCGGTTTTTGTTTCCGATCAACCTGTCAAATTTTAGACCATTCCGACACCGTCGCGAAAAATGACGAAATTGACCCGACGCGATTTTTGTTTTCAATCAACCTGCCAAATTTCGGCCCATTTCGACACCGTCGCGAAAAATGATGAAATTGACCCGACGCGATTTTTGTTTCCAATCAACCTGCCAAATTTCGGCCCATTTCGACACCGTCACGAAAAATGACGAAATTGCCCCTGGCGCGATTTTTGTTTCCAGTCAACCTGCCAAATTTCAACCCATTCCGACACAGTCGCGAAAAATGAAGAAATTACCGCTGGCGCGGTTTTTGTTTCCGATCAACCTGTCAAATTTTAGACCATTCCGACACCGTCGCGAAAAATGACGAAATTGACCCGACGCGATTTTTGTTTCCGATCAACATGCCAAATTTAAGCCCATTCCGATACAGTCGCGAAAAATGACGAAATTGCCCCTGGCGCGATTTTTGTTTCCAATCAACCTGCCAAATTTCGGCCCATTTCGACACCGTCGCGAAAAATGACGAAATTGCCCCTGGCGCGATTTTTGTTTCCAGCCAACCTGCCAAATTTAAGCCCATTCCGATACAGTCGCGAAAAATGACGAAATTGCCGCTGGCACGGTTTTTGTTTCCGATCAACCTGTCAAATTTTAGACCATTCCGACACCGTCGCGAAAAATGACGAAATTGCCCCCGGAGCGATTTTTGTTTCAAATCAACTAGTCAAATTTCAGCTGGTTCCGGCACCGTCGCGAAAAATGACGAAATTGCCCCCGGCGCGATTTTTGTTTCCGATCAACATGCCAAATTTAAGCCCATTCCGACATCGTCGCGAAAAATGATGGAATTGACCTCGGCGCAATTTTTGTTTCCAATCAACCTGCCAAATTTCAGCCCATTTCGACACCGTCGCGAAAAATGACGAAATTGCCCGTGGTACGGTTTTTGTTTCTGATCAACCTGTCAAATTTCGGCCCATTCCGACACCATCGCTGAAAATGACGAAATTACCCTCGGCGCAATTTTTGTTTCCAATCAACCTGCCAAATTT
>NC_036253.1:16613366-16742328 GCF_002742605.1 Olea europaea var. sylvestris | reverse complement strand
AAAAAATGACGGCATTGCCCCCGGCGCGATTTTTGTTTCCAAAAAACCTGCCAAATTTAGGCCCATTTCGACACCGTCGCGAAAAATGACGAAATTGCCCCTGACGCGATTTTTGTTTCAAATCAACCTGTCAAATTTCAGCCTGTTCCGACACCGTCGCGAAAAATGACGAAATTGCCCCCGGAGCGGTTTTTGTTTCAAATCAACCAGTCAAATTTCAGCCGGTTCCGGCACCGTCGCGAAAAATGACGAAATTGCCCCCGGCGCGGTTTTTGTTTCCGATCAACATGCCAAATTTATGCCCATTCCGACACCGTCGTGAAAAATGACGAAATTGCCCCCCGCGCGATTTTTGTTTCCGGTCAACCTGCTAAATTTCAGCCCATTCCGACACCATCGCGAAAAATGACGACATTGCCCCCGGCGCGATTTTTGTTTCCAATAAACCTGCCAAATTTAAGCCCATTTCGACACCGTTGCGAAAAATGATGAAATTGCCCCCGGAGCGATTTTTGTTTCAAATCAACCAGTCAAATTTCAGCCGGTTCCGGCACCGTCGCGAATATTGACAAAATAGCCCTCGGCGCGGTTTTTTGTTTCCGATCTACATGCCAAATTTAAGCCCATTCCGACACCGTCGCGAAAAATGACGAAATTGCCCCCCGCGCGATTTTTGTTTCCAGTCAACCTGCTAAATTTCAGCCCATTCCGACACCGTCGCGAAAAATGACGAAATTGCCCACGGCGCGGTTTTTGTTTCCGGTCAACCTGCCAAATTTAAGCCCATTCCGACACCGTCGCGAAAAATGACGACATTACCCCCAGCGCGTTTTTTTTTCCAATAAACCTGCCAAATTTCAGCCCATTTCAACACCGTCGCGAAAAATGACGAAATTGCCCCTGGCACGATTTTTGTTTNTGGTGCGGTTTTTCTTTGATAATTTTCTGTCCAACACTTCTTCAGCACGACATAATTAATATGAAAATTAATTATTCGGAGGCCTAAACAAAGGAATTTGGATGAAATCCCATGATACCGAGTTGTGCCCCGAGTCCAATTTCTGGGGCCGTTTCCAATCAACATGCCAAATTTCGGCCCATTCCGATACCGTCGCGACAAATGACGAAATTGCCCCTGGTACGATTTTGCTTTGTTAATTTTCTGTTTGACACATCTTCAGCCTGACATAATTAATACGGAAATTAATTATTCAGGGGCCTAAATGAATGAATTTGGCTAAAATCCCGTGATCCCGGGTCCGTGCCCCGAGTCCAATTTCTGGGCCCGTTTCCAATCAACCTGCGAAATTTCTGCCAATTCCGACACCGTCGCGAGAAATGATGAAATTGCCCCTGGTTCGGTTTTTCTTTCTTAATTTTCTGTCCAACACTTCTTCAACCTAACATAATTAATACAGAAATTAATTATTCGGAGACCTAAACGAAGGAATTTGGCAAAATTCCCGTGATTCCGGGTCTGTGCCCCGAGTCCAATTTCTCGGGCCGTTTCCAATCAACCTGCCAAAATTGTGGCCCATTCCGACACCGTCGCGACAAATGATGAAATCGCCCCTGGTGTGGTTTTTCTTTGTTAATTTTCTGTCCAACACTTCTTCAACCTGACATAATTAATGCGGAAATTAATTATTCGGAGGTTTAAATGAAGGAATTTGGCTAAAATCCAGTGATCCCGGGTCTGTGCCCCGATTCCAATTTTTGGGGCCATTTTCAATCAACCTGCCAAATTTCGGCCCATTCCGACACCGTCGCGACAAATGACAAAATTGCCCCTGGTGCGATTTTGCGTTGTTAATTTTCTGTCCAACACATCTTCAACCTGACATAATTAATACAAAAATTAATTATTCGGACGCCTATACGAAGGGATTTTTCTAAAATCTCGTGATCCCAGGTCAGTGCCACGACTCCAATTTCTAGGGCCGTTTCCAATTGACCTGCCAAATTTCGTCCATTTCCGACACCGTCGCGACAATTGATGAAATTTGCCCTGGTGCGGTTTTTTTTGTTAATTTCTGTCCAAAACTTCTTCGACCTGACATAATTTATGTGGAACTGTGCCCCGAGTCCAATTTCTGGGGCCGTTTCCAGTCAACCTGCCAAATTTTAGCCCATTCCGACACAGTTGCGACAAATGACAAAATTGCCCCTGTTGCGATTTTACGTTGTTAATTTTCTATCCAACACATCTTCAACCTGACAAAATTAATACGGAAATTAATTATTCGAAGGCCAAAACGAAGGAATTTGGCTAAAATACCATGATCCCGGGTTTGTGCCCCGAGTCCAATTTCTCGAGCCGTTTCCAATCAATCGGCTAAATTTCTGCCCATTCCGATACCGTCGCGTCAAATGACGAAATTGCCCGGGGTACGGTTTTTCTTTGTTAATTTTCTGTCCAACACATCTTCAACCTGACATAATTAATACGGAAATTAAATATTCGGAGGCCTAAATGAAGGAATTTGGCTAAAATCCTATGATCCCAAGTTTGTGCCCCGAGTCTAATTTCAGGGGCCGTTTCAAATCAACCCACCAAATTTCAGCCCATTTCGACACCGTCACGACAAATGACAAAATTGCCCCTGGTGCGATTTTGTGTTGTTAATTTTAAGTCCAACACATCTTCAACCTGACATAATTAATGTAGAAATTAATTATTCGGAGGCCTAAACAAAGGAATTTGGATGAAATCCCGTGATCTCGGGTCTGTGCCCCGAGTCCAATTTCTGGGGCCGTTTCCAACCAACATGCCAAAATTTGAACCATTTCGACAACGTCGTGACAAATGACGAAATTGCCCCTGGTGTGGCTTTTCATTGTTAATTTTCTGTCCAACACTTCTTCAGCCTAACATAATTAATATGGAAATTAATTATTCGGAGGCCTAAACGAAGGAATTTGGCGAAAATCCCGTGATCCCGAGTCTGTACCCCGAGTCCAATTTTTGGGGCCGTTTCCAATCAACATGCCAAATTTCGGCCCATTCCGACACCGTCAAGACAAAGGACGAAATTGCCCAGGTGCGGTTTTTCTTTGTTAATTTTCGGTCCAACACATCCTCAACCTGATATAATTAATACCGAAATTAAATATTCGAGGCCTAAATGAAGGAATTTGGCTAAAATCATTTGATCCTGGGTGTGCACCCCGAGCTCGATTTCTGGGGCCATTTCAAATCAACATGCCAAATTTCGGCCCATTCCGACACTGTCAAGACAAATGACGAAATTTTCCAGGGTGCGGTTTTTCTTTGTTAATTTTCGATCCAACATGTCTTCAACCTGATATAATTAATATCGAAATTAAATATTCGGAGGCCTAAATGAAGGAATTTGGCTAAAATCCCGTGATCCCGGTTGTGTGCCCCGAGTCCAATTTCTGGGGCCATTTCCAATCAACCTGCCAAATTTCGGCCAATTTCGACACCGTCGCGACAAATGACAAAATTGCCCCTGGTGCGGTTTTGCGTTGTTAATTTTCAGTCCAACACATCTTCAACCTGACATAATTAATGCAGAAATTAATTATTCGGAGGCCTAAACAAAGGAATTTGGATAAAATCCCGTGATCCCGGGTCTGTGCTCCGAGTCCAATTTTTGGGGCCATTTCCAATCAACATGCCAAATTTCAACCCATTCCGACACCATTGCGACAAATGACAAAATTCCCGTTGGTGCGATTTTTCTTTGTTAATTTTCTGTCCAACACTTCTTCAGTCTGACATAATCAATATGGAAATTAATTATTCGGAGGCCAAAACGAAGGAATTTAGCTTAAATCCCATGATCCCGGGTCTATTCCCCGAGTCCAATTTCTAGGGCCATTTCCAATCAACATCCCAAATTTCGGCCCATTACGACACCGTCGCGACAAATGACGAAATTGCCCCTGGTGCTGCTTTTCTTTGTTAATTTTCTGTCCAACACATCTTCAGTCTGACATAATTAATATGGAAATTAATTATTTGGTGACCTAAACGAATGAATTTGGCTAAAATCCCATGATACCGGGTTTGTACCCCGAGTCCAATTTCTAGGGCCGTTTCCAAGCAACCTGCCAACTTTTGGCCCATTCCGATACCGTGGCGACAAATCTAAAAAATTGCCCCTGGTGCCTTTTTTCTAACACTTCTTCAACCAGACATAATTAATACAGAAATTTTACTCGGAGGCCTGAACGATGGAATTTGGCAAAAATCCCGTGATGCTGGGTCTGTGCCCTGAGTCCAATTTCTAAGGCTGTTTCCAATCAACTTGCCAAATTTCGGCCCATTCCGACACATTCGCGACAAATGACGAAATTGCCCCTGGTGCGGTTTTTCTTTGTTAATTTTTCTGTCCAACACTTCTTTAACCTAACTTAATTAATACGGAAATTAATTATTCGGAGGCCTAAAACAAGGAATTTGGCTAAAATCCCTTGATCCCGAGTCTGTGCCGCGACTCCAATTTCTAGGTCATTTCCAATCAACCTGCCAAATTTCGATCCATTCGACACTGTCGCGACAAATGACAAAATTGCCCCTGGTGTGGTTTAGCATTGTTAATTTTCTATCCAACACATCTTCAACCTGACATGATTAATATGGAAATTAATTATTCGGAGGCCTAAATGATGGAATTTGGATAAAATCCCATGATCCCGAGTCTGTGCCCCGAGTCAAATTTCTGGGGCCGTTTCCAATCAACATTCCAAATTTCGGCCTAATCCGATACCGTCGTGGCAAATGACGAAATAGCCCTTGGTGCGATTTTTCTTTATTAATTTTCTGTCCAACACTTCTTCAGCCTGACATAATTAATATGGAAATTAATTATTTGGAGGCCTAAACGAAGGAATTTGGCAAAAATCCAATGTTCCTGGGTCTGTGCCCCGAGTCCAATTTCTGGGGCTGTTTCCAATCAGCATGCCAAATTTTGGCCAATTCCGACACCGTCGCGACAAATGACGAAATTGCCCCTGGTGCTGCTTTTCTTTGTTAATTTTCTGTCCAACACATCTTCAGTCTGACATAATTAATATGGAAATTAATTATTCGATGGCCTAAACGAAGGAATTTGTCTAAAATCCAGTGATATTGGGTCTGTGCCCCGAGTCCAATTTCTAGGGCCATTTCCAAGCAACCTGCCAAATTTCGGCCCATTCCGATACCGTGGCGACAAATCTAAAAAATTGCCCCTGGTGCCTTTTTTCTAACACTTCTTCAATCAGACATAATTAATACAGAAATTAATTATTCTGAGGCCTGAACGATGGAATTTGGCAAAAATCCCATGATCTTGGGTCCGTGCCCCGAGTCCAATTTCTAAGGCCGTTTCCAATCAACTTGCCAAATTTCGGCCCATCCCGACACCGTCGCAACAAATGACGAAATTGCCCCTGGTGCGGTTTTTCTTTGTTAATTTTTCTGTCCAACACTTCTTCAACCTAACTTAATTAATACGAAAATTAATTATTCGAAGGCATAAACAACGGAATTTGGCTAAAATCCCATGATCCCGGGTCTGTGTCGCGACTCCAATTTCTGGGCCATTTCCAATCAACCTGCCAAATTTCGGTCCATTCCGACACTGTCGCGACAAATGACAAAATTGCCCCTGGTGCGGTTTTGCGTTGTTAATTTTCTATCCAACACATCTTCAACCTGACATGATAAATACGGAAATTAATTATTCGGAGGCCTAAATGAAGGAATTTGGATAAAATCCCGTGATCCCGAGTCTGTGACCCGAGTCAAATTTCTGGGGCCGTTTCCAATCAACATTCCAAATTTCGGCCTATTCCGACACCGTCGCGGCAAATGACGAAATTGCCCTCGGTGCGATTTTTCTTTATTAATTTTCTGTCCAACACTTCTTCAGCGTGACATAATTAATATGGAAATTAATTATTTGGAGGCCTAAACGAAGGAATTTGGCAAAAATCCCATGATCCTGGGTCTGTGCCCCGAATCCAATTTCTGGGGCTGTTTCCAATCAGCATGCCAAATCTTGGCCAATTTCGACACCGTCGCGATAAATGACGAAATTGCCCCTGGTGCTGCTTTTCTTTGTTAATTTTCTGTCAAACACATCTTCAGTCTGACATAATTAATATGGAAATTAATTATTCGGTGACCTAAACGAAGGAATTTGGCTAAAATCCCGTGATACCGGGTCTGTGCCCCGAGTCCAATTTCTAGGGCAGTTTCCAAGCAACCTGCCAACTTTCGGCCCCTTCCGATACCGTGGCGACAAATCTAAAAAATTGCCCCTGGTGCCTTTTTTCTAACACTTATTATTCGGAGGCCTGAACGATGGAATTTGGCAAAAATCCCGTGATGCTGGGTGTGTGCCCTGAGTCCAATTTCTAAGGCCGCTTCCAATCAACTTGCCAAATTTCGGCCCATTCCGACACCGTGGCAACAAATGACGAAATTGCCCCTGGTGCGGTTTTTCTTTGTTAATTTTTCTGTCCAACACTTCTTCAACCTAACTTGATTAATACGGAAATTAATTATTCAGAGGCCTAAACAAAGGAATTTGGCTAAAATGCCTTGATCCCGGGTCTGTGCCGCGACTCCAATTTCTGGGCTATTTCCGATCAACCTGCCAAATTTCGGTCCATTCCGACACTGTCGTGACAAATGACAAATTGCCCTGGTGCGGTTTTGCGTTGTTAATTTTCTATCCAACACATCTTCAACTTGACATGATTAATACGGAAATTAATTATTCGAAGGCCTAAACGAAGGAATTTGGATAAAATCCCGTGATCCCGAGTCTGTGCCCCGAGTCAAATTTCTAGGGCCGTTTCCAATCAACATTCCAAATTTCGGCCTATTTCGACACTATCGCGGCAAATGACGAAATTGCCCTCGGTGCGATTTTTCTTTAGTAATTTTCTGTTCAACACTTCTTCAGCCTGACATAATTAATATGGAAATTAATTATTCAGAGGCCTAAACGAAGGAATTTGGCAAAAATCCCATGATCCTGGGCTTGTGCCCCGAGTCCAATTTCTAGGGCTGTTTCAAATCAGCATGCCAAATTTTGGACCATTCCGACACCGTCGCGACAAATGACGAAATTGCCCCTGGTGCTGCTTTTCTTTGTTAATTTTCTGTCCAACACATCTTCAGTCTGACATAATTAATATGGAAATTAATTATTCGGTGGCCTAAATGAAGGAATTTGGCTAAAATCCCGTGATTCCAGGTTTGTGCCCCGAGTCCAATTTCTAGGGCTGTTTCCAAGCAACTTGCCAAATTTCGGCCCATTTCGATACCGTGGCGACAAATGACGAAATTGCCCCTGGTGCCTTTTTTTTTTTAATTTTCTGTCTAATACTTCTTCAACCAGACATAATTAATACAGAATCTAATTACTCGGAAGCCTAAACGATGGAATTCCCGTGATCCCGGGTCTGTGCCCCGAGTCCAATTTCTAAAGCCGTTTCCAATCAACTTGCCAAATTTCGGCCCATTACGACATCGTCACAACAAATGACGAAATCGCCCCTGGTGCGATTTTTCTTTGTTAATATTCTGTCCAACACTTCTTCAACTTGACTTGATTAATACGGAAATTAAATATTCGGAGGCCTAAACAAAAGAATTTTGCTAAAATCCCGTGATCCCGGGTCTGTGCCCCTACTCCAATTTCTGGGGCCGTTTCCAATCAACCTACCAAATTTCGGCCCATTCCGACGCTGTCGCAACAAATGACAAAATTGCCCCTGGTGCGGTTTTGCGTTGATAATTTTCTGTCCAACACATCTTCAACCTAACATAACTAATACGAAAATTAATTATTAGGAGGCCTAAACGAAGGAATTTGGCTAAAATCCCGTGATCCCTGGTCTGCGCCTCGAGTCCAATTTCTGGGGCCATTTCCAATAAACCTGCCAAATTTCGGTCCATTCCGACACCGTCGCGACAAATGACAAAATTGCCCCTGGTGCGGTTTTGCTTTGTTAATTTTCTGCCAAACACATCTTCAACCTGACATAATGAATACGGAAATTAATTATTCGTAGGCTTAAACGAAGGAATTTGGATAAAATCTCATGATCCCGGGTCTTTGCCCCGAGTCCAATTTTAGGGGCCGTTTCCAACCAACCTACCAAATTTCGGCCCATTCTGACACCGTGTCGACAAATGACGAAGTTGCCCCTTGTGCGGTTTTTCTTTGTTAATTTTCTGTCCAACACTTATTCAGCCTGACATAATTAACACGAAAATTAATTATTCGGAGGCCTAAACGAAGGAATTTGGCAAAAATCCCACGATCCTGGGCCTGTGCCCCGAGTCCAATTTCTAGGGCTGTTTCCAATCAGCATGCCAAATTTTGGCCCATTCCGACACCGTCGCGAAAAATGACGAAATTGCCCCTGCTGCTTCTTTTCTTTGTTAATTTTCTGTCCAACACATCTTCAGTCTAACATAATTAATATGGAAATTAGTTATTCGGTGGCCTAAACGAAGAAATTTGGCTAAAATCCCGTGATTCCGGGTCTGTGCCCCGAGTCCAATTTCTAGGGCTGTTTCCAAGTAACCTGCCAAATTTCGGCCCATTTCGATACCGTGGCGACAAATGACGAAATTGCCCTTGGTGCCTTTTTTGTTTGTTAATTTTCTGTCTAGCACTTCTTCAACCAGACATAATTAATACAGAATCTAATTACTCGGAAGCCTAAACGATGGAATTTGGCAAAAATCCCTTGATCCCGGGTCTGTGCCCTGAGTCCAATTTCTAAGGCCGTTTCCAATCAACTTGCCAAATTTCGGCCCATTCCGACACCGTCACAACAAATGACGAAATCGCCCCTGGTGCGATTTTTCTTTTTTAATTTTTTGTCCAACACTTCTTCAACCTGACTTGATTAATACGGAAATTAGATATTCGGAGGCCTAAATAAAGGAATTTGGCTAAAATCCCGTGATCCTGGGTCTGTGCCCCTACTCCAATTTCTGGGGCCGTTTCCAATCAACCTACCAAATTTCGGCCCATTCCGACGCTGTCGCAACAAATGACAAAATTGCCCTTAGTGCGATTTTTCTTTGTTAATTTTCTGCCCAACACATCTTCAACCTGACATCAAATTTCGGTCCATTCCGACACCGTCGCGACAAATGACCCGAGTCCAATTTCTGGGGCCGTTTCCAATCAACCTCCCAAATTTCGGCCCATTCTGACGCTGTCGCAACAAATGACAAAATTGCCCTTAGTGCGATTTTTCTTTGTTAATTTTCTGCCAAACACATCTTCAACCTGACATAATGAATACGGAAATTAATTATTCGTAGGCTTAAATGAAGGAATTTGGATAAAATCTCGTGATCCCGGGTCTTTGCCCCGAGTCCAATTTCAGGGGCCGTTTCCAACCAACCTACCAAATTTCGGCCCATTCTGACACCGTTTCGACAAATGACGAAGTTGCCCCCTGTGCGGTTTTTCTTTGTTAATTTTCTGTCCAACACTTATTCAGCCTGAATTAATTAACACGAAAATTAATTATTCGGAGCCTAAACGAAGGAATTTCACTAAAATCCCGTGATCCCGGGTTTGTGCCCCGAGTCCAATTTCTGGGGCCATTTCCAATCAGCATGCCAAATTTCGGCCCATTCCGACACCGTCGCGATAAATGACAAAATTGCCCTTGGCGCGATTTTTCTTTGATAATTTTCTGTCCAACACTTCTTCAGCCTGACATAATTAATATGGAAATTAATTATTTGGAGGCCTAAACAAAAGAATTTGGCTAAAATCTCGTGATCCCGGGTCTATGCCCCGAGTCCAATTTCTGGGGCCGTTTCCAATCAACATGCCAAATTTCGGCCCATTCCGACACCGTTATGACAAATGACGAAATTGCCCCTGGTGTGGTTTTGCTTTGTTAATTTTCTGTCCTACACATCTTCAGCCTGACATAATTAATATGGAAATTAATTATTCGGAGGCTTAAACAAATGAATTTGGCTAAAATACCGTGATCCCGGGTATGTGCCCCGAGTCCAATTTCTGGGGCCGTTTCCAATCAACCTGCAAAATTTCTGCCCATTCCGGCACCGTCACGAGAAATGATGAAATTGCCCTTGGTGCGATTTTTCTTTCTTAATTTTCTGTCCAACACTTCTTCAACCTCACATAATTAATACAGAAATTAATTATTCGGAGGACTAAACGAAGGAATTTGGATAAAATCCCGTGATCCCGGGTCTGTGCCCCAAGTCCAATTTCTGGGGCCGTTTCCAATCAACATGCCAAATTTCGGCCCATTCAAACACCATTGCGACAAATGACGAAATTGCTGTTGGTACGGTTTTTCTTTGTTAATTTTCTGTCCAACACTTCTTCAGTCTGACATAATTAATATGAAAATTAATTATTCGGAGGCCGAAACAAAAGAATTTCACTAAAATCCCGTGATCCCGGGTCTATGCCCCGAGTCCAATTTCTGGGGCCATTTCCAATCAACGTGGCAAATTTCGGCCCGTTCTGACACCTTCGCGACAAATGACGAAATTGCCCCTGGGGCGGCTTTTCTTTGTTAATTTTCTGTCCAATACTTCTTCAGCCTGACATAATTAAAGTGGAAATTAATTATTCGGAGGCCTAAACGAAGGAATTTGGCTAAAATCCCGTGATCCCGGGTCTGTACCCCGAGTCCAATTTTTGGGGCTGTTTCAAATCAACATGCCAAATTTCAGCCCATTCCGACAACGTCAAGACAAATGACGAAATTGCCTAGGGTACGGTTTTTCTTTGTTAATTTTCGGTCCAACACGTCTTCAACCTGATATAATTAATACCGAAATTAAATATTCGGAGGCCTAAATGAAGGAATTTGGCTAAAATCTCGTGATCCCGAGTGTGTGCCCCGAGTCCAATTTCTGGGGCCGTTACCAATCAACCTGCCAAATTTCGGCCAATTTCAACACCGTCGCAACAAATGACAAATTTCCCCTGGTGCGGTTTAGCGTTGTTAATTTTCAGTCCAACACATCTTCAACCTGACATAATTAATACGGAAATTAATTATTCGAAGGCCTAAATGAAGGAATTTGGATAAAATCTCGTGATCCCGGGTCTGTGCCTCGAGTCCAATTTCTGGAGCCGTTTCCAATCAACATGCCAAATTTTGGCCCATTCCGACAAGGTCGCGACAAATGATGAAATTGCCCCTGGTGCGGCTTTTCTTTGTTAATTTTCTTTCCAACACTTCTTTAGTCTGACATAATTAATATGGAAATTAATTATTCAGAGGCCTAAACGAAAAAATTTCACTAAAATCCCGTGATCTCGGGTCTATGCCCCGAGTCCAATTTCTGGGGCCATTTCCAATCAACGTGGCAAATTTCGGCCCATTCCGACCCCGTCGCGACAAATGACGAAATTGCCCCTGGTGCGGGTTTTCTTTGTTAATTTTCTGTCCAACACTTCTTCAACCTGACATAATTAATGCGGAAATTAATTATTCGGATAAATTTCGGCCCATTCCGACACCGTCGCGACAAATGACGAAATTGCCCCTGGTGCGGCTTTTCTTTGTTAATTTTCTGTCCAATACTTCTTCAGCTTGACATAATTAAAATGGAAATTAATTATTCGGAGACCTAAGCGAAGGAATTTGGCTAAAATCCCGTGATCCTGGGTCTGTGCCCCGAGTCCAATTTCAAAGGCCGTTTCCAAGCAACCTACTAAATTTCGTCCCATTCCGATACCATGGCGACAAATGACGAAATTGCCCCTGATGCCTTTTTTCTTTGTTAATTTTCTGTCTAACACTTCTTCAACCAGACATAATTAATACAGAAATTAATTAGTCGGAGGCCTAAACAATGGAATTTGGCAAAAATCCCGTGATCCCGAGTCTATTCCCCGAGTCCAATTTCTATGGCCGTTTCCAATCAACTTGCAAAACTTCGGCCCATTCCGACACCGTCGCAACAAATGACGAAATTGCCCTTGGTGCTAGTTTTCTTTGTTAATTTTCTATCCAACACTTCTTCAACCGGACTTAATTAATACGGAAATTAAATATTCGGAGGCCTAAACAAAGGAATTTGGCTAAAATCCCGTGATCTCGGGTCTGTGCCCCTACTCCAATTTCTGGGGCCGTTTCCAATCAACTTGCCAAATTTCGGCACATTCCGACACTGTCGCGACAAATGTCAAAATTGCCCCTGGTGCGATTTTGCGTTGTTAATTTTCTGTCCAACACATCTTCAACCTGACATAACTAATAAGAAAATTAATTATTCGGAGGCCTAAACGAAGGAATTTAGCTAAGATCCCGTGATCCCGGGTCTATGTCCCTAGTCCAATTTCTGGGGCCGTTTCCAATCAACCTGCAAAATTTCGGCCCATTCCGACACCGTCGCGACAAATGACAAAATTGCCCGTGGTACGATTTTGCTTTGTTAATTTTCTATCGAAGACATCTTCAACCTCACATAATTAATACTAAAATTAATTATTCGTAGGCCTAAACAAAGGAATTTGGATAAAATCCCATGATCCCGGGTCTATGCCCCGAGTCCAATTTCTGGAACCGTTTCCAATCAACCTTCCAAATTTCGGCCCATTCCGACTCCGTCACGACAAATGATGAAATTGCTCCTGGTGCGGTTTTTTTTTGTTAATTTTCTGTCCAACACTTCTTCAACCTGACATCATTAATACGAAAATTAATTATTCGGAGGCCTAAATGAAGGAATTTGGTAAAAATCCCGTGATCCCGGGTCTGTGCCTCGAGTCCAATTTCTCGGGCCGTTTCCAATCAACCTGCTAAATTTTGGCCCGTTCTGACACCGTGGCGACAAATGACGAAATTGCCCCTCGTGTGGTTTTTCTTTGTTACTTTTCTGTCCAACACTTCTTCGACCTGACATAATTATTACGGAAATTAATCATTCGGAGGCCTAAACGATGGAATTTGGCTAATATCCAGTGATCTCGGGTCTATGCCCCGACTCCAACTTCTGGGGCCGTTTCCAATCAACCTGCTAAATTTCGGCCCATTCCGACATCGTTACGACAAATGACAAAATTGCCCCTGGTACGATTTTGCGTTGTTAATTTTCTGTCCAACACATCTTCAACCTGACATAATTAATGTGGAAATTAATTATTCGGAGCCCTAAACGAAGGAATTTGGTTAAAATCCCATGATCCTGGGTCTGTGCCACGACTCCAATTTCTAGGGCCGTTTTCAATCGACCTGCCAAAGTTCGGCCCATTCTGACACCGTAGCGACAAATGACGAAATTGCCCCTGGTGCGATTATTCTTTGTTAATTTTCTGTCCAACACTTGTTTCAACCTGACATAATTAAAACGGAACTATGCCCCGAGTCCAATTTCTGGCGTCATTTCCAATCAACCAGCCAAATTTCGGCCCATTCCGACACCGTTGCGACAAATGACAAAATTGCCCCTGGTGCGATTTTATGTCGTTAATTTTCTGTCCAACATATCTTCAACTTGACATAATTAATACAAAAATTAATTATTCGTAGGCCTAAACGAAGGAATTTGGATAAAATCTCGTGGTCCCGGGTCTATGCCCTGAGTCCAATTTCTGGGGTCGTTTCCAATCAACCTGCCAAATTTCGGCCCATTTCGGCACCGTCGCGACAAATGATGAAATTGCCCTTGGTGCGATTTTTCTTTGTTAATTTTTTGTCCAACACTTCTTCAACCTGACATAATTAATACGGAAATTAATTATTCGGATGCCTAAACGAAGGAATTCGGTAAAAATCTCGTGATCCCGGGCCTGTGCCCCGAGTCCAATTTCTCGGGCTATTTCCAATCAACCTGCCAAATTTTGGCCCATTCTGACACCGTCGCGACAAATAACAAAATTGCCTTTGGTACGGTTTTGCGTTGTTAATTTTCTGTCCAACACATCTTCAACCTGACATAATTAATGCGGAAATTAATTATTCGGAGGCCTAAACGAAGGAATTTGGTTAAAATAACGTGATCCTGGGTCTGTGCCATGACTCCAATTTCTAGGGACATTTTCAATCGACCTGCCAAAGTTCGGCCCATTCCGACACCGTCGTGACAAATGACGAAATTGTCCCTGGTGCGCTTTTTCTTTGTTAATTTTCTGTCCAACACTTCTTCAACCTGACATAATTAATACGGAACTATGCACCGAGTCCAATTTCTAGGGCCGTTTCCAATCAACCTGCCAAATTTCGGCCCATTCCGACACTGTCGCGACAAATGACAAAATTTCCCCCGGTCGGCTTTGCGTCGTTAATTTTCTATCCAACATTTCTACAACCTAACATAATTAATACGAAAATTAATTATTCGAAGGCCTAAACGAAGGAATTTGTCTAAAATATCATGATCCCTGGTCTGTGGCCCGAGTCCAATTTCTCGGGTCGTTTCCAATCAATCTGCCAAATTTCGACCCATTTCGATACCGTCACGAAAAATGACGAAATTGCCCCTAGTGCGGTTTTTCTTTCTTAATTTTTTGTCCAACACTCCTTTAACCTGACATAATTAATACGAAAATTAACTATTTGGAGGCCTAAACGAAGGAATTTGGCTAAAATCCCGTGATCCCGAGTCTGTGCCACGACACAATTTCTGGGTCGCTTCCAATCAACCTGTCAAATTTCGGCCCATTCCGACACCGTCATGACAAATGACGAATTGCCCAGGGTACAGTTTTTCTTTATTAATTTTCTGTCCAACACTTCTTCAACCTGACATAATTAATATGAAAATTAAATATTCGAAGGCCTAAATGAAGGAATTTGGCTAAAATCCCGTGATCCCGGGTTTTGTGCCCCGACTCCAATTTCAAGGGCCGTTTCCAATCAACCTACCAAATTTTGGACCATTCCTACACCGTCATAACAAATGACAAAATTGCCCCTGGTGCGATTTTGCTTTGTTAATTTTCTGTCCAACACATCTTCAACCTGACATAATTAATACAGAAATTAATGATTCGGAGGCCTAGACGAATCAATTTAGATAAAATCCTGTGATCCCGGGTCTATGCCCCGAGTCCAATTTTTGGGGCCGTTCCTAATCAACCTGCCAAATTTTGGCCCATTCCAACACCGTCGCGACAAATGATGAAATTGACCCTAGTGCGATTTTTAATTGTTAATTTTCTGTCCAACACTTCTTCAACCAGACTTAGTTAATACGGAAATTAAATATTCGGAGGCCTAAACAAAGGAATTTGGCTAAAATCCCGTGATCTCGGGTTTGTGCCCCGACTCCAATTTCTGGGGCTGTTTCCAATCAACTTGTCAAATTTCGGCCCATTCTGACACTGTCGCAACAAATGACAAAATTGCCCCTAGTGCGGTTTTACGTTGTTAATTTTCTGTCCAACACATTTTCAACCTGACATAACTCATACGAAAATTAATTATTCAGAGGCCTAAACGAAGGAATTTGGCTAAAATCCCAAGATCCTGGGTCTGTGCCCCAGTCCAATTTATGGGGCCGTTTCCAATGAACCTACCAAATTTCGGCCCATTCCGACACCATCGCGACAAATAACGAAATTGCCCCTGTTACGGTTTTTCTTTGTTAATTTCCTGTCCAACACATCTTCAACCTAACGTAATTAATACGGGAATTAATTATTCGTAGGCCTAAACGAAGGAATTTGGCTAAAATCTCTTGATCCCGGGTCTATGCCCCGAGTCCAATTCTGGGGCCGTTTCCAATCAACCTGCCAAATTTCGGCCCATTCCGACACAGTCTCGACAAATGACGAAGCTGACCCTTGTGCTGTTTTTCTTTATTAATTTTCTATCCAACACTTATTCAGCCTGACATAATTAATACGAAAATTAATTATTTGGAGGCCTAAACGAAGGAATTTCGCTAAAATCCCGTGATCCCGGGTCTGTGCCCCGAGTCCAATTACTGGGACCGTTCCCAATCAACTTGCCAAATTTCGGCCCATTACGGCAACGTCGCGACAATGATGAAATTGCCCCTGGTGCGGTTTTTCTTTGTTAATTTTCTGTCCAACACTGCTTCAACCTGACATAATTAATACGAAAATTAATTATTCGGAGGTCTAAACGAAGGAATTTGGCAAAAATCCATGACCCCGGGTCTGTGCCCCGAGTCCAATTTCTGGGGCCGTTTCCAATCAACCTGCCAAATTTTGGCCCATTCTGACACCGTCGCGACAAATGACGAAATTGCCCCTGGTGCGATTTTTCGTTGTTAATTTTCTGTCCAACACTTCTTCAACCTGACATAATTAATACGAAAATTAATCATTCAGAGGCCTAAACGATGGAATTTGGCTAAAATCCAGTGATCCTAGGTCTGTGCCCCGACTCCAACTTCTTGGGCCATTTCCAATCAACCTGCTAAATTTCGGCCCATTCCGACAACGTTGTGACAAATGACAAAATTGCCCCTGGTACGGATTTGCATTGTTAACTTTCCATCCAACACATCTTCAACCTGACATAATTAATGCGAAAATTAATTATTTGGAGGCCTAAACGAAGGAAATTGGTTAAAATCCCGTGATCTTGGGTCTGTGCCTCGAGTCCAATTTCTCGGGTCGTTTCCAATCAATCT
Organism: Olea europaea var. sylvestris; assembly: GCF_002742605.1. NCBI lineage: Eukaryota > Viridiplantae > Streptophyta > Magnoliopsida > Lamiales > Oleaceae > Olea > Olea europaea. The sequence goes on along the minus strand of NC_036253.1, from coordinate 16,725,734 downwards.
GCCAAATTTCGGCCCGTTTCGATACCGTCTCGACAAATGATGAAATTGCCCAGGGTGCAGTTTTCTTTGCTCATTTTCTGTCCAACACTTGTTCAACTTGACATAATTAATACGGAAATTAAATATTTGAAGGCCTAAATGAAGGAATTTGACTAAAATCCCGCGATCCCAGGTATTGTGCCCCGACTCCAATTTCTGGGCCCGTTTCCACTCAACCTGCCAAATTTCAGCCCATTCCGACACCGTCGTGACAAATGACAAAATTGCCCCTGGTACGGTTTTGCTTTGTTAATTCTCTGTCCAACACATCTTCAACCTGACATAATTAATACGGAAATAAATGATTCGGAGGCCTATACGAAGGAATTTGGATAAAATCCCGTGATCCCGGGTCTACGCCCTGAGTCCAATTTCTGGGGCCGTTCCCAATCAACCTGCCAAATTTCGGCCCATTCCGACACCGTCGCGACAAATGACGAAATTGCCCCTGGTGCGATTTTGCGTTGTTAATTTTCTATCAAACACATCTTCAACCTGACATAACTAATACGAAAATTAATTATTCAGAGGCCTAACGAAGGAATTTGGCTAAAATCCTGTGATCCCAGGTCTGTGCCTCGAGTCCAATTTCTGGGGCCGTTTCCAATCAACCTGCCAAATTTCAGCCCATTTCGACACCGTCGCGACAAATGACGAAATTGCCCCTGGTGCGGTTTTGCTTTGTTAATTTTATGTCCAACACATCTTCAACCTGACGTAATTAATACGAAAATTAATTATTCGTAGTCCTAAACGAAGGAATTTGGCTAAAATCCCGTTATCCCGGGTCTATGCCCGAGTCCAATTTCTGGGGCCGTTTCCAATCAACCTGTCAAATTTCGGCCCATTCTGACATCGTTGCGACAAATGACGAAATTGCCCCTGGTGCGGTTTTGCTTTGTTAATTTTATGTCCAACACATCGTCGACCTGACGTAATTAATACGGACATTAATTATTCGTAGTCCTAAACGAAGGAATTTGGCTAAAATCCCGCTATCCCGGGTCTATGCCCGAGTCCAATTTCTGGGGCCGTTTCCAATCAACCTGCCAAATTTCGGCCAATTCCGACACCATCTCGACAAATAACGAAGTTGCCCCTTGTGCGATTTTTCTTTATTAATTTTTTGTCCAACATTTATTCAAGCTGACATAATTAATATAAAATTAATTATTCAGAGGCCTAAACGAAGGAATTTCGCTAAAATCCCGTGATCCCGGGTCTATGCCCCGAGTCCAATTACTGGGACCATTTCCAATCAACCTACTAAATTTTGGCCCATTCCGACACGGTCGCGACAAATGATGAAATTGCACCTGGTGCGATTTTTCTTTGTTAATTTTCTGTCCAACACTTCTTCAACCTGACATAATTAATACGGAAATTAATTATTTGGAGGCCTAAACGAAGGAATTTGACAAAAATCCCGTGATCCCAGGTCTGTACCCCGAGTCCAATTTCTCGGGCCGTTTCCAATCAACCTGTCAAATTTTGGCCCATTCTGACACCGTCGCGACAAAAGATAAAATTGCCCCTGGTGCGATTTTTCTTTGTTAATTTTCTGTCCAACACTACTTCAACCTGACATAATTAATATAGAAATTAATCATTCGGAGGCCTAAACGATGGAATTTGGCTAAAATCCAGCGATCCCGGGTTTGTACCCCGACTATAACTTCTGGGCCCATTTCCAATCAACCTGCTAAATTTTGGCCCATTCCGACACCGTTGCGACAAATGACAAAATTGCCCCGGTACAGTTTTGCGTTGCTAATTTTCTGTCCAACACATCTTCAACTTGACATAATTAATGCGAAAATTAATTATTCGGAGGCCTAAACGAAGGAATTTGGTTAAAATCCCGTGATCCTAGGTCTGTGCCACGACTCCAATTTCTAGGGCCATTTTCGATCGACCTGCTAAAGTTCAACCCATTCTGACACCGTCGCGACAAATGACGAAATTGCCCCAGGTGCGATTTTTTTTGTTAATTCTCTGTCCAACACTTCTTCAACCTGACACAATTAATACGAAACAATGCCTCGAGTCCAATTTCTGGGGCCGTTTCCAATCAACTAGGCAAATTTCGATCCATTCCGACACCGTCGCGACAAATGACGAAATTGTCCCCGGTGCGGCTTCGCGTCGTTAATTTTCTGTCCAACATATCTTGAACCTGACATAATTAATACAAAAATTAATTATTTGAAGGCCTAAACGAAGGAATTTGGCTAAAATACCGTGATCCCGGGTCTGCGCCCTGAGTCTAATTTCTCGGGTCGTTTCCAATCAATCTGCCAAATTTCGGCCCGTTTCGATACCGTCGCAACAAATAACGAAATTGCCCCTAGTGCGGTTTTTCTTTCTTAATTTTCTGTCCAACATTTCTTCAACCTAAGATAATTAATACGGAAATTAATTATTCGAAAGCCTAAACGAAGGAATTTGGCTAAAATCCCGTGATCCTGGGTCTGTGCCTCGACACAATTTCTGGGGCCGCTTCCAATCAACCTGCCAAATTTTGGCCCATTCCGACACCGTCGCGACAAATGACGAAATTGCCCAGGGTGCAGTTTTTCTTTGTTAATCTTCTGTCCAGCACTTCTTCAACCTGGCAAAATTAATACAGAAATTAAATATTCGAAGGCCTAAATGAAGGAATTTGGCTAAAATCCCGTGATCTCGGGTTTTGTGCCCCGACTCCAATTTCTGGGGCCGTTTCCACTCAACCTGCCAAATTTCAGCCCATTCCGACATCGTCGCGACAAATGACAAAATTGCCCCTGGTGCAATTTTGCTTTGTTAATTCTCTGTCCAACACATCTTCAACCTGACATAATTAATACGGAAATAAATGATCCGGAGGCCTAGACGAAGGAATTTGGATAAAATCCCGTGATCCCGGGTCTATGCCCTGAGTCCAATTTCTGGGGCCGTTCCCAATCAACCTGCCAAATTTGGGTCCATTCCGACATCGTTGCGACAACTGACGAAATTGCTCCTGCTGCGATTTTTCTTTGTTAATTTTCTGTCCAACACTTCTTTAGCCTCACATAATTAATATGGAAATTAATTATTCGGAGGCCTAAACGAAGAAATTTGGCTAAAATCTCGTGATCCCGGGTCTATGCCCCGAGTCCAATTTCTGGGCCCGTTTCCAATCAACCTGCAAAATTTCGGCCCATTTCGACACCTTCGCGAGAAATGACAAAATTGCCCCTGATGCCTTTTTTCTTTGTTAATTTTCTGTCCAACACTTCTTCAACCTGACATAATTAATATGAAAATTAATTATTCGGAGGCCTAAACGATGGAATTTGGCAAAAATCTCATGATCCCGGGTTTTTGCCTCGTGTCCAATTTCTTTGGCCGTTTCCAATCAACCTGCCAAATTTCGGCCCATTCCGACACCGTCGCGACAAATAACAAAATTGCCCCTCGTGCAGCTTTTCTTTGTTAATTTTTTGTCCAACACTTCTTCAACCTGACTTAATTAATACGAAAATTAATTATTCGGAAGCCTAAACGAAGGAATTTGGCTAAAATCCCGTGACCCCGGGTCTGTGCCCCGACTCAGATTTCGGGGGCCATTTCCAATCAACCTGCTAAACTTTGGCCCATTCCGACTCCGTTGTTACAAATGACAAAATGGCCCCTGGTGCGGTTTTGCGTTGTTAATTTTCTGTCCACACACATATTCAACTTGACATAATTAATACAGAAATTAATTATTCGGAGGCCTAAACGTAGGAATTTGGCTAAAATACTGTGATCCCGGGCCTTTCCCACAACTCCAATTTTCGGGGCCATTTCCAATCATCATGTCAAATTTCGGCGCATTCCGACACCGTCGCGACAAATGACGAAATTGCCCCTTGTGCGATTTTTCTGTGTAATTTTCTGTCCAACACTTCTTCAACCTGACATAATTAATACTAAAATTAATTATTCGAAAACTTAAACGAAGGAATTTGGCTAAAATCTCGTTATCCTGGGCTGTGCCCCGACTCCAATTTCTGGGGCCGTTTCCAATCAACCTGCCAAATTTCGGCTCATTTCGACACTGTCGCGACAAATGACAAAATAGCCCCTGGTGCGATTTTTCTTTGTTAAGTTTCTGTTCAACACTTCTTCAACCTGACATAATTTATACGAAAATTAATTATTCGGAGACCTAAACGAAGGAATTTGGCTAAAATCACGTGATCCCGGGTTTGCCAATTTCTTAGGCCGTTTCCAATCAACCTGCCAAATTTCGGCCCATTCCGACACTGTAGCGAAAAATGATAAAATTTTCCTAGTGTGGTTTTGCGTTGTTAATTTTCTGTCCAACACATCTTCAACCTCACATAATTAATACGAAAATTAATTATTGAGGGCCTAAACGAAGTAATTTGGCTAAAATCCCGTGATCCCAGGTCTGTGCCCTGAGTCCAATTTTGGGGACCGTTTCCAATCAACCTGCCAAATTTCGGCCCATTCCGACACCGTCTCGACAAATGACGAAATTGCCCTTGGTGCGATTTTTATTTGTTAATTTTCTGTCCAACACTTCTTCAGCCTAACATAATTAATACGGAAATTAATTATTCGGAGGCCTAAACGAAGGAATTTGGCTAAAATCCCATGAACCCGGGCCCAATTTTTCGGGCCGTTTCCAATCAACCTGCCAAATTTCGGCCCATTCCGACACCGTCGCGACAAATGAATAAATTGCCCCTAGTACGGTATTTGTTTTTTAATTTTCTGTCCAACACTTCTTCAACCTGATATAATTAATACGGAAATTAATTATTTGGAGGCCTAAACGAAGGAATTTGACTAAAATCCCGTGATCCCGGGTTTGCGTCCCGACTCCAATTTCTGGGGCCGTTTCCAATCAACCTGCCAAATTTCGGCCCATTCCGACACCGTCGCGATAAATGAAGAAATTGCCCCTGGTGATGTTTTTCTTTGTTAATTTTTTGTCCAACACTTCTTCAGCTTGACATAATTAATACGAAAATTAATTATTCGGAGGCCTAAACGAAGGAATTTGGCTAAAGTTTTTACGTTGTTAATTTTCTGTCCAACACATCTTCAGCCTGACATAATTAATACGAAAATTAATTATTCAGAGGCCTAAATGAAGGAATTTGACAAAAATTCCGTGATCCCGGGTTTGTGCCCCGACTCCAATTTCTGGGGCCGTTTCCAATTAACCTGCCAAATTTCGATCCATTCTGACACCCCGCGACAAATGATGAAATTGCCCCTGTGCAGTTTTTGTTTGTTAATTTTTTGTCCAACACTTCTTCAACCGACATAACTAATACGAAAATTAATTATTCGGAGGCCTAAAAAAAGGAATTTGGCTAAAATCCCGTGATCCCGGGTCTGTGCCCCGACTCCAATTTCTGGGGCCGTTTCCAGTCAACTTGCCAAATTTCGGCCAATTCCGACACCGTCGCGACAAATGACGAAATTGCCCCTGGTGTGGTTTTCTATTGTTAATTTTCTGTCCAACACATCTCCAACCTGATATAATTAATACAGAAATTAATTATTCGGAGGCCTAAACGAAGGAATTTGGCTAAATTCACGTGATCCCGGGTCTATGCCCTGAGTCCAATTTTTGGGGCCGTTTCCAATCGATCGGCCAAATTTCGGCCCATTCCGACACTGTCGCGAGAAATGACGAAATTGCCCCTGGTGCGGTTTTTCTTTGTTAATTTTCTGTCTAACACTTCTTCAACCTGACATAATTTATTATTCGGAGGCCTAAGCGAAGGAATTTGGCTAAAATCCCGTGACCCCGGGTCTGTACCCCGAGTCCAATTTCTCGGGCCGTTTCCAATCGACATGCCAAATTTTGGCCCATTCCGACACCGTCAACAAATGACAAAATTGCCCCTAGCGCGGTTTTTCTTTGTTAATTTTTTGTCCAACACTTCTTCAACCTGACATAATTAGTACGGAAATTAATTATTCGGAGGCCTAAACGAAGGAATTTGGCTAAAATCCCATGATCTTAGGTCTGTGCCCCGAGTCCAATTTCTCAGGCCGTTTCCAATCAAGCTGCCAAATTTCGGCCCATTCCGACACCGTCGCAACATATGACAAAATTTCCCCTGGTGCGGTTTTGCGTTGTTAATTTTCTGTCCAACACATCTTTAACCTGACATAATTAATACGAAAATTAATTATTCGTGGCCTCAATGATAGAATTTGGCTAAAATCCCGTGATCCCGGGTATATGCCGCTAGTTCAATTTCTTGCGCCGTTTCCAATCAACCAGCCGAATTTCCGCTCATTCCGACACCGTCGCGACAAATGATGAAATTGCCCCTGGTGCAGTTTTTCTATGTTAATTTTCGGTCCAACGCTTCTTCAACTTGACATAATTAATACGGAAATTAATTATTTCGGAGGCCTAAATGAAGGAATTTGGCCAAAATCCCGTGATTTCGGCTCTGTGCCTCGAGTCCAATTTCTCAGGCCATTTCCAATCAACCTACAAAATTTCGTCCCATTCCGACACTATCGTGACAAATGACGAAATTGCCCCTGGTGCGGTTTTTCTTTGTTAATTTTTTGTCCAATACTTCTTCAACCTGATATAATTAATATGAAAATTAATTATTCGGAGGCCAAAACGAAGGAATAGGGCTAAAATCCCGTGATCCCGGGTCTGTGCCCCGTGTCCAATTTCTCGGGCCGTTTCCAATCAACCCGCCAAATTTTGGCCAATTCCGACACCGTCGCGACAATTGACGAAATTGTTCGTTGTTCGATTTTGCGTTGTTGATTTTCTATCCAACACATCTTCCGCCTGACATAATTAATATGAAAATTAATTATTCGGAGGCCTAAACAAAAGAATTGGCTAAAATCCCGTGATCTCGGGTCTCTGCCACTATTCCAATTTCTCGCGCCATTTACAATCAACTTGTCAAATTTCGGCCCATTCCGACACCGTCGCGACAAATGACGAAATTGCCCCTGGCGCGATTTTTCTTTGTTAATTTGCTGTCCAGCACTTCTTCAATCTAACATAATTAATACAGAAATTAATTATTCGGAGGCTTGAACGAAGGGATTTGGCTAAAATCTCGCGATCCCAAGTCTATCCCTCAAGTCCAATTTCTGGTGCTGTTTCCAATCAACCTTCCAAATTTCGGCATATTTTGACACCGTCGCGACAAATGATGAAATTGCCCTTCGCGCTGTTTTTTTTGTTAATTTTTTGTCCAACACTTCTTCAACCTGACATAATTAATACGGAAATTAATTATTTGGAGGCCTAAATTAAGGAATTTGGCTAAATCCCGTGATCCCGGCTCTGTGCCCTGAGTCCAATTTCTCGAGCCGTTTCCAATCAACCGACTAAATTTTGGCCCATTCCGACACCGTTGCGACAAATGACAAAATTTCCCCTCGTGCGATTTTGCGTTGTTAATTTTCTGTCCTCATCTTCAACCTGACATAATTAATACGGAAATTAATTATTCGGAGGCTAAACGAAGGAATTTGACTACAATCCCGTGATCCTAGGCCTGTGCCCCGAGTCCAATTTCTCGGGCCGTTTCCAATCAACCTGGTAAATTTCGGCCCATTCCGACACCGTCGCAACAAATGACGAAATTGCCCATGGTGCGATTTTTCTTTGTTAATTTTCTGTCCAACACTTCTTCAACCTGACGTAATTAATATCGAAATTAATTATTCGGAGGCCTAAATGAAGGAATTTGGCTAAAATCCCGTGATCTCAGGTCTGTGCTTCGACTCCAATTTCTGGGGCTGTTTCCAATCATCGGCCAAATTTCGACACATTTCGACACCGTCGCGACAAATGACGAAATTTCCCCCGGTACAATTTTTCTTTGTTAATTTTCTATCCAACACTTCTTCAACCTGACATAATTAATACAAAAATTAATTATTCGGAGGCCTAAACGAAGTAATTTGGCTAAAATCCCGTGATCCCGGGTCAGTGCCCCGAGTCCAATTTCTCGGGCTATTTCCAATCAAATGGCCAAATTTCGGCCCATTCCGACACCATCATGACAAATGACAAAATTTCCACTGGTGCGATTTTACATTGTTAATTTTCTGTCCACATCTTCAACCTGACATAATTAATGCGAAAATTAATTATTCGGAGGCCAAAACGAAGGAATTTGGCTAAAATCTCGCGATACCGTGTCTGTGTCCCGAGTCCAATTTCTGGGGCCGTTTCCAATCAAAATGCCAAATTTTGGCCCATTCCAACACCATCGTGACAAATGACAAAATTTCCCATGGTACAATTTTCTTTGTTAATTTTCTGTCCAATACTTCTTCAACCTGGCATAATTAATAGGGAAATTAATTAATCGGAGGAATTTGTCTAAAATCCCATGATCTCGGGTCCGTGCCCCGACTCCAATTTCTAGGGCCGTTTCCGATCAACCTACCAAATTTTAGCTCATTCCGACACCGTCGCGACAAATGATGAAATTGCCCCTGGTGCGGTTTTCCGTTGTTAATTTTCTGTCCAACACATCTTCAGCCTGACATAATTAATACGGAAATTAATTATTTGGAGGCCTAAATGAAGGAATTTGACTAAAATCCCGTGATCCCGGGTCTTTGCCCTGACTTTGATTTCTGGGGCCGTTTCCAATCAATCTGCCAAATTTCGGCCCATTCCAACACCGTCACGTCAAATGAAGAAATTGCCCCTGGAGCGGTTTTTTTTTGTTAATTTTTTGTCCAACACTTCTTCAGCTTGACATAATTAATACGGAAATTAATTATTCGGAGGCCTCAATGAAGGAATTTGACTAAAGTTTTTACATTGTTAATTTTCTGTCCAATACTTCTTCAACCTGGCATAATTAATAGGGAAATTAATTAATCGGAGGCCTAAACGAAGGAATTTGGCTAAAATCCTGTGATCTCGGGTCTGTGCCACGAGTCCAATTTCTAGGGCCGTTTCCAATCAACCTACCAAATTTTAGCTCATTCTGACACCGTCGCGACAAATGACGAAATTGCCCCTGGTGCGGTTCTTTTTTGTTAATTTTTTGTCCAACACTTCTTCAGCTTGACATAATTAATACGGAAATTAATTATTCGGAGGCCTCAATGAAGGAATTTGACTAAAGTTTTTACATTGTTAATTTTCTGTCCAATACTTCTTCAACCTGGCATAATTAATAGGGAAATTAATTAATCGGAGGCCTAAACGAAGGAATTTGGCTAAAATCCTGTGATCTCGGGTCTGTGCCACGAGTCCAATTTCTAGGGCCGTTTCCAATCAACCTACCAAATTTTAGCTCATTCTGACACCGTCGCGACAAATGACGAAATTGCCCCTGGTGCGGTTCTTTTTTGTTAATTTTTTGTCCAACACTTCTTCAGCTTGACATAATTAATACGGAAATTAATTATTCGGAGGCCTCAATGAAGGAATTTGACTAAAGTTTTTACATTGTTAATTTTCTGTCCAATACTTCTTCAACCTGGCATAATTAATAGGGAAATTAATTAATCGGAGGCCTAAACGAAGGAATTTGGCTAAAATCCTGTGATCTCGGGTCTGTGCCACGAGTCCAATTTCTAGGGCCGTTTCCAATCAACCTACCAAATTTTAGCTCATTCTGACACCGTCGCGACAAATGACGAAATTGCCCCTGGTGCGGTTCTTTTTTGTTAATTTTTTGTCCAACACTTCTTCAGCTTGACATAATTAATACGGAAATTAATTATTCGGAGGCCTCAATGAAGGAATTTGACTAAAGTTTTTACATTGTTAATTTTCTGTCCAATACTTCTTCAACCTGGCATAATTAATAGGGAAATTAATTAATCGGAGGCCTAAACGAAGGAATTTGTCTAAAATCCCATGATCTCGGGTCCGTGCCCCGACTCCAATTTCTAGGGCCGTTTCCAATCAAACTACCAAATTTTAGCTCATTCTGACACCGTCGCGACAAATGACGAAATTGCCCCTGGTGCGGTTTTTCGTTGTTAATTTTCTGTCCAACACATCTTCAACCTGACATAATTAATACGAAAATTAATTATTCGGAGGCCCAAAAGAAGGAATTTGGCTAAAATTTCGTGATCCTAGGTCTGTGCCCTGACTCCAATTTCTGGGGCCGTTTCCAATCAACCTGTCAAATTTCGGCCCATTCCGACACCGTCGCGACAAATGACGAAATTGCTCCGGGTGCAGTTTTGCGTTGTTAATTTTCTGTCCAACACATCTTTAGCCTGGCATAATTAATACGAAAATTAATTATTCGGAGGCCTAAACGAAGGTATTTGACAAAAATCCCGTGATCCTGGGGTTGTGCCCCGTCTCCAATTTCTGGGGCCGTTCCCAATCAACCTGCCAAGTTTCGGCCCACTCTGACACCATCACGACAAATGATGAAATTGCCTCTGGTGCGGTTTTGCGTTGTTGATTTTCTGTCCAACATATCTTCAGCCTGACATAATTAATACGGAAATTAATTATTTGGAGGCCTAAATGAAGGAATTTGACTAAAATCCCGTGATCCCGGTTCTGTGCCCCGACTCTGATTTCTGGGGCCGTTTCCAATCAACCTGCCAGATTTTGGCCCATTCCGACATCGTCGCGACAAATGAAGAAATTGCCCCTAGAGCGGTTTTTTTTGTTAATTTTTTGTCCACCACTTCTTCAGCTTGAATTAATTATTACGGAAATTCCTTATTCGGAGGCCTAAACGAAGGAATTTGGCTAAAGTTTTTACGTTGTTAATTTTCTGTCCAATAATCTTCAATGATAATTAATTATTCGGAGGCCTAAACGAAGGAATTTGACTAAAATCCCATGATCCCGGGTCTGTGCCCCGACTCCAATTCCTGGGGCCATTTCCAATCAACCTGCCAAATTTCGGTCCATTGTGACACCGTTGCGACAAATGAAGAAATTGCCCCTGGTGCGGTTTTTGTGTGTTAATTTTCTATCCAACACTTCTTCAACTTGACATAATTAATTATTCGGAGGCCTAATCGAAGGTATTTGGCTAAAATCCCATGATCCATGGTCTGTGCACCAGTCCAATTTCTCGGGCCGTTTCAAAAAAACCTGCCAAATTTTGGCCCATTCCGACACCGTCACGACAAATGATAAAATTGCCCCTTGTGCGATTTTGCGTTAATTTTCTGTCCAACACATCTTCAGCCTAACATTATTAATACGAAAATTAATTATTCGGAGGCCTAAACGAAGGAATTTGGCTAAAATATCGTGATCCCGGGTCCGTGCCCCGACTCCAATTTCAAGGGCCGTTTCCAATCAACCTGCCAAATTTTAGCTCATTCCGACACCGTCGCGATAAATGACCAAATTGCCCCTGGTGCGACTTTCCATTGTTAATTTTCTGTCCAACACATCTTCAGCATGACAAATTAATACGAAAATTAATTATTCCTAGGCCTAAGCGAAGGAATTTGGCTAAAATCCCATGATCCTGGGTCTGTATCTCTGGTCCAATTTCTCGCGCCGTTTCCAATCAACTTGCCAAATTTCGGCCCATTCCAACACCGTCGTGACAAATGACGAAATTCCCCATGGTACGATTTTTCTTTGTTAATTTTCTGTCCAATACTTCTTCAACCTGGCATAATTAATAGGGAAATTAATTAATCGGAGGCCTAAACGAAGGAATTTGCCTAAAATCCCATGATCTCGGGTCCGTGCCCCGACTCCAATTTCTAGGGCCGTTTCTAATCAACCTACCAAATTTTAGCTCATTCCGACATCGTCGCGACAAATGACGAAATTGCCCCTGGTGCGGTTTTCCGTTGTTAATTTTCTATCCAACACATCTTCAACCTGACATAATTAATACGGAAATTAATTATTTGGAGGCCCAAAAGAAGGAATTTGGCTAAAATTTCGTGATCCCAGGTCTGTGCCCCGACTCCAATTTCTGGGGCCGTTTCCAATCAACCTGTCAAATTTCGGCCCATTCCGACACCGTCGCGACAAAAGATGAAATTGCTCCGGGTGCAGTTTTGCGTTGTTAATTTTCTGTCCAACACATCTTTAGCCTGGCATAATTAATACGAAAATTAATTATTCGGAGGCCTAAACGAAGGTATTTGACAAAAATCCCGTGATCCCGGAGCTGTGCCCTGTCTCCAATTTCTGGGGCCGTTCCAATCAACCTGCCAGTTTTGGCCCATTCTGACACCGTCGCGACAAATGACAAAATTGCCCCTGGTGCGGTTTTGCGTTGTTGATTTTCTGTCCAACATATCTTCAGCCTGACATAATTAATACGAAAGTTAATTATTCGTATGCCTAAGCGAAGGGATTTGGCTAAAATCCTTCGATCCCGGGTCAGTGCCTCTAGTCCAATTTCTCGCGCCGTTTCTAATCAACCTGCCAAATTTCGGCCTATTTCGACACCGTCGCGACAAATGATGAAATTGCCCTTGGCGCTGTTATTCTTTGTTAATTTTCTGTCCAATACTTCTTCAACCTGACATAATTAATACGGAAATTAATTATTCGGAGGCCCAAAAGAAGGAATTTGGCTAAAATCCCGTGATCCCAGGTCTGTGCCCCGACTCCAATTTCTGGGGCCGTTTCCAATCAACCTGTCAAATTTCGGCCCATTCCGACACCGTCATGACAAATGACGAAATTGCTCCTGGTGCGATTTTGCGTTGTTAATTTTTTGTACAACACATCTTTAGCATGACATAATTAATACGAAAATTAATTATTCGGAGGCCTAAACAAAGGTATTTGACAAAAATCCAGTGATCCCAGGGCTGTGCCCCGTCTCCAATTTCTGGGACCGTTTGCAATCAACCTGCCAAGTTTCGGCCCATTCTGACACCGTCGTGACAAATGACGAAATTGCCCCTGGTTCGGTTTTGCGTTGTTGATTTTCTGTCCAACATATCTTCGGCCTGACATAATTAATACAAAAATTAATTATTCGGAGGCCTAAATGAAGGAATTTGACTAAAATCCCGAGATCCCGGGTCTGTGCCTCGACTCCAATTCCTGGGGCCGTTTCCAATCAACCTGCCAAATTTCGGTCCATTCCGACACCGCCGTGACAAATGATGAAATTGCACCTGGTGCGGTTTTCCGTTGTTAATTTTCTGTCCAACACATCTTCAGCCTGACATAATTAATACGGAAATTAATTATTTGGAGGCCTAACTGAAGGAATTTGACTAAAATCCCGTGATCCCGGGTCTGTGCCCCAACTCTGATTTCTGGGGCCGTTTCCAATCAACCAGCCAGATTTTGGCCCATTCCGACACCGTCGCGACAAATGAAGAAATTGCCCCTAGAGCGATTTTTTTACTAATTTTTTGTCCACCACTTCTTCAGCTTGACATAATTATTGCGGAAATTCGTTATTCAGAGGCCTAAACGATGGAATTTGGCTAAAGTTTTTACGTTGTTAATTTTCTGTACAACAATCTTAAATGATAATTAATTATTCGGAGGCCTAAATGAAGGAATTTGACTAAAATCCCATGATCCCGGGTCTGTGCCCCGACTCCAATTCCTGGGGCAGTTTCCAATCAACCTGCCAAATTTCGGTCCATTGCGACACCGTCGCGAGAAATGAAGAAATTGCCCCTGGTGCGGTTTTTGTGTGTTAATTTTCTATCCAACACTTCTTCAACTTGACATAATTAATTATTTGGAGGCCTAAACGAAGGTATTTGGCTAAAATCCCATGATCCATGGTCTGTGCACCGAGTCCAATTTCTCGGGCCGTTTCAAATAAAACTTCCAAATTTTGGCCCATTCCGACACCGTCACGACAAATGATAAAATTGCCCCTTGTGCGATTTTGCGTTAATTTTCTGTCCAACACATCTTCAGCCTAACATTATTAATACGAAAATTAATTATTCGGAGGCCTAAACGAAGGAATTTGGCTAAAATACCATGATCCTGGGTCCGTGCCCCGACTCCAATTTCAAGGGCCGTTTCCAATCAACCTGCCAAATTTTAGCTCATTCCGACACCGTCGCGACAAATGAGCAAATTGCCCCTGGTGCGGTTTTCCATTGTTAATTTTCTGTCCAACACATCTTCAGCCTGACATAATTAATACGGAAATTAATTATTCCGAGGCCTAAGCGAAGGAATTTGGCTAAAATCCCGTGATCCCGGGTCTGTGCCTCTAGTCCAATTTCTCGCGCCGTTTCCAATCAACCTGCAATATTTCGGCCCATTCCGACATCGTCGTGACAAATGACGAAATTTCCCATGGTACGATTTTTCTTTGTTAATTTTCTGCCCAATACTTCTTCAACCTGGCATAATTAATAGGGAAATTAATTAATCGGAGGCCTAAATGAAGGAATTTGTCTAAAATCCCATGATCTCGGGTCCGTGCCCCGACTCCAATTTCTAGGGCCGTTTCCAATCAATCTACCAAATTTTAGCTCATTCCGACACCGTCGCGACAAATGACGAAATTGCCCCTGGTGCCGTTTTCCGTTGTTAATTTTCTGTCCAACACGTCTTCAACCTGACATAATTAATACAGAAATTAATTATTCGGAGGCCCAAAAGAAGGAATTTGGCTAAAATTTCGTGATCCCAGGTTTGTACCCCGACTCCAATTTCTGGGGCCGTTTCCAATCAACCTGTCAAATTTTGGCCCATTCCGACACCGTCGCGACAAATGACGAAATTGCTCCGGGTGCAGTTTTGCGTTGTTAATTTTCTGTCCAACACATCTTTAGCCTGGCATAATTAATACGAAAATTAATTATTCGAAGGCCTAAACGAAGGTATTTGACAAAAATCCCGTGATCCCGGGGCTGTGCCCCGTCTCAAATTTCTGGGGCCGTTCCAATCAACCCGCCAGTTTCGGCCCATTCTGACACCGTCGCGACAAATGACGAAATTGCCCCTGGTGCGGTTTTGCGTTGTTGATTTTCTGTCCAACATATCTTCAGCCTGACATAATTAATACGAAAGTTAATTATTCGGAGGCCTAAGCGAAGGAATTTGGCTAAAATCCTTCGATCCCGGGTCAGTGCCTCTAGTCCAGTTTCTCGCTCCGTTTCTAATCAACTTGCCAAATTTTGGCCTATTTCGACACCGTCGCGACAAATGACGAAATTGCCCTTGGCGCTGTTATTCTTTGTTAATTTTCTGTCCAACACTTCTTCAACCTGACATAATTAATACGGAAATTAATTATTCGGAGGCCCAAAAGAAGGAATTTGGCTAAAATCCCATGATCCCAGGTCTGTGCCCCGACTCCAATTTCTAGGGCCGTTTCCAATCAACCTGTCAAATTTCGGCCCATTCCGACACCGTCGCGACAAATGACGAAATTGCTCCTGGTGCGATTTTGCGTTGTTAATTTTTTGTCCAACACATCTTCAGCCTGACATAATTAATACGAAAATTAATTATTCGGAGGCCTAAAAAAAGGTATTTGACAAAAATCCCGTGATCCCGGGGCTGTGCCCCGTCTCCAATTTCTGGGGCCGTTTCCAATCAACCTGCCAAGTTTCGGCCCATTCTGACACCGTCGTGACAAATGACGAAATTGCCCCTGGTTCGGTTTTGCGTTGTTGATTTTCTGTCCAACATATCTTCGGCCGGACATAATTAATACGGAACTTAATTATTCGGAGGCCTAAACGAAGGAATTTGACTAAAATCCCGTGATCCCGGGTCTGTGCCTCGACTCCAATTCCTGGGGCCGTTTCCAATCAACCTGCCAAATTTCGGTCCATTCCGACACCGCCGCGACAAATGATGAAATTGCACCTGGTGCGATTTTTGTGTGTTAATTTTCTGTCCAACACTTCTTCAACCTGATGTAATTAATAGCGAAATTAATTATTCGGAGGCCTATACGAAGGAATTTGGCTAAAATCCCGTGATCCCCGGTCTGTGCCCTGACTCCAATTTCTCGGGCCGTTTCCAGTCAACCAGCCAAATTTCTTCCCATTCTGACACCGTTGCGACAAATGACGAAATTGCCCCTGGTGCGGTTTTCTGTTGTTAATTTTCTGTCCAACACATCTTCAACCTGACATAATTAATACGGAAATTAATTATTCGGAGGCCTAACCGATGGAATTTGGCTAAATTCACGTGATCCCGGGTCTGTGCCCTGAGTCCAATTTCTGGGGCCGTTTCCAATCAACCTGCCAAATTTTGGCTAATTCCGACACTATCGCGACAAATGACGAAATTGCCCCTGGTGCGATTTTCTTTGTTAATTTTCTGCCCAACACTTTTTCAACCTGACATAATTAATACGGAAATTAATTATTCGAAGGCCTAAATGAAGGAATTTGGCTAAAATCCCGTGATCCCGGGTCTGTGCCCCGAGTCCAATTTCTCGGGCCGTTTCCAATCAGCCTACAAAATTTCGGCCCATTTCGACACAGTCGCGACAAATGACGAAATTGCCCCTGGCGCGGTCTTTCTTTGTTAATTTTCTGTCCAGCACTTCTTCAACTTGACATAATTAATACGAAGATTAATTATTCGGAGGCCAAAACGAAGGAATTTGGCTAAAATCTCGTGATCCCGGTTCTGTGACCCGAGTCCATTTTTTTGGGCCGTTTCCAATCAACTTGCCAAATTTTGGCCCATTCCGACAACGTCGCGACAAATGACGAAATTGCCCCTTGTGCGATTTTGCGTTGTTAATTTTTTGTCCAACACATCTTCAACCTCACCTAATTAATACGAAAATTAATTATTCGGAGGCCTAAATGAAAGAATTTGGCTAAGATCCCGTGATCCTGGGTATGTGTCGATAGTCCAATTTCTCGCGCTGTTTCCAATGGACCTGCCAAATTTCAGCCCATTCCGACACCGTCATGAGAAATGACCAAATTGCCCCTTGCGCAATTTTTCTTTATTAATTTTCTGTCCAGCACTTCTTCAACCTCACATAATTAATACGAAAATTAATTATTCAGAGGCCTGAACGAAGGAATTTGGCTAAAATCCCGTGATCTCGGGTCTGTCCCCCGAGTCCAATTTATGGGGCTGTTTCCAATCAACCTTCCAAATTTCGGCACAATTCGACACCGTCGCAACAAATGACGAAGCTGCCCTTCGCGCTGTTTTTCTTCGTTAAGTTTTCATCCAACACTTCTTCAACCTGACATAATTAATACGAAAATTAATTATTCAAAGGCCTAAACGAAGGAATTTGGCTAAAATTCCATGATCCCGGGTCTGTGCCCCGACTCCAATTTCTGGGGCCGTTTTAAATCTACCTGCCAAATTTCAGCGCACTCCGACACCATCGCGACAAATGAGAAAATTGCCTTGGCACGATTTTTCTTTGTTAATTTTCCATCAAACACTTCTTCAACTAGACATAATTAATTTGAAAATTAATTATTCGGAGGCCTAAACTAAGGAATTTGGCTAAAATCCCGTGATCCCGAGTCTGTGCTCCCACTCCAATTTCTGGAGCCGTTTCCAATCAACCTGCCAAATTTCGGCCCATTTCGACACCGTCGCGACAAATGACGAAATTGCTCCTGGTGCGATTTTGCGTTGTTAATTTTCTGTCCAACACATCCTCAGCCTGACATAATTAATACGAAAATTAATTATTCGGAGGCCTAAACGAAGGTATTTGACTTAAATCCCGTGATCCCGGGTCTGTGCCCCGTTTCCAATTTGAGGGGCCGTTTCCAATCAACCTGTCAAATTTCGGCCCATTCTGACACTGTCGCGACACATGACGAAATTGCCCCTGGTGTGGTTTTGCGTTGTTAATTTCCTATCCGACACATCTTCAGCCTGACATAATTAATACGAAAATTAATTATTTGGAGGCCTAAATGAAGGAATTTGACTAAAATCCCGTGATCCCGGGTCTGTGCCCCGACTTCAATTTCTGGGGCCGTTTCCAATCAACGTGCCAAATGTCGGCCCATTCCGACACCATCACGAAAAATGACAAAATTGCCCCTTGTACGATTTTGCGTTGTTAATTTTTTTTCCAACACATCTTCAGCGTTACGTTATTAATACGAAAATTAATTATTCGGAGGCCTAAACGAAAGAATTTGGCTAAAATCCCGTGATCTCGGGTCTGTGCTGCTAGTCCAATTTCTCGCGCTGTTTCCAATCAACCTCCCAAATTTCGGCCCATTTCGACACCGTTGCGACGAATGAAGAAATTGCCCCTGGCGCGGTTTTTCTTTGTTAATTTCCTGTCCAACAATTTTTCAACCTGACATAATTAATACGGAAATTAATTATTCAGAGGCCTCAACGAAGGAATTTGGCTAAAACCCCTTGATCTTGGGTCTGTCCCCCGAGTCCAATTTCTAGGGCTATTTCCAATCAACATGCCAAATTTTGGCACATTTCGACATCGTCGCTATAAATGACGAAATTTCCCTTGGCACGATTTTTGTTTGTTAATTTTCTGTCCAGCAATTCTTCAACATAACATAATTAACACGGAAACTAATTATTCAGAGGCCTAAACGAAGGAATTTGGCTAAAATCCCATGATCTTGGGTCTGTGCCCCGAGTCCAATTTCTTGTGCCGTTTCCAATCAACCTGGAAAATTTCGGCCCATTCCGACATCGTCTCAACAAATGACGAAATTGTCCCTGGTGCAGTTTTTCTTTGTTAATTTTCTGTCCAACACTTCTTCAACCTAACATAATTAATATCGAAATTAATTATTCGGAGGCCTAAACGAAGGAATTTGGCTAAAATCCCGTGATCTCAGGTTTGTGCCCCAATTCCAATTTTTCGGGCTGTTTCCATTCAACCTGCCAAATTTCGACACATTCCGACACCGTCGGGACAAATGACGAAATTGCCCATGGTACGGTTTTTCTTTGTTAATTTTCTGTCCAATAATTTTTCAACCTGGCATAATTAATACGGAAATTAATTATTCGGAGGCCTAAACGAAGGAATTTGGCTAAAATCCCGTGATCCCGGGTTCGTGCCCCGACTCCAGTTTCTAGGGCCGTTTCCAATCAACCTTCCAAATTTCAGCTCATTCCGACACCGTCGCGACAAATGACAAAATTGCCCCTGGTGCGATTTTGTGTTGTTAATTTTCTGTCCAACACATCTTCAACCTGACATAATTAATACAGAAATTAATTATTCGGAGGCCTAAATGAAGGAATTTGGCTAAAATCCCATGATCCTGGGTCTGTGCCGTAGTCCAATTTCTCGCGCGATTTCCAATCAACCTGCCAAATTTCGGCCCATTTCGACACAGTCGCGACAATTAATGAAATTGCCCTTGGCGCTATTTTTCTTTGTTAATTTTCTGTCCAAAACTTCTTCAACCTGACATAATTAATACAAAAATTAATTATTCGGAGGCCCAAAAGAAGGAATTTGGCTAAAATCCCGTGATCCCAGGTCTATGCCCCGACTCCAATTTCTGGGGCCGTTTCCAATCAACCTATCAAATTTCAGCCCATTTCGACATCGTCGCGACAAATGACATAATTGCTCCTGGTGCGGTTTTGCGTTGTTAATTTTCTGTCCAACACATCTTCAGCCAGACATAATTCATACGAAATTTAATTATTCGGAGGCCTAAACGAAGGTATTTGACTAAAATCCCGTGATCCAGGGGCTGTGCCCCGTCTCCCATTTTTGGGGCCGTTTCCAATCAACCTGCCAAGTTTCGGCCCATTCTGACACCGTCGCGACAAATGACGAAATTGCCCCTGGTGCGGTTTTCCGTTGTTGATTTTCCGCCCAACATATCTTCAGCCTGACATAATTAATACGAAAATTAATTATTTGGAGGCCTAAATGAAGGAATTTGACTAAAATCCCGTGATCCAGGGTCTGTGCCTCGACTCTGATTTCTGGGGCCGTTTCCAATCAACCTGCGAAATTTTGGCCCATTCCGACACTGTCGCGACAAATGAAGAAATTGCCCCTGGAGCGGTTTTTCTTTGTTAATTTTTTGTCCAACACTTCTTTAGCTTGACATAATTAATACGAAAATTAATTATTCGGAGACCTAAACGAAGGAATTTGGCTAATGTTTTTACGTTGTTAATTTTCTGTCCAATAATCTTCAACCTGACATAATTAATATGAAAATTAATTATTCAAAGGCCTAAACGAAGGAATTTGACTAAAATCCCGTGATCCCGGGTCTGTGCCCCGACTCCAATTCGTGGGGCCATTTCCAATCAACCTGCCAAATTTCGATCCATTCCGACATCGTCGCGACAAATGATGAAATTGCCCCTGGTACGGTTTTTGTGTGTTAATTTTCTATCCAACACTTCTTCAACCTGACATAATTAATACCGAAATTAATTATTCGGATGCCTAAACGAAGGAATTTGGCTAAAATCTAGTGATCCTCGGTCTGTGCCTCGACTCCAATTTCTCGGGCCGTTTCCAGTCAACCTGTCAAATTTCGGCCCATTCCGACACCGTCGCGACAAATGATGAAATTGCCCCTGGTGCGGTTTTCTGTTGTTAATTTTTTGTCCAACACATCTTCAACTGAACATAATTAATGCGGAAATTAATTATTTGGAGGCCTAAATGAAGGAATTTGGCTAAAATCACGTGATCCCGGGTCTGTGCCCTGAGTCCAATTTCTGGGGCCGTTTCCAATCAACTTGCCAAATTTTAGCCCATTCCGACACTGTCACAACAAATGAAGAAATTGCCCCTGGTGTGGTTTTTCTTTGTTAATTTTCTGTCCAACACTTCTTCAATCTGACATAATTAATTATTCGGAGGCCTAAACGAAGGAATTTAGCTAAAATCCCGTGATCCCTGGTCTGTGTCCCGAGTCCAATTTCTCAGGCCGTTTCCAATAAACCTGCCAAATTTTGGCCCATTCCGACACCGTCATAACAAATGATAGAAATTCCCTTTGTGCGATTTTGCATTAATTTTCTGTCCAACACATCTTCAGCCTGACATTATTAATACGGAAATTAATTATTCAGAGGCCTAAACGAAGGAATTTGGCTAAAATACCGTGATCCCGGGTCTGTGCCGCTAGTCCAATTTCTCGCGCCGTTTCCAACCAACCTGCCAAATTTCGGCCCATTTCGACACCGTCGCGACAAATGATGAAATTACCCCTTACGCAGTTTTTCTTTGTTAATTCTCTGTCCAACACTTCTTCAACCTGACATAATTAATACGGAAATTAATTATTCGGAGGCCTAAACGAAGGAATTTGGCTAAAATCCCGTGATCGCGGGTCTGTCCCCAGAGTCCAATTTCTGGGGCGGTTTCCAATCTACCTTCCAAAATTCAGCCCATTTCGACACCGTCGGGACAAATGACGAAATTGCCCCGGGCGTGGTTTTTCTTTGTTAATTTTCTGTCCAACACTTCTTCAACCTGACATAATTAATACGGAAATTAATTATTCGGAGGCCTAAACGAAGGAATTTGGCTAAAATCTCATGATCCCGGGTCTGTGCCCGGACTCCAATTTCGGGGGCCGTTACCAATCTACCTTCCAAATTTCGGAACATTCGGACACCGTCGGGACAAATGATGAAATTGCTCGTGGTGCCGTTTTGCGTTGTTAATTTTTTGTCCAACAAATCTTCAACCTGACATAATTAATACGGAAATTAATTATTCGGAGGCCAAAACGAAGGAATTTGGCTAAAATCTCGTGATCCTGGGTCTGTGCCCCGAGTCCAATTTCTCGGGCCATTTCCAATCAACCGGTCAAATTTCGGCCCATTCCAACATCGTCGCGACAAATGACAAAATTTTCCCTGGTGCGGTTTTGTATTGTTAATTTTCTGTCCAACACATCTTCAACCTGACATAATTAATACAAAAATTAATTATTCGGTGGACTAAACAAAAGAATTAGGCTAAAATCTAGTGATCCCGGGTCTGTGCCGCTAGTCTGATTTCTCACGTTTCCAATCGACCTGCCTAATTTTGGCCCATTCCGGCACCGTCGCGACAAATGACGAAATTGCCCCTGGCGCGGTTTTTCTTTGTTAATTTTCTGTCCAACACTTCTTCAACCTGACATAATTAATACGGAAATTAATTATTCAGAGGCCTAAACGAAGGAATTTGGCTAAAATCCCGTGATCGCGGGTCTATCCCCAGAGTCCAATTTATTGGGCCGTTTCCAATCTGCCTTCCAAATTTCGGCACATTCCGACACCGTCGCGACAAATGACGAAATTGTCCATGATGCGATTTTGCGTTGTTAATTTTCTGTCCAACACATCTTCGACCTGACATAATTAATACGAAAATTAATTATTCGAAGGCCTAAATTAAGGAATTTGGCTAAAATCCTTTGATCTTGGGTCTGTGCCCCGAGTCCAATTTCTCGGGCCGTTTCCAATCAACCGACCAAATTTCGGCCCATTCCAACACAGTCGTGACAAATGACAAAATTTCCCCTGGTGCGGTTTTGCATTGTTAATTTTCTGTCCAATCCATCTTTAACCTGACATAATTAATACGGAAATTAATTATTCGGTGGCCTAAGTGAATGAATTTGGCTAAAATCCTGTGATCCCGGGTTTGTGCCGCTAGTCTTATTTCTCGCGCCGTTTCCAATCGACCTGCCAAATTTCGGCCCATTCCGGCACCGTCGCGACAAATAACGAAATTGCCCCTGGTGTGATTTTTCTTTGTTAAATTTCTATGCAACACTTTTTCAACCTCACATAATTAATACGAAAATTAATTATTCGGAGGCCTAAACGAAGGAATTTGGCTAAAATCCCATGATTTCGGGTCTGTGCCCCGACTCCAATTTATGGGGCAGTTTCCAATCGACCTGCCAAATTTCGGCCCATTCCGACACCGTCGCGACAAATGACTAAATTGCTCCCGGTGCGGTTTTACGTTGTTAATTTCCTATCCAACACATATTCAGCCTGACATAATTAATACGAAAATTAATTATTCGGAGGCCTAGAAGAAGGAATTTGGCTAAAATCCCGTGATCCCGGGTCTGTGCCCTGTCTCCAATTTTTGGGGCCGTTTCCAATCAACCTTCCAGATTTCGGACCATTCCGGCACCGTCGCGACAAATGACGAAATTGCGCCTGGTGCGGCTTTGCGTTGTTAATTTTCTGTCCGACACATCTTCAACCTAACATAATTAATACGAAAATTAATTATTCGGAGGCCTAAACGAAGGAATTTGGCTAAAATCCCTTGATCCTGAGTCTGTGCCCCGAGTCCAATTTCTCGGGCCGTTTCCAATGGACCTGCCAAATTTCGGCCCATTCTGACACCATCGCGACAAATGACGAAATTGCCCCTGGTACGATTTTACGTTGTTAATTTTCTGTCCAACACATCTTCAACCTGACATAATTAATACAGAAATTAATTATCCGCAGGCCTAAACGAAGGAATTTGACTAAAATCCCGTGATCCCGGGTTTGTGCCCCGACTCCAATTTCTGGGGCCGTTTCCAATCAACCTGATTTCAGCCCATTCCGACACCGTCGCGACAAATGACGAAATTGCCCCTGGTGCTGTTCTGCGTTGTCAATTTTCTGTCCGACACATTGTCAACCTGATATAATTAATACGAAAATTAATTATTCGAAGGCCTAAACGAAGGAATTTTGCTAAAATCCCTTGATCCCAGGTCTGTGCCCCGAGTCCAATTTCTCGGGCCGTTTCCAATCAACCTGTCAAATTTTGGCCCATTCCGACACCGTTGCGACAAATGACAAAATTTCCCCTGGTGCGGTTTTGCGTTGTTAATTTTCTGTCCAACACATCTTCAACTTGACATAATTAATATGAAAATTAATTATTCGGTGGCCTGAACAATAGAATTTGGCTAAAATCCCGTGATCCCAGGTCTGTGCCACTAGTCCAATTTCTTGCGCCGTTTCCAATCAACCTGACAAATTTCGGCTCATTCCGACACTGTCGCGACAAATGACGAAATTGCCCCTAGTGCGGTTTTTCTTTGTTAATTTTCTGTGCAACACTTCCCCAACCTGACATAATTAATACGAAAATTAATTATTCGGAGGCCTAAATGAAGGAATTTGGCTAAAATCCCATGATCCCGGGTCTGTGCCCCGAGTCCAATTTCTCGGGCCGTTTCCAATCGACCTACAAAATTTGGGCCCATTTCGACACCGTCGGGACAAATGACGAAATTGCCTCGGGCGCGGTTTTTCTTTGTTAATTTTCTATCCTGCACTACTTCAACCTGACATAATTAATGCGGAAATTAATTATTCGGAGGCCTAAACGAAGGATTTTGGCTAAAATCCCGTGGTCGCGGGTCTGTCCCCCGAGTCCAATTTCTGGGTCTGTTTCCAATCAACATGCCAAATTTCGGCACATTTCGACTGCGTCGCGACAAATGACGAAATTGCCCCTAGCGCGATTTTTCTTGTCTAATTTTCTGTCCAACACATCTTCGACCTGACATAATTAATGCGGAATTTAATTGTTCTGAGGACTAAACGAAGGACTTTGGCTAAAATCCCATGATCCCGGATCTGTGCCCAGACTCCAATTTCTGGGGCCGTTTCCAATCTACCGTCCAAATTTCGGCACATTCTGATACCGTCGCGACAAATGATGAAATTGCCCGTGGTGTCATTTTGCTTTGTTAATTTTCTTTCCAACACATCTTCAACCTGACATAATTAATATGAAAATTAAATATTCAGAGGCCTAAACGAAGGAATTTGGCTAAAATCCCGTGATCCTGGGTCTGTGCCCCGAGTCCAATTTCTCGGGCCGTTTCCAATCAATCGGCCAAATTTCGGCCCATTCCAACATCGTCGCGACAAATGACAAAATTTCCCTTGGTGCAGTTTTGTATTGTTAATTTTCTGTCCAACACATCTCCAACCTGACATAATTAATACGAAATTTAATTATTCGAAGGCCTAAATGAACGAATTTGGCTAAAATCCCGTGATCTCGGGTCTGTGCCCCGACTCCAGTTTCTTGGGCCGTTTCAAATCTACCTGCCAAATTTCGACACACTCCGACACCGTCGCGACAAATGACGAATTTGCCCCTGGCACGGTTTTTCTTTATTAATTTTCTATCAAACACATCTTCAACCTTACAAAATTAATGCGGAAATTAATTATTCGGAGGCCTAAACCAAGGAATTTGGATAAAATCCCATGATCCCAGATTTGTGCCCCGACTCCAATTTCTAGGGCCATTCCCAATCAATTTGCCAAATTTCGGCCCATTCCGACACCGTCGCAACAAATGACGAAATTGCCCCTGGTACGATTTTACGTTGTTAATTTTCTATCCAACACATCTTCAACCTTACATAATTAATACGAAAATTAATTATTCGGAGGCCTAAATGAAGGAATTTGGCTAAAATCCCTTGATCCCGGGTCTGTGCCCCGAGTCCAATTTCTCGAGCCGTTTCCAATCAACCGGCCAAATTTCAGGCCATTACAAATGACAAAATTTCCCCTAGTGCGGTTTTACGTTGTTAATTTTCTGTCCACATCTTCAACCTGAAATAATCAATACGAAAATTAATTATTCGGTGGCCTAAATGAAAGAATTTAGCTAAAATCCCGTGGTCCCGGGTCTGTGCTGCTAGTCAAATTTCTCACGCCGTTTCCAATCGACCATCCAAATTTCGGCCCATTTCGGCACCGTCGCGACAAATGATGAAATTGCCCCTTGTGCGGTTTTTCTTTGTTAATTTTATGTCCAACACTTCTTCAACCTGACATAATTAATACGAAAATTAATTATTCAGAGGCCTAAACGAGGAATTTGGCTAAAATCCTGTGATCCTGAGTCTGTGCCCGACTCCAATTTCTTGGGCCGTTTCCAATCAACCTGCCAAATTTCGGCCCATTCCGACATCGTCGCAACAAATGGCGAAATTGCTCTCGGTGCAATTTTACATTTTTAATTTTCTGTCCAACACATCTTCAGCCTGACATAATTAATATGGAAATTAATTATTCGGAGGCCTAAATGAAGGAATTTGGCTAAAATCCTGTGATCTCGAGTCTTTGCCCCGTCTCCCATTTCTGGGGTCGTTTTCAATCAACCTGCCTGAGTTCGGCCCATTCCGACACCGTCGCGACAAATGACGAAATTGCCCCTAGTCTAGTTTTGCGTTGTTAATTTTCTGTCCAACACAGCTTTAACCATACATAATTAATACGAAAATTAATTATTTGGTGGCCTAAACAAAAGAATTTGGCTCAAATCTCGTGATCCCAGCTCTGTGCCGCTTGTCCAATTTCTTGCGCCGTTTCCAATCAACCTGCCAAATTTTGGCCCATTCCGACACCGTTGCGGCAAATGGCGAAATTGCCCCTGGTGCAGTTTTTCTTTGTTAATTTTCTATCCAACACTTCTTCGACCTGACATAATTAAAAAGAAAATTAATTATTCGGAGGCCTAAACGAAGAAATTTGGCTAAAATCCCATGATCCCGAGTCTGTACCCCGACTCCAATTTATGGGTCTGTTTCCAATCAACCTGCCAAATTTCGACCCATTCTGACACCATCGTGACAAATGACGAAATTGCCCCTAGTGCGGTTTTGCATTGTTAATTTTCTGTCCAATAAGCCTTCAACCAGACATAATTAATACGAAAAGTAATTATTCGAAGGCCTGAACGAAGGAATATGGGTAAAATCCCGTGATCCCAGGTCTGTGCCCCGACTCCAATTTCTGGGGCCGTTTCCAATCAACCTATCAAATTTCGGCCCATTCCGAAAACGTCGTGACAAATGACGAAATTGCGCCTGGTACAATTTTCGCGTTGTTAATTTTCTGTCCAACACATCTTCAACCTGACACAATTAATATGAAAATTAATTGTTCGGAGGCCTAAACCAAGGAATTTGGCTAAGATCCCGTGATCCCGGGTCTATGCCCCGAGTCCAATTTCTGGGGCCGTTTCTAATCAACATGCAAAATTTCGGCCCATTCCGACACTTTCGCGACAAATGACAAAATTGCCCCTGGTGTGGTTTTTCTTTGTTAATTTTGTGTCCGACACTTCTTCAACTTGACATAATTAATACGGAAATTATTTATTCGAAGGCCTAAACGAAGGAATTTGGCTAAAATCCCGTGATCCCGGGTTTGTGCCCCGAGTCCAATTTCTCAGGCCGTTTCCAATCAACCAAGCAAATTTTGGCCCATTCCGACACCGTCACGATAAATGAGGAAATTGCCCCTGGTGCGGTTTTTCTTTGTTAATTTTCTGTCCAACACTTCTCCAACCCGACATAATTAATATGAAATTAATTATTCGGAGGCGTAAACGATGGAATTTGGCTAAAATCCATTGATCCCGGGCCCGTGCCCCGATTCCAATTTCTGGGGCCGTTTCCATTCAACCTGCCAAATTTCGACCCATTCCGACACCACGCGACAAATGAAAAAATTGCCCCTGGTACGATTTTACGTTGTTAATTTTCTGTATAGCACATCTTCAACCAGACATAATTAATACGAAAATTAATTATTCGGAGGCCTAAACAAAGGAATTTGGCTAAAATCCTGTTATCTCGGGTCTGTGCCATGACTCCAAATTCTAGGGCCATTTCCAATCAACCTGCCAAATTTCGGCCCTTTCTGACACCGTCGCGACAAATGATGAAATTGCCCCTGGTGCGGTTTTTCTTTGTTAATTTTCTGTCCAACACTTCTTCAACCTGACATAATTAATACGGAACTGTGCCTCGAGTTCAATTTCTGGAGCCGTTTCCAATCAACCTGCCAAATTTCGGCCATTCCGACACTGTCGCGACAAATGACAAAATTGCCCCTGGTGCGGTTTTGCGTTGTTAATTTTCTATCCAACACGTCTTCAACCTGACATAATTAATACGAAACTTAATTATTCGCAGGCCTAAATGAATGAATTTGGCTAAAATACCATGATCCTGGGTTTGTGCCCTGAGTCCAATTTCTCGGGCCATTTCCAATCAATCTGCAAAATTTCGGCCCATTCCGACACCGTCGTGACAAATGATGAAATTGCTCGGGGTGCGGTTTTTCTTTGTTAATTTTCTGTCCAACACATCTTCAACCTGACATAATTAATATGGAAATTAAATATTCGGAGGCCTAAATGACGGAATTTGGCTAAAATCCTATGATCCCGGGTTTGTACCTTGAGTCCAATTTCTAGGGCCGTTTCAAATCAACCTGCCAAATTTCGGCCCATTCCGACACCGTCGCGACAAATGACAAAATTGCCCGTGGTGTGGTTTTGCGTTGTTAATTTTCAGTCCAACACATTTTAAACCCAACATAATTAATACGAAAATTAAATATTCGGAGGCCTGAACGAAGGAATTTGGATGAAATCTCGTGATCCCGGGTCTGTGCCCCAAGTCCAATTTCTGGGGCCATTTCCAATCAACATACCAAATTCGGACCATTTCGACAACGTCGCGACAAATGATAAAATTGCCCCTGGTGCGGTTTATCTTTCTTAATTTTCTGTCCAACACTTCTTCAACCTGACATAATTAATATGGAAATTAATTATTCGGAGGCCTAAACGAAGGAATTTGGCTAAAATACTGTGATCCCGGGTCTGTGCCCCGAGTCCAATTTTTGGGGCCGTTTCCAATCAACCTGTCAAATTTCGACCCATTCCAACACCGTCGCGACAAATGACAAAATTGCCCTTGGTACGATTTTGCGTTGTTAATTATCTATCCAAAACATCTTCAATCTGACATAATTTATATGAAAATTAATTATTTGGAGGCCAAAACGAAGGAATTCGGTTAAAATACCGTGATCCCGAGTTTGTGCCCTGAGTCCAATACTCGGGCCGTTTCCAATCAATCTGCCAAATTTCAGCCCATTCCGCACCATCGCGACAAATGACGAAATTGCCGAGGGTGCATTTTTTTTTTGTTAAATTTCCGTCCAACACATCTTCAACTTGACATAATTAATACAGAAATTAAATATTCAGAGGCCTAAATGAAGGAATTTGGCTAAAATCCTGTGATCCCGGGTTTGTGCCCCGAGTCCAACTTCTAGGGCCGTTTCAAATCAACCTGCCAAATTTCGGCCCATTTCGACACCGTCTCAGCAAATGACAAAATTGCCCCTGGTGCGGTTTTGCGTTGTTAATTTTCAGTCCAACACATCTTCAACTTGACATAATTAATACGGAAATTAATTATTCGGAGGCCAAAACGAAGGAATTGGGCTAAAATCTCGTGATCCTGGGTCTGTGCCCTGAGTCCAATTTCTAGGGCCATTTCCAATCAACCTGCTAAATTTCGGCCCATTCGATACCGTGGCGACAAATGACGAAATTACCCCTGGTGCCTTTTTTCTTTGTTAATTTTCTGTCTAACACTTCTTCAACCGGACATAATTAATACAGAAATTAATTAATCAGATGCCTAAATGACGGAATTTGGCAAAAATCTCGTGATCCCGGGTCTGTGCCCCAAGTCCAATTTTTAAGGCCGTTTCCAATCAACTTGTCAAATCTCGGCCTATTCCGACGCCGTCTCAACAATGACGAAATTGCCCCTGGTGTGATTTTTCTTTGTTAATTTTCTGTCCAACACTTCTTCAACCTGACTTAATTAATACGGAAATTAATTATTCGGAGGCCTAAACAAAAGAATTTGGCTAAAATCCCGTGATCTCAAGTCTGTGCCCCAACCCCAATTTCTGGGGCCGTTTTCAATCAACCTGCCAAATTTCGGCCCATTCCGATACTGTCGCGACAAATGACAAAATTGCCCTTGGTGCGGCTCTGCGTTGTTAATTTTTTGTCCAACACTTCTTCAACCTAACATAACTAATACGAAAATTAATTATTCGGAGGCCTAAATGAATGAATTTGGCTAAAATCCCGTGATCCTGGGTCTGTGCTTCAAGTCTAGTTTCTGGGGCCGTTTCCAATCAACCTGCCAAATTTTGGCCCTTTTCGACACTGTCGCGACAAATGACAAAATGGCCCCTGGTGTGGTTTTCCTTTGTTAATTTTCTGTCCAACACATTTTCAACCTGACATAATTAATACGAAAATTAATTATTCTAGGCCTAAACGAAGGAATTTGGATAAAATCCCGTGATCCCGAGTCTATGCCCCGAGTCCAATTTCTGGGGCCGTTTCAAATCAACCTGCCAAATTCGGCCCATTCCGACATCGTCTCGACAAATGACGAAGTTGCCCCTTGTGCGGTTTTTCTTTGTTAATTTTCTGTCGAACACTTATTCAGCCTGACATAATTAATACAAAAATTAATTATTCGGAGGCCTAAACGAAGGAATTTGGCTAAAATTGCGTAATCCCGAGTCTGTGCCCCGAGTCTAATTCCTGGGGCTGTTTCCAATCAACCTGCCAAATTTCGGCCCGTTCCGGAGCCTTATTTACAAATGATGAAATTGCCCCTGGTTTGATTTTTCTTTTAATTTTCTGTCCAAGACTTCTTCAACCTGATATAACTAATACGAAAATTGATTATTCGGAGGCCAAAATGAAGGAATTCGGCAAAAATCTCGTGACCCGAGTTTGTGCCCCGAGTCCAATTTCTCGGGCCGCTTACAATCAACCTGCCAAATTTTGGTCCATTCTGACACCGTCGCGACAAATGACGAAATTGCCCCTGGTACAGTTTTTCTTTGTTAATTTTCTGTCCAACACTTCTTCAACCTGACATAATTAATATGGAAATTAATTATTCGGAGGCCTAAACGATGGAATTTAGCTAAAATCCAGTGATCCCGGGTTTGTGCCCCGACCATAACTTCTGGGGCCGTTTCCAATCAACCTGCCAAATATAGGCCCATTCCGACACCGTTGCGACAAATGACAAAATTGGCCTTGGTACGATTTTCCGTTGTTAATTTTCTGTCCAACACATCTTCTACTTGACATAATTAATACGAAAATTAATTATTCGGAGGCCTAAACGAAGGAATTATGTTAAAATCCCGTGATCCCCGGTCTGTGCCACGACTCCAAATTCTAGGGCGATTTTCAATCGACCGGCCAAATTTCGGCCCATTCCGACACCGTCGCTACAAATGACGAAATTGCCCTCGGTGCGATTTTTCTTTGTTAATTTTCTGTCCAACACTTCTTCAACCTGACATAATTAATACGGAACTATGCCCTGAGTCCAATTTCTGGGGCCGTTTCCAATCAACCTGCCAAATTTTGGCCCATTCCAACATTGTCGCGATAAATGACAAAATTGCCCCCGTTGCGGCTTTGCGTTGTTAATTTTCTGTCCAACACATCTTCAACCTGACATAATTAATACGAAAAATAATTATTCGAAGGCCTAAACGAAGGAATTTGGCTAAAATACCGTGATCTCGAGTCTTTACCCCAAGTCCAATTTCTCGGGTCATTTCGAATCAATCTGTCAAATTTCGACCCATTCCGATACCGTCGTGACAAATGACGAAATTGCCCTTGGTGCGGTTTTTCTTTCTTAATTTTCTGTCCAACACTTCTTCAACCTGACATAATTATTATGGAAATTAATTATTCGGAGGCCTAAACGAAGGAATTTGGCTAAAATCTCGTGATCCTGGGTCTGTGCCCCGACTCCAATTTCTGGGGTTGTTTCCAATCAACCCATCAAATTTCGGCCCATTCCGACACCGTCGCGACAAATGACGAAATTGCCTAGGATGTGGTTTTTCTTTGTTAATTTTTTGTCCTACACTTCTTTAACCAGAATCCCGTGATCCCGGGTTTTTGCCCCGAGTCCAATTTTTGGGGATGTGTCCAATCAACCTGCTAAATTTCGGCCCATTCCGACACCGTCGTGACAAATGACTAAATTACCCCTGGTACTATTTTACTTTGTTAATTTTCTGTTCAACACATCTTCAACCTGACATAATTAATATGAAAATTAATGATTCGGAGGTCTAAACGAAGGAATTTGGATAAAATCCCGTGATCCCAAGTCTATGCCCCGAGTCCAATTTCTGGGGCCGTTTCCAATCAATCTGCCAAATTTCGATCCATTCCGACACTGTCGCGACAAATTACGAAATTGCTCCTGGTGCGGTCTTTCTTTGTTAATTTTCTGTCCAACACTTCTTCAGCCTAACATAATTATTATGGAAATTAATTATTCAGAGCCCTAAACGAAGAAATTTGGCTAAAATCTCGTGATCCCGGGTCTGTGCCTTGAGTCTAATTTTTGGACCCGTTTCCAATCAACCTGCCAAATTTCGGCCCATTCCAATACCGTGGCGACAAATGACGAAATTGCTCCTGGTGCCTTTTTTCTTTGTTAATTTTCTTTCTAACACTTCTTCAACCAGACATAATTAATACATAAATTAATTATTCGGAGGCCTGAACGATGGAATTCGGCAAAAATCCCGTGATCTCGGGTCTGTGCCTCGAGTTCAATTTCTAAGGCCGTTTCCAATCAACTTGCCAAATTTTGGCTCATTTCGACACCGTCGCAACAAATGGCGTAGTTGCCCCTGGTACGATTTTTCTTTGTTAATTTTCTGTCCAACACTTCTTCAATCTGACTAAATTAATATGAAAATTAATTATTCGGATGCCTAAATAAAGGAATTTGGCTAAAATCCCGTGATCCCAGGTCTGTGTCCCGACTCCAATTTCTGGGGCCGTTTCCAATCAACCTGCCAAATTTCAGCCCATTCTGACACTGTCATAACAGATGACAAAATTGCCCTTGGTGCGGTTTTACGTTGTTAATTTTCTCTCCAACACATCTTCAACCTGACATAATTAATACGAAAATTATTTATTCGGAGGCCTAAACGAAGGAATTTTGATAAAATCCCATGATCCCGGGTCTATGCCCCGAGTCCGATTTCTGGGGCCGTTTCCAATCAACATGCCAAATTTTGGCCCATTCCGACACCATCGCGACAAATGACGAAATTTCCCTTGGTGCGGTTTTTCTTTGTTAATTTTCTGTCCAGCACTTCTTCAGCCTGACATAATTAATATGGAAATTAATTATTCGGAGGCCTAAACGAAGGAATTTGGCTAAAATCCCGTGATCCCAGGGTCAATGCCCCTAGCCCAATTTCTGGGGCCATTTCCAATCAACCTGCCAAATTTTGGCCCATTCCGACATCGTCGCGACAAATGACAAAATTACCCCTGGTGCGGCTTTTCTTTATTAATTTTCTGTCCTATACTTCTTCAGCCTGACATAATTAATATGGAAATTAATTATTCGGAGGCCTAAAATAAGGAATTTGTAAAATCCCATGATCCCTGGTTTGTGCCCCGAGTCCAATTTCTAGGGCCGTTTCCAAGCAACCTGCTAAATTTCGGCCCATTTCGATACCGTGGCGACAAATGACGAAATTGACCTTGGTGCCTATTTTCTTTGTTAGTTTTCTGTCTAACAGTTCTTCAGCCAGACATAATTAAAATAGAAATTAATTATTCGGAGGCCTAAACGATGGAATTTGGCAAAAATCCCGTGATCCCGGGTCTGTGCCCCGAGTCCAATTTCTAAGGTCGTTTCCAATCAACTGGCCAAATTTCGGCCCATTCCGACACTGTCGCAACAAAT
This sequence comes from Olea europaea var. sylvestris, assembly GCF_002742605.1. Lineage (NCBI taxonomy): Eukaryota > Viridiplantae > Streptophyta > Magnoliopsida > Lamiales > Oleaceae > Olea > Olea europaea. The sequence goes on along the minus strand of NC_036253.1, from coordinate 16,692,191 downwards.
GACGAAATTGTCCCTGGTGCGATTTTTCTTTGTTATTTTTCGGTCCAACACTTCTTCAACCTGACTTAATTAATACGGAAATTAATTATTCAGAGGCCGAAACAAAGGAATTTGGCTAAAATCCCGTGTTCCCGGGTCTGTACCCCGACTCCAATTTTTGGGGCCGTTTCCGATCAACCTGCCAAATTTATGCCCATTCCAACACTGTCGCGACAAATGACAAAATCACCCCTGGTGCGGTTTTGCATTGTTAATTTTCTGTCCAACACATCTTCAACCTGACATAACTAATACGAAAATTAATTATTCAGAGGCCTAAACGAAGGAATTTGGCTAAAATCCCATGATCCCGGGTCTAAGCCCCGAGTCCAATTTCCGGGGCCGTTTCCAATCAACCTGCCAAATTTTGACCCATTCCGACACCATCACAACAAATGACAAAATTGCCTCTGGTGCGATTTTGCTTTGCTAATTTTCTGTTCAACACATCTTCAACCTGAAATAATTGATACGAAAATTAATTATTCGTAGGCCTAAACGAAGGAATTTGGATAAAATCTCGTGATCCCGGGTCTATGCCCTGAGCCCAATTTCTGGGGCCGTTTTCAATCAACCTGCCAAATTTTGGTCCATTCCGGCACCGTCTCGTCAAATGACGAAGTTTCCCCTTGTGCGGTTTTTCTTTGTTAATATTCTATCCAACACCGATTCAACCTGACATAATTAATACGAAAATTAATTATTCGGAGGCCTAAATGAAGGAATTTGACTAAAATCCCGTTATCTCGAGTTTGTGCCCCGAGTCCAATTTCTAGTGCCGTTTCCAATCAACCTGCCAAATTTCGGCCCACTCCGGCACAGTCGCAACAAATGTTGAAATTGCCTCTGGTGCGATTTTTCTTTGTTAATTTTCTGTCCAAAACTTCTTCAACCTAACATAATTAATACGAAAATTGATTATTCGGAGGCCTAAACGAAGGAATTCGGCAAAAATCCCGTGATCCCGGGTCTGTACCCCGAGTCCAATTTCTAGGGCCGTTTCCAAGCAACCTGCCAAATTTCGATCCATTCCGATACCATGGCGACGAATGACGAAATTGCCCCTGGTGCCTTGTTTCTTTGTTAATTTTCTGTCTAACACTTCTTCAACCAGACATAATTAATACAGAGATTAATTATTCAGAGGACTAAACGTTGGAATTCGGCAAAAATCTCGTGATCTCGGGTCTATGCCCCGAGTCCAATTTCTGAGGCCGTTTCCATTCAACTTGCCAAATTTTGGCCCATTCCGACAACGTCGCAACAAATGACGAAATCGCCTCTGGTGCGATTTTTCTTTGTTAATTTTCTGTCCAACACTTCTTCAACCTGACTTAATTAATACGGAAATTAATTACTCGGAGGCCTAAACAAAGGAATTTGGCTAAAATCCCATGATCCCGGGTTTGTACCCCGACTCCAATTTCTGGGGCCGTTTCCAATCAACCTGCCAAATTTCGGCCCATTCCGACATTGTCGCGACAAATGACAAAATTGCCCCTGGTGCGGTTTTGCGTTGTTAATTTTCTGTCCAACACATCTTCAACCTGACATAACTAATACGAAAATTAATTATTCAGAGGCCTAAACGAAGGAATTGGGCTAAAATCTCGTGATCCTGGGTCTGTGTCTCAAGTCCAATTTCTGGAGCCATTTCCAATCAAACTGCTAAATTTCGGCCCATTCCGACACCGTCGCGACAAATGACAAAATTGCCCCTGGTGCGATTTTGCTTTGTTAATTTTCTGTCCAACACATCTTCAACGTGACATAATTAATACTGAAATTAATTATTCGTAGGCCAAAACGATGGAATTTGGATAAAATTTCGTGATCCCGGGTCTATGTTCCTAGCCCAATTTCTGGGGCCGTTTCCAATCAACCTGCCAAATTTCGGCCCATTCCGACACCGTCTCGACAAATGACGAAGTTGCCCCTTGTGCAGTTTTTCTTTGTTAATTTTCTGTCCAACACTTATTCAGCCTGACATAATTAATACGAAAATTAATTATTCAGAGGCCTAAACGAAGGAATTTGGCTAAAATCCTATGATCCCGAGTCTGTGCCCGAGTCCAATTTCTGGGGCCGTTTCCAATCAACTTGCCAAATTTCGGCCCATTTTGGTACTATCGTGACAAATGATGAAATTGCCCCTGGTGCGGTTTTTCTTTGTTAATTTTCTGTCCAACACTTCTTCAACCTGACATAATTAATACGAAAATTGATTATTCAGAGGCCTAAACGAAGGAATTTGGCAAAAATCCCGTGATCCCGGGTCTGTGCCCCGAGTCCAATTTCTTGGGTCGTTTCCAAAAGACCTGCCAAATTTTGGACCATTCTCAACAATGACGAAATTGCCCCTGGTGTGATTTTTCTTTGTTAATTTTCTGTCCAACACTTCTTCAACCTGACTTAATTAATACGGAAATTAATTATTCGAAGGCCTAAACAATAGAATTTGGCTAAAATCCCGTGACCTCGAGTCTGTGCCCCAACCCCAATTTCTGGGGCCATTTTCAATCAACCTGCCAAATTTCGGCCCATTCCGATACTGTCGTGACAAATGACAAAATTGCCCTTGGTGCGGCTCTACGTTGTTAAATTTTTGTCCAACACTTCTTCAACCTGACATAACAAATACGAAAATTAATTATTTGGAGGCCTAAACGAAGGAATTTGGCTAAAATCCCTTGATCATGGGTCTGTGCTTCGAGTCTAATTTCTGGGGCCGTTTCCAATCAACCTACCAAATTTCGGCCCTTTCCGACACCGTCGCGACAAATGACAAAATGGCCCCTGGTGTGGTTTTCCTTTGTTAATTTTCTGTCCAACACATTTTCAGCCTGACATAATTAATACGAAAATTAATTATTCTAGGCCTAAACGAAGGAATTTGGATAAAATCCCGTGATCCCAAGTCTATGCCCCGAGTCCAATTTCTGGGGCCGTTTCAAATCAACCTGCCAAATTTCGGCCCATTCCGACATCGTCTCGACAAATGACGAAGTTGCCCCTTGTGCGGTTTTTCTTTGTTAATTTTCTATCGAACACTTGTTCAGCCTGACATAATTAATACGAAAATTAATTATTCGGAGGCCTAAACGAAGGAATTTGGCTAAAATCCCACGGTCTCGAGTCTGTGCCCCAAGTCTAATTTCTGGGGCGGTTTCCAATCAACCTGCCAAATTTCGGCCCATTCCGGAACCGTATTAACAAATGATGAAATTGCCCCTGGTTCGGTTTTTCTTTTAATTTTCTGTCCAACACTTCTTCAACCTGATATAACTAATACGGAAATTGATTATTCGGAGGCCAAAATGAAGGAATTCGGCAAAAATCGCATGATCCCGAGTCTGTGCCCCGAGTCCAATTTCTCGGGCAGCTTACAATCAACCTGCCAAATTTTGGCCCATTCTGACACCGTCGCGACAAATGACGAAATTGCCCCTGGTGCAGTTTTTCTTATTTTCTGTCCAATACTTCTTCAACCTGACATAATTAATATGGAAATTAATTATTCGGAGGCCTAAACGATGAAATTTAGCTAAAATCCAGTGATCTCGAATTGTGCCCTGACTATAACTTCTAGGGCCGTTTCCAATCCACCTGCCAAATATCGGCCCATTCCGACACCGTTGCGACAAATGACAAAACTGGCCTTGGTACGGTTTTTCGTTGTTAATTTTCTATCCAACACATCTTCTACTTGACATAATTAATACGGAAATTAATTATTCGGAGGCCTAAACGAAGGAATTATGTTAAAATCCCGTAATCCCCGGTCTATGCCACGACTCCAAATTCTAGGGCGGTTTTCAATCGACCGGCCAAATTTCGGCCCATTCCGACACCGTCGCGACAAATGACGAAATTGCCCTTGGTGCGGTTGTTCTTTCTTAATTTTCTGTCCAACACTTCTTCAACCTGACATAATTATTACGGAAATTAATTATTCGGAGGCCTAAACGAAGGAATTTGGCTAAAATCTCGTGATCCCGAGTCTGTGCCCTGACTTCAATTTCTGGGGTTGTTTCGAATCAACCCATCAAATTTCGGCCCATTCCGACACTGTCGCGACAAATGACGAAATTGCCTAGGAAGTGGTTTTTCTTTGTTAATTTTTTGTCCTACACTTCTTTAACCCAACATAATTAATGCGAAAATTAAATATTTGAAGGCCTAAATGAAAGAATTGGGCTAAAATCCCGTGATCCCGGGTTTTTGCCCCGAGTCCAATTTCTAGGGCCGTTTCCAATCAATCTGCCAAATTTTGGCCCATTCTGACACTGTCGTGACAAATGATGAAATTGCCCCTGGTGCGGTTTTTCTTTGTTAATTTTCTGTCCAACACTTCTTTAACCTGACATAATTAATACGAAAATTAATTATTCGGAGGCATGAACGATGGAATTTGGCTAAAATCCAGAGATCTTGGGTCTGTGCCCCGACTCCAACTTCTGGGGCCGTTTCCAATCAACCTGCCAAATTTCAGCCCATTTCAACACCTTTGCGACAAATGACAAAATTGCCCCTGGTACGGTTTTGCGTTGTTAATTTTCTGTCCAACACATCTTCAACCTGACATAATTAATAGGGAAGTTAATTATTCGGAGGCCTAAACGAAGGAATTCGGTTAAAATCCCATGATCCCGGGTCTGTGCCATGACTCCAATTTCTTGGGCCGTTTTCAATCGACCTTCCAAATTTCGGCCCATTCCGGCACCATCGCGACAAATGACGAAATTGCCCCTGGTGTGATTTTTCTTTGTTAATTTTCTATCCAACACTTCTTCAACCTGACATAATTAATACGGAACTGTGCCCCGAGTCCAATTTCTGAGGCCGTTTCCAATCAACCTGCCAAATTTCGGCCCATTCCGACACCATCGTGACAAATGAGAAATTTACCCCTGGTACGATTTTACTTTGTTAATTTTCTATCCAGCACATCTAAAACCTGACATAATTAATACGAAAATTAATGATTCGGAGGCCTAAACGAAGGAATTTGAATAAAATCCCGTGATCCCGGGTCTATGCCCCGAGCCCAATTTCTGGGGCCGTTTCCAATCAACCTGCCAAATTTCGGTCCATTCCGACACCGTTGCGACAAATGACGAAATTGCTCCTGGTGCGGTTTTTCATTGTTAATTTTCTGTCTAACACTTCTCCAGCCTAACATAATTATTATGGAAATTAATTATTCGGAGGCCTAAACGATGAAATTTGGCTAAAATCTCGTGATCCCGGGTCTGTGCCCCGAGTCCAATTTCTGGGCCCGTTTCCAATCAAGCTGCCAAATTTCGGCCCATTCCGACACTTTCGCGAGAAATGACGAAATTGCCCTTGGTGCCTTTTTTTCTTTGTTAATTTTCTTTCCAACACTTCTTTAACCTGACATAATTAATACGGAAATTAATTATTCAGAGGCCTAAACGATGGAATTTAGCAAAAATCCGTTGATCTCGGGTCTGTGCCCCGAGTCCAATTTCTTGGGCCGTTTCCAATCAACATGCCAAATTTCGGCCCATTCCGAGATCGTCGCGACAAATGACGAAATTGCCCCTGGTGCGATTTTTCTTTGTTAATTTTTTGTCCAACACTTCTTCAACCTGACATAATTAATACGAAACTTAATTATTCGGAGGCCTAAATGAAGGAATTTGGCCAAAATCTCGGATCCCGGGTCCGTGCCCTGACTCCAATTTCTGGGGTCGTTTCCAATCAACTTGCCAAATTTCGGCCCATTCTGACACCGTCGCGACAAATGACAAAATCGCCCCAGGTGCGGTTTTGCGTTGTTAACTTTCTGTCCAACACATATTCAACTTAACATAATTAATACGGAAATTAATTATTCGGAGGCCTAGACGAAGGAATTTGGCTAAAATCCTGTGATCCCGGGTCTCTGCCACGACTCCAATTTCTGGGGCCATTTCCAATCAACATGCCAAATTTCGGCCCATTCTGACACCGTCGCGACAAATGACGAAATTGCCCCTGGTGCGATTTTACTTTGTTAATTTTCTGTCCAACACTTCTTCAACCTGACATAATTAATGCGGAAATTAATTATTTGAGACTTAAACGATGCAATTTAGCTAAAATCCCGTGATCCCGGGTTTGAGCCCCGACTCCGATTTCTTGGGCCGTTTTCAATCAACCTGCCAAATTTCAGCTCATTTCGACACTGTCGCGACAAACGACAAAATTGCCCCTGGTGCTGTGTTGCGTTGTTAATTTTCTGCCCAACACATCTTCAACCTGACATAATTAATACGAAAATTAATTATTGGAGGCCTAAACGAAGGAATTTGGCTAAAATCCCGTGATCTCGGGTCTGTGCCCTGAGCTCAATTTTTGGGACCGTTTCCAATCAACCTACCAAATTTCGGCCCAATCCGACACCGTCACGACAAATGACGAAAGAGCCCCTGGTGCGATTTTTCTTTGTTAATTTTCTGTCCAAAACTTCTTTAGCCTGACATAATTAATACGAAAATTAATTATTCGGTGACCTAAATGAAGGAATTTGGGTAAAATCCTGTGGTCCCGAGTCTGTGCCTCGAGTCCAATTTCTTGGGCCGTTTCCAATCAACCTGCCAGATTTCGGCCCATTCCGACACTGTCGCGACAAATGAAAAAATTTCCCCTTGTGCGGTTTTCTGTGTCCCGACTCCAATTTTTGGGCCCGTTTCCATTCAACCCGCCAAATTTCGGCCCATTTCAACACCGTCGCAACAAATGACGAAATTGCCCCTGGTTCGATTTTTCTTTGTTAATTTTCTGTCCAACACTTCTTCAACCTCACATAATTAATACGGAAATTAATTATTCGGAGGCCTGAACGAAGGAATTTGGCTAAAATCCCGTGATCCCAAGTCTGTGCCCAGAGTCCAATTTCTAGGGCCATTTCCAAGCAACCTGCCAAATTTCGGCCCACTTCGATACCGTGGCGACAAATGACGAAATTACCCCTAGTGCCTTTTTTCTTTGTTAATTTTCTGTCTAACACTTTTTCAACCAGACATAATTAATACAGAAATTAATTAATCAGAGGCCTAAATGACGAAATTTGGCAAAAACCTCGTGATCCCGGGTATATGCCCCAAGTCCAATTTTTAAGGCCGTTTCCAATCAACTTGTCAAATTTCGGCCTATTCCGACGCCGTCTCAATAATGACGAAATTGCCCCTGGTGTGATTTTTCTTTGTTAATTTTCTGTCCAACACTTCTTCAACCTGACTTAATTAATACGGAAATTAATTATTCGGAGGCCTAAACAAAAGAATTTGGCTAAAATCCCGTGATCTCGAGTCTGTGCCCCAACCCCAATTTCTGGGGCCGTTTTCAATCAACCCGCCAAATTTCGGCCCATTTCGACACCGTCGCGACAAATGACGAAATTGCCCCTGGTTCGATTTTTCTTTGTTAATTTTCTGTCCAACACTTCTTCAACCTCACATAATTAATACGGAAATTAATTATTCGGAGGCCTGAACGAAGGAATTTGGCTAAAATCCCGTGATCCCAGGTCTGTGCCCTGAGTCCAATTTGTAGGGCCATTTCCAAGCAACCTGCCAAATATCAACCCACTTCGATACCGTGGCGACAAATGACGAAATTACCCCTGGTGCCTTTTTTCTTTGTTAATTTTCTGTCTAACACTTCTTCAACCGGACATAATTAATACAGAAATTAATTAATCAGAGGCCTAAATGACGAAATTTGGGAAAAATCTCGTGATCCCGGGTCTGTGCCCCAAGTACAATTTTTAAGGCCGTTTCCAATCAACTTGTCGAATTTCGGCCAATTACGACATCGTCTCAACAATGACGAAATTGCCCCTGGTGCGGTTTTTCTTTGTTAATTTTCTGTCCAACACTTCTTTAACCTAACATAATTAATACGAAAATTAATTATTCGGAGGCATGAACGATGGAATTTGGCTAAAATCCAGAGATCTTGGGTCTGTGCCCCGACTCCAACTTCTGGGGCCGTTTCCAATCAACCTGCCAAATTTCGGCCCATTTCAACACCTTTGTGACAAAAGACAAAATTGCCCATGGTACGGTTTTGCGTTGTTAATTTTCTGTCCAACACATCTTCAACTTGACATAATTAATACGGAAGTTAATTATTCGGAGGCCTAAACGAAGGAATTCGGTTAAAATCCCATGATCTCGGTTCTGTGCCACGACTCCAATTTCTTGGGCCGTTTTCAACAGACCTTCCAAATTTCGGTCCATTCCGACACCGTCGCGACAAATGACGAAATTGCCCCTGGTGCGATCTTTCTTTGTTAATTTTCTGTCCAACACTTCTTCAACCTGACATATTTAATACGGAACTGTGCCCCGAGTCCAATTTCTGAGGCCGTTTCCAATCAACCTGCCAAATTTCGGCCCATTCCGACACCATCGTGACAAATGAGAAAATTACCCCTGGTACGATTTTGTTTTGTTAATTTTCTGTCCAACACATCTTCAACCTGACATAATTAATACGAAAATTAATGATTCGGAGGCCTAAACGAAGGAATTTGAATAAAATCCCGTGTTCCCGGGTCTATGCCTCGAGCCCAATTTCTGGGGCCGTTTCCAATCAACCTGCCACATTTCGGTCCATTCCGACACCGTTGCGACAAATGACGAAATTGCTCCTGGTACGGTTTTCCATTGTTAATTTTCTGTCCAACACTTCTCCAGCCTAACATAATTATTATGGAAATTAATTATTCGGAGGCCTAAACGAAGAAATTTGGCTAAAATCTCGTGATCCCGGGTCTGTGCCCCGAGTCCAATTTCTGGGCCCGTTTCCAATCAAGCCGCCAAATTTCGGCCCATTCCGACACATTCGTGAGAAATGACGAAATTGCCCTGGTGCCTTTTTTCTTTGTTAATTTTCTTTCCAACACTTCTTCAACCTGACATAATTAATACGGAAATTAATTATTCAGAGGCCTAAACGATGGAATTTGGCAAAAATCCGTTGATCTCAGGTCTGTGCCCCGAGTCCAATTTCTTGGGCCGTTTCCAATCAACATGCCAAATTTCGGCCCATTCCGAGATCGTCTCGACAAATGACGAAATTGCCCCTGGTGCGATTTTTCTTTTTTAATTTTTTGTCCAACACTTCTTCAACCTGACATAATTAATACGAAACTTAATTATTCGGAGGCCTAAATGAAGGAATTTGGCCAAAATCTCGTGATCCCGGGTCTGTGCCCCGACTCCAATTTCTGGGGTCGTTTCCAATCAACTTGCCAAATTTCGGCCCATTCAGACACCGTCGCGACAAATGACAAAATCGCCCCAGGTGCGGTTTTGCGTTGTTAACTTTCTGTCCAACACATATTCAACTTAACATAATTAATACGGAAATTAATTATTCGGAGGCCTAGATGAAGGAATTTGGCTAAAATCCTGTGATCCCGGGTCTCTGCCACGACTCCAATTTCTGGGGCCATTTCCAATCAACATGCCAAATTTCGGCCCATTCTGACACCGTCACGACAAATGACGAAATTGCCCCTGGTGCGATTTTACTTTGTTAATTTTCTGTCCAACACTTCTTCAACCTGACATAATTAATGCGGAAATTAATTATTCGAGACTTAAACGATGCAATTTAGCTAAAATCCCGTGATCCCGGGTTTGAGCCCCGACTCCAATTTCTTGGGCCGTTTTCAATCAACCTGCCAAATTTCAGCTTATTTCGACACTGTCGCGACAAATGACAAAATTGCCCCTGGTGCTGTGTTGCGTTGTTAATTTTCTGCCCAACACATCTTCAACCTGACATAATTAATACGAAAATTAATTATTGGAGGCCTAAACGAAGGAATTTGGCTAAAATCCCGTGATCTCGGGTCTGTGCCCTGAGCCCAATTTCTGGGACCGTTTCCAATCAACCTACCAAATTTCGGCCCAATCCGACACCGTCACGACAAATGACGAAAGAGCCCCTGGTGCGATTTTTCTTTGTTAATTTTCTTTCCAAAACTTCTTCAGCCTGACATAATTAATACGAAAATTAATTATTCGGTGACCTAAACGAAGGAATTTGGGTAAAATCCTGTGGTCCCGGGTCTGTGCCTCGAGTCCAATTTCTTGGGCCGTTTCCAATCAACCTGCCAGATTTCGGCCCATTCCGACACTGTCGCGACAAATGACAAAATTTCCCCTGGTGCGGTTTTCTATGTCCCGACTCCAATTTTTGGGCCCGTTTCCACTCAACCCGCCAAATTTCGGCCCATTTCGACACCGTCGCGATAAATGACGAAATTGCCCCTGGTTCGATTTTTCTTTGTTAATTTTCTGTCCAACATTTCTTCAACCTCACATAATTAATACGGAAATTAATTATTCGGAGGCCTGAACGAAGGAATTTGGCTAAAATCCCGTGATCCCAGGTCTGTGCCCTGAGTCCAATTTCTAGGGCCATTTCCAAGCAACCTGCCGAATTTCGGCCCACTTCGATACCGTGGCGACAAATGACGAAATTACCCTTGGTGCCTTTTTTCTTTGTTAATTTTCTGTCTAACACTTCTTCAACCAGACATAATTAATACAGAAATTAATTAATCAGAGGCCTAAATGACGGAATTTGGCAAAAATCTTGTGATCCTGGGTCTATGCCCCAAGTCCAATTTTTAAGGCCTTTTCCAATCAACTTGTCAAATTTCGGCCTATTCCGACGCCGTCTCAACAATGACGAAATTGGCCCTGGTGTGATTTTTCTTTGTTAATTTTCTGTCCAACACTTCTTCAACTTGACTTAATTAATACGAAAATTAATTATTCGGAGGCCTAAACAAAAGAATTTGGCTAAAATCCCGTGATCTCGAGTCTGTGCCCCAACCCCAATTTCTGGGGCCGTTTTCAATCAACCCGCCAAATTTCGGCCCATTTCGACACCGTCGCGACAAATGATGAAATTGCCCTTGGTTCGATTTTTCTTTGTTAATTTTCTGTCCAACACTTCTTCAACCTCACATAATTAATACGAAAATTAATTATTCGGAGGCTTGAACGAAGGAATTTGGCTAAAATCTCGTGATCCCAGGTCTGTGCCCTGAGTCCAATTCCTATGGCCATTTCCAAGTAACCTGCCAAATTTCGGCCCACTTCGATACCGTGGTGACAAATGACGAAATTACCCCTGGTGCCTTTTTTCTTTGTTAATTTTCTGTCTAACACTTCTTCAACCAGACATAATTAATACAGAAATTAATTAATCAGAGGCCTAAATGACGGAATTTGGCAAAAATCTTGTGATCCCGGGTCTGTGCCCCAAGTCCAATTTTTAAGGCCGTTTCCAATCAACTTGTCAAATTTCGGCCTATTCCGACGCCGTCTCAACAATGACGAAATTGGCCCTGGTGTGATTTTTCTTTGTTAATTTTCTGTCCAACACTTCTTCAACTTGACTTAATTAATACGAAAATTAATTATTCGGAGGCCTAAACAAAAGAATTTGGCTAAAATCCCGTGATCTCGAGTCTGTGCCCCAACCCCAATTTCTGGGGCCGTTTTCAATCAACCCGCCAAATTTCGGCCCATTTCGACACCGTCGCGACAAATGACGAAATTGGCCTTGGTTCGATTTTTCTTTGTTAATTTTATGTCCAACACTTCTTCAACCTCACATAATTAATACGAAAATTAATTATTCGGAGGCTTGAACGAAGGAATTTGGCTAAAATCTCGTGATCCCAGGTCTGTGCCCTGAGTCCAATTCCTATGGCCATTTCCAAGTAACCTGCCAAATTTCGGCCCACTTCGATACCGTGGCGACAAATGACGAAATTACCCCTGGTGCCTTTTTTCTTTGTTAATTTTCTGTCTATCACTTCTTCAACCAGACATAATTAATACAGAAATTAATTAATCAGAGGCCTAAATGACGAAATTTGGCAAAAATCTCGTGATCCCGGGTCTGTGCCCCAAGTCCAATTTTTAAGGCTGTTTCCAATCAACTTGTCAAATTTCGCCCTATTCCGACACCGTCTCAACAATGACGAAATTGCCCCTGGTGTGATTTTTCTTTGTTAATTTTCTGTCCAACACTTCTTCAACCTGACTTAATTAATACGAAAATTAATTATTCGGAGGCCTAAACAAAAGACTTTGGCTAAAATCCCGTGATCTCGAGTCTGTGCCCCAACCCCAATTTCTGGGGCCGTTTTCAATCAACCTGCCAAATTTCGGCCCATTCCGATACTGTGGCGACAAATGACAAAATTGCCCTTGGTGCGATTCTGCGTTGTTAATTTTTTGTCCAACACCTCTTCAACCTGACATAACTAATACGAAAATTAATTATTCGGAGGCCTAAATGAAGGAATTTGGCTAAAATCCCGTGATCCTGGGTCTGCGCTTCAAGTCTAATTTCTAGGGCCGTTTCCAATCAACCTGCCAAATTTCGGCCCTTTCCGACACCGTCGCGACAAATGACAAAATGGCCCCTGGTGCGGTTTTGCTTTGTTAATTTTCTGTCCAACACATTTTCAACCTGACATAATTAATACGAAAATTAATTATTCTAGGCCTAAATGAAGGAATTTGGATAAAATCCCGTGATCCCAAGCCTATGCCCCGAGTCCAATTTCTGGGGCCGTTTCAAATCAACCTGCCAAATTTTGGCCCATTCCGACATCGTCTCGACAAATGACAAAGTTTCCCCTTGGGCAGTTTTTCTTTGTTAATTTTCGGTCTAACACTTCTTCAACCTGAAATAATTAATACGAAAATTAATTATTCGAAGGCCTAAACGAAGGAATTCGGCAAAAATCCCATGATCCCGTGTCTGTCGACTCCAATTTCTGGGGCCATTTCCAATTAACCTGCCAAATTTCGACACATTTCGACACAGTTGTGACAAATGACAAAATTACCCCCAGTACAGTTTCACGTTGTTAATTTTCTGTCCAACACATCTTCGGCCTGACATAATTAATACGAAAATTAATTATTCGGAGGCCAAAACGAAGGAATTTGACCGAAATCCCGTGATCCCGGGTCTGTGCCTCTAGTCCAATTTCTAGGGCCGTTTCCAATCAACCTGCCAAATTTTGGCCAATTTTGACAACGTCACGACAAAAGACAAAATTGCCCCTGGTACGGTTTTGCGTTGTTAATTTTCTATCCAACACATCTTCAACCTGACATAATTAAACGTAAATTAATTATTTGGAGGCCTAAACGAATGAATTTGGCTAAAATCCCGTGATACCGGGTCTGTGCCCCGAGTCCAATTTCTCGGGTTGTTTCCAATCAACCGGCCAAATTTTGGCCCATTCCGACACCGTCGCGACAAATGACGAAATTACCCCTGGTGCGGTTTTTCTTTGTTAATTTTTTGTCCAACACTTCTTCAACCTCACATAATTAATGCGAAAATTAATTATTCAGAGGCCTAAACGAAGGAATTTAGCTAAAATCCCGTGATCACGGGTCTGTGCCGCGGGTCAAATTTCTGGGCCCGTTTCCAATCAACCTGGCAAATTTCGGCCCATTAAGACACCTTCGCAAAAAATGACGAAATTGCCCCTGGTGCGGCTTTTCTTTGTTAATTTTCTGTCCAACACTTCTTCAACCTTACATAATTAATACGGAAATCAATTATTCGGAGGCCTAAACGAAGGAATTTGGCTAAAATCTCGTGATCCCGAGTTTGTGCCCCGCGTCCAAATTTTGGTGCCTTTTCCAATAAACCTGTCAAATTTTAGCCCATTCCGACATCGTCGCGACAAATGTCGAAATTGCCCTTGGTGCGATTTTTCTTTGTGAATTTTCTGTCCAACACTTCTTCTGCCAGATATAATTAATATGGAAATTAATTATTCGAAGGCCTAAATGAAGGAATTTCGCTAAAATCCCGTGATCTCGGGTCTGTTCCCCGACTCCAATTTCTGGGGCCGTTTCCAATCAACCTGCCAAATTTCGGCCCATTTCGACACCGTCGCGACAAATGACGAAATTACCCCTGATTCGGTTTTTCTTTGTTAATTTTCTGTCCAACTCTTCGTCAACTGACATATTTTTATGATAATTAATTATTAGAAGGCCTAAACAAAAGAGTTTGGCAAAAATCCTGTGATCTCGAGTCTGTGCCCCGCCTTCAATTTTTGGGGCCGTTTCCAATTAACCTGCCAAATTTCAACACATTCCGACACCATCGGGACAAATGACAAAATTGCTCCTGGTGCGGCTTTACGTTGTTAATTTTCTGTCCAACACATCTTCGGCCTGACATAATTAATACGGAAATTAATTATTCTGAGGCCAAAACGAAGGAATTTGGCTAAAAACTCGTGATCCCGGGTTTGTGCCCCGTGTCCAATTTTTGGGGCCTTTTCCAATAAACTATTAAATTTCGGCCCATTCCGACACCGTCGCGACAAATGTCGAAATTGCCCTTGGTGCAGTTTTTCTTTGTGAATTTTCTGTCCAACACTTCTTCAGCCTGACATAATTAAAATGAAAATTAATTATGCGAAGGCCTAAACGAAGGAATTTCGCTAAAATCCCGTGATCTTGGGTCTGTTGCCCGACTCCAATTTCTGGGGCCGTTTCCAACCAACCTGCCAAATTTTGGCCCATTTCGACACCGTCGTGACAAATGACGAAATTGCCAGTGGTTCGATTTTTCGTTGTTAATTTTCTATCCAACACTTCTTCAACCTCACATAGTTAATACGAAAATTAATTATTCAGAGGCCTGAACGAAGGAATTTGGCTAAAATCCTATGATCCCGAGTCTATGCCCCGAATCCAATTTCTGGGGCCGTTTCTAATCAACCTGCCAAATTTCGGCTCATTCTGACACTGTCGCTGCAAATGACAAAATTGTATCTAGTACGTTTTTCCGTTGTTAATTTTCTGTCCAACACATCTTCAACCTGACATAATTAATACGAAAATCAATTATTCGGAGGCCTAAACAAAGGAATTTGGCTAAAATCCCATGATCCTGGGTTTGTTCCCCGACTCCAATTTCTGGGGCCGTTTAAAAGCAATCTGACAAATTTCAGCCCATTCCGACACCGTCGTGACAAATGATGAAATTGCCCCGGGTGCGGTTTTTCTTTGTTAATTTTCTGTCCAACACTTCTTCAACCTGACATAATTAATTATTCGGAGACCTAAAGGAAGGAATTTGGCTAAAATTCCATGATCCTGGGTCTGTGCCCCGACTCCAATTTCTGGGGCCGTTTTCAATCAACCTGCTAAATTTTTGCCCATTTCGACACCGTTGCGACAAATGACAAAATTACCCCTGGTGGGGTTTTGAGTTGTTAATTTGCTATCCGACACATCTTCAACATGACATAATTAATACGGAAATTAATTATTCGGAGGCCTAAACGAAGGAATTTGGCTAAAATCTCGTGATCCCGGGACTGTGCCTCTAGTCCAATTTCTAGGGCCGTTTCCACTCAACCTGCTAAATTTCGGCCCGTTCTGACACCGTCGCGATAAATGACAAAATTGCCCCTGGTACGATTTCACGTTGTTAATTTTCTGTCCAACACATTTTCAACCTGACATAATTAATGCGGAAATTAATTATTCGGAGGCCTAAACGAAGGAACTTGGCTAAAATCCCACGATCCCGGGTCTGTACCACGAGTCCAATTTCTCGGGCTGTTTCCAATCAGCATGCTGAATTTCGGCACATTCAGACACTGTTGCGACAAATGATGAAATTGCCCCTGGTACGGTTTTTCTTTGTTAATTTTCTGTCCAACACATGTTTAACCTGACATAATTAATAGGAAAATTAATTATTCGGAGGCCTAAACGAAGGAATTTGGCTAAAATCCAGTGATCCCAAGTCTGTACCCCGAGTCCAATTTTGCGGGCCGTTTCCAATCAACCTGCCAAATTTAGGCCCATTCCGACACCGTCGCAACAAATGACGAAATTGCCCCTGGTGCGATTTTTCTTTTTTAGTTTTCTGTCCAACACGTCTTCGACCTAACATAATTAATACGCAAATTAATTATTCGGAGGCCTAAACGAAGGAATTTGGTAAAAATCCCTTGATATCGGGTCTGTGCCCTAACTCCAATTTCTAGGGCCGTTTCCAATCAACCTGCCAAATTTCGACCGATTCCAACACCGTCGCGACAAATGACAAAATTGCCCCTGGTGCGATTTTGCGTTGTTAATTTTATGTCAAACACTTCTTCAACCTGACATAATTAATACAGAAACTAATTATTCGGAGGCCTAAACGAAGAAATTTTTGTAAAATCCCGTGATCCCGGTTCTGTTCCTCGAGTCCAATTTCTGGGACCGTTTCCAATCAACGTACCAGATTTCGGCCCATTTCGACACCGTCGCGACAAATGACGAAATTGCCCCTGGTGCGGTTTTTTCTCTGTCCAACACTTACTCAACCTGACATAATTAATACGAAAATTAATTATTCGAAGGCCTAAATGAAGCAATTTGGCAAAAATCCCTTGATCTCGGGTCTGTGCCCCGAGTCCAATTTCTGGGGTCGTGTTAAATCTACCTGCCAAATTTTGGCCCATTTCGAAATCGTCGCGACAAATGACAAAATTGCCCCTGGTGCGGTTTCGAATTGTTAATTTTCTGTCCAATACTTCTTCAACCTGACATAATTAACACGAAAATTAATTATTCGGAGTCCTAAACGAAGGAATTTGGCTAAAATCCCATGATCCCGGGTCTATAACCCGACTCCAATTTCTGGGCCGTTTCCAATCAACCTGCCAAATTTTGGCCCATTCCGACACCGTCGTGACAAATCACAAAATTGCACCTGGTGCGGTTTTTGTTTGTTAATTTTTTGTCCGACACTTCTTCAGTCTGACATAATTAATACAGAAATTAATTATTCAGAGGCCTAAACGAGAGAATTTGGCTAAAATCCCGTGATCCCGGGTTTGTGCCCCTAGTCCAATTTCTGGGGCCTTTTCAAATCACCCTGACAAATTTCAGCCAATTCTGACACCGTCGCGACAAATGACGAAATTGCCCCGGGTGCGGTTTTTCTTTGTTAATTTTCTGCGCAACACTTCTTCAACCTGACATAATTAATACGAAAATTAATTATACGGAGGCCTAAACGAAGGAATTTGACTAAAATCCCGTGATCCTGGGTCTGTGCCCCGACTCCAATTTCTGGGACCGTTTCCAATCAACCTGCCAAATTTCGAGCAATTCCGACACCGTCGCGACAAATGACAAAATTGCCCCTGGTGGGGTTTTGCGTTGTTAATTTTCTGTCCGACAAATCTTCAACCTGACATAATTAATGCGGAAATTAATTATTCGGAGGCCTAAACGAAAGAATTTGGCTAAAATGTCGTGATCCCGGGTTTGTGCCACTAGTCCAATTTCTGGGGCCGTTTCCAATCAACCTACCCAATTTTGGCCCACTCTAACACCGTCACGGTAAATGACAAAATTGCCCCTGGTATGGTTTTGCGTTGTTAATTTTCTGTCCAACGCATCTTCAACCTGGCATAATTAATGGGGAAATTAATTATTCGGAGGCCTAAACGAAAGAATTTGGATAAAATCCTGTGATCTCGGTTCTGTGCCTCGAGTCCAATTTCTGGGACCGTGTCCAATCAACCTGCCAAATTTCGGCCCATTCCGACACTGTCGCGAGAAATGACGAAATTGCCCCTGGTGCAGTTTTTTTTAATTTTCTATCCAACATTTATTCAACCGGACATAATTAATACGAAAATTAATTATCCGAAGGGCTAAATGAAGGAATTTGGTAAAAATCCCTTGATCTCGGGACGGTGCCCCGAGTCCAATTTCTGGGATCGTGTCCAAACAACCTGCCAAATTTCAGCCCATTTCGACACCGTAGCGACAAATGACAAAATTGCCCCTGGTGCGGTTTTGCGTTGTAAATTTTCTGTCCAACACTTCTTCAACCTGACATAATTAACATGGAAATTAATTATTCGGAGGCCTAAACGAAGGTATTTGGCTAAAATCCCGTGATCCTGGGTCCGTGCCCCGATTCCAATTTCTGGGGCCGTTTCCAATCAACCTGCCAAATTTCTGCCCATCCCGACACCGTCGTGACAAATGACGAAATTGCCCTGGTGCGATTTTGCGTTGTTAATTTTCTGTCCAACACATCTTCGACATGATATAATTAATACGAAAATTAATTATTCAGAGGCCTAAATGAAGGAATTTGGCTAAATTCTCGTGATCCCGGCTCTGTGCCCTGAGTCCAATTTGTCACGCTGTTTCCTATCGACCTGCCAAATTTCGGCCCATTCCGACACCGTCGCGACAAATATCGAAATTGCCCCTAGCACGGTTTTTCTCTTTTAGTTTTCTATCTAACACTTCTTCAACCTTACATAATTAATACGAAAATTAATTATTCGGAGGCCTAGACAAAAGAATTTGGCTAAAATCCCGTGCTCCCTGATCTGTGCCCCGACTCCAATTTTTGGGGCCGTTTCCAATCAACCTGCCAAATTTCGGCCCATTCCGACAATGTCGCGACAAATGAAAAAATTTGCCCTGGTGCGATTTTCAGTTGTTAATTTTCTGTCCAACACTTATTCAACCTGACATAATTAATACGGAAATTAATTATTCTGAGGCCCAAATGAAGGAATTTGGGTAAAATCCCGTGATCTCGGGTTTGTGCCCCGACTTCGATTTCAGGGCGGTTTCCAATCAACCTGCCAAATTTCGGCAAATTCCGACACAGTCGCAACAAATGACGAAATTACCTCTGGTGTGATTTTTCTTTATTAATTTTCTGTTCAACACTTCTTCAGCCTGACATAATTAATACGAAAATTAATTATTCGGAGGCCTAACCGAAGGAATTTGGCTAAAATCTTGTGATTCCAGGTCTGTCCCGCGAGTCCAATTTCTGGGGCCGTTTCCAATCAACCTAGGAAATTTCGGCCCATTAAGACACCTTCACGACAAATGACGAAATTGCCCCTGGAGCGATTTTTCTTTGTCAATTTTCTGTCCAACACTTCTACAACCTGACATAATTAATAGGAAACTAATTATTCAGAGGCCAAAACGAAGGAATTTGGCAAAAATCCCGTGATCCCAGGTCTGTGCCTCGAGTCTAATTTCTGGGGTCGTTTCCAATCAACCTACCAAATTTCGGCCCATTCTGACACCGTCACAACAAATTACAAAATTGCCCCTGGTGCAGTTTTTCTTTGTTAATTTTCTGTCCAACACTTCTTCAGCCGGACATAATAAAAACGGAAATTAATTATTTGGAGGCCTAAACTAAGGAATTTGGCTAAAATCCCGTGATCCCAGGTTTATGCCCCGGGTCCAATTTCTCGGGCCGTTTTCAATCAACTTGCCGAATTTCGGCCCATTCCGGCACCGTCACGACAAATCACGAAATTGCCTCTGGTACGATTTTTCTTTTTTAATTTTCTATCCAACACTTATTCAACCTAACATAATTAATACGGAAATTAATTATTCGGAGGCCTAAACGAAGGAATTTGGCTAAAATCTCGTGGTCTCGGGTATGTGCCCCGAGTCCAATTTCTCGGGCCGTTTCCAATCAACCTACCAAATTTTGGGCCACTCCGACACCGTCGTGATAAATGATAAAATCCCCCCTGTTGCGATTTTACGTTGTTAATTTTCTGTCCAACACATCTTCGACCTGACATAATTAATACGAAAATTAATTATTCAGAGGCCTAAACGAAGGAATTTGGCTGAATTCCCGTGATCCCGGGTCTATGCCCTGAGTCCAATTTCTCGGGCCGTTTCCAATCAACCTGCCAAATTTCGGTCCATTCCGACAGAGTCGGGACAAATGACAAAATTGCCCCTGGTGCGAATTTTCTTTGTTAATTTTCTGTCCAACACTTCTTCAGCCTGACATAATTTATACAGAAATTAATCATTAGGAGGCCTAAACGAAAGAATTTGGCTAAAATTCGGTGATCTCGGGTCTGTGCCTCGAGTCCAATTTCTGGGGCCATTTCCAATCAACCTGCCAAATTTCGGCCCATTCCGACACCGTCGCGACAAATGACATCGGCCCATTCCAACACCATCGCGAAAAAATTCGGAGGCCTAAACGAAAGAATTTGGCTAAAATTCGGTGATCTCGGGTCTGTGCCTCGAGTCCAATTTCTGGGGCCATTTCCAATCAACCTGCCAAATTTCGGCCCATTCCAACACCATCGCGAAAAATGTCAAAATTGCCCCTGGTGCAGTTTTCCATTGTTAATTTTCTGTCAAACACATCTTCATCCTGACATAATTAGTACGAAAATTAATTATTTGGAGGCCTAAATGAAGGAATTTGGCCAAAATCCCGTAATCCCAGGTCTGTGCCCCGAATCCAGTTTCTTGGGCCGTATCCAATCAACCTGCCAAATTTTGGCACATTCCGACACCATCGCGACAAATGACAAAATTACCCCTGGTGCGATTTTTCTTTTTTAGTTTTCTGTCCAACACTTCTTCAACCTGACATATTAATACAGAAATTAATTATTTGGAGGCCTAAATGAAGGAATTTAGCAAAAATCCCGTGATACCAGGTCTGTGCCCCGACTCCAATTTCTGGGGCCGTTTCTAATCAACCTGCCAAATTTCGGCCCATTCAGACACCGTCGCGACAAATGACAAAATTGCCCCTGGTGCAATTTTGCGTTGTTAATTTTCTGTCCAACACTTCTTCAACCTGACATAATTAATACAGAAACTAATTATTCGGAGACCTAAACGAAGAAATTTAGGTAAAATCCCGTGATCCCGGTTCTATGCCTCGAGTCCAATTTCTGGGGCCGTTTCCAATTAACCTGCCAAATTTCGGCCCATTTCGATGCCGTCGCGATAAATGACGAAAATTGCCCCTGGTACGGTTTTTTTTTTAAATTTCTGTCCGACACTTATTCAACCTGACATAATTAATATGAAAATTAATTATAAGGCCTAAATGAAGGAATTTGGCAAAAGTCCCTTGATCTCGGGTCTGTGCCCCGAGACCAATTTCTGGGGCCGTGTCCTATCAACCTGCCAAATTTCGGCCAATTCCGACACCGTCACGACAAATGACAAAATTGCCCCTGGTGCGGTTTTCCGTTGTTAATTTTATGCCCCACACATCTTCAACTGGACATAATTAATACGAAAATTAATTATTCAGAGGCCTAAACGAAGGAATTTAGCTAAATCTCGTGATCCTGGGCTTGTGCCGCGAGCACAATTTCTGGGGCTATTTCCAATCAACCCGCCAAATTTCAGCCCATTCCGACACCTTCGTGACAAATGAGGAAATTGCCCCTGGAGTGGTTTTTCTTTGTTAATTTTCTGTCCAACACTTCTTCAACCTGACATAATTAATACGAAAATTAATTATTCGAAGACATAAACGAAGGAATTTGGCTAAAATCCCATAATCCCGGCTTGTGCCCCGAGTCCAATTTCTAGGGCCGTTTCCAATCAACCTGCCAAATTTCGGCCCATTCCAACACCGTCGCGACGAATGACAAAATCACCCATTGTGCGGTTTTTCTTTGTTAATTTCCTATCCAACACTTCTTCAACCTGACATAATTAATATGAAAATTGGTTATTCGAAGGCCTAAACGAAGGAATTTGGGTAAAATCCTGCGATCTCGGGTCTGTGCCCGACTCCAATTTCGGGGCCCGTTTCCAATAAACCTGCCAAATTTCGGCCCATTCCGACACCG
Source organism: Olea europaea var. sylvestris (assembly GCF_002742605.1). Classification (NCBI taxonomy): domain Eukaryota; kingdom Viridiplantae; phylum Streptophyta; class Magnoliopsida; order Lamiales; family Oleaceae; genus Olea; species Olea europaea. The sequence continues at coordinate 16,670,434 of NC_036253.1, read as the reverse complement.
TCACAACAAATGACGAAATTACCCCTGGTTTGTTTTTTCTTTGTTAATTTTTTGTCCAACACCTCTTCAACCTGATGTAATTAATACGGAAATTAATTATTCAGAGGCCTAAACGAATGAATTTGGCTAAAATCTCGTGATCTCGGGTCTGTGCCCCGACTCCAATTTCTGGGGCCGTTTCTAATCGACCGGCCAAATTTTGGCCCACTTCGACACCGTCGCGACAAATGACAAAATTGCCCCTGGTGCGATTTTTCTTTGTTAATTTTCTGCCCAACACATCTTCAACCTGACATAATTAATACGAAAATTAATTATTCGGAAGCCTAAACAATGGAATTTGGCTAAAATCCAATGATCCTGGGTCTGTGCCCCGAGTCCAATTTCTAGAGCCATTACCAATCGACTCGTCAAATATCGGCGCATTCCGACACCGTCTTGACAAATGACGAAATTGCCCCAGGTGTGGTTTTTCTTTGTTAATTTTCTGTCCAACACTTTTTCAACTTGACATAATTAATATGAAAATTAATTATTCGAAGGCCTAAACGAAGGAATTTGGCAAAAATCCCGTGATCCCGGGTCTGTACCCCGACTCGAATTTCTGGGGCCGTTTCCAATTAACCTGCCAAATTTCGACACATTCACACACCATCGTGACAAATGACAAAATTGCCCCTAGTGCGGTTTTACGTTGTTAATTTTCTGTCCAACACATCTTCAGCCTGACATAATTAATACGGAAATTAAGTATTCGGAGGCCTAAACGAAGGAATTTAGCTAAAATCCCGTGATCCCGGGTTTGTGCCCCGAGTCCAATTTCTCGGGCCGTTTCCAATCAACCTGCCAAATTTCGGCCCATTCAGACACCGTCGCGACAAATGATGAAATTGCCCCTGGGGCAGTTTTTCTTTGTTAATTTTCTATCCAACACTTCTTCAACCTAACATAATTAATACGAAAATTAATTATTCGGAGGTCTGAACGAAGGAATTTGGCTAAAATTCCATAATCACGGGTCTGTGTCGCGAGTCCAATTTCTGGGCAAATTTCGGCCCATTAAGACACCTTCGCGATAAATGACGAAATTGCCCTCGGTGCGGTTTTTCTTTGTTAATTTTCTGTCCAACACTTCTTCAACCTGACATAATTAATACGGAAATTAATTAATCAGAGGCCTAAACGAAGGAATTTAGCTAAAATCTCATGATCCCGGGTTTATGCCCCGCGTCCAATTTTTGGGGCCTGTTCCAATAAACCTATCAAATTTCGGCCCATTCCGATTTCCGACACTGTCGCGACAAACGTCGAAATTTCCCTTTGTGTGGTTTTTCTTTGTGAATTTTCTGTCCAACACTTCTTCAGCCTGACATAATTAATACGAAAATTAATTATTCGAAGGCCTAAACGAAGGAATTTCGCTAAAATCCCGTGATCTCGTGTCTGTTCCCCGACTACAATTTCTCGGGTCGTTTCCAATCAACCTGCCAAACTTTGGCCTATTTCGACACCATCGCGACAAATGACGAAATTGCCCCTGGTTCGATTTTTCTTTGTTAATTTTCTGTCCAACACTTTTTCAACCTCGCATAATTAATACGGAAATAAATTATTCGGAGGCCTGAACGAAGGAATTTGGCTAAAATCCCGTGATCCCGGGTCTGTGCCCCAACTCCAATTTCTGGGGCCGTTTCCAATCAACCTGCCAAATTTTGGCCCATTCCGACACCGTCGGTGCAAATGACAAAATTGCCTCTGGTGCGTTTTTCCGTTGTTAATTTTCTGCCCAACACATCTTCAACCTGACATAATTAATACGGAAATTAATTATTCAGAGGCCCAAACGAAGGAATTTGGCTAAAATCCCGTGACCCCAGGTCTGTTTCCCGACTCCAATTTCTGAGGCCATTTAAAAGAAACCTGACAAATTTCAGCCCATTCCGACACCGTCGCGACAAATGACGAAATTGCCCCGGGTGTTGTTTTTCTTTGTTAATTTTCTGTCCAACACTTCTTCAACCTAACATAATTAATAGGAAAATTAATTATTTGGCTAAAATCCCATGATCCCAGGTCTGTGCCCTGACTCCAATTTCTGGGGCCGTTTCCAATCAACCTGCCAAATTTTGGCCAATTTCGACACCGTCGCAACAAATGATAAAATTACCCCTGGTGGGGTTTTGCGTTGTTAATTTTCTGTCCGACACGTCTTCAACCTGACATAATTAATACGAAAATTAATTATTCGGAGGCCTAAATGAAGGAATTTGGCTAAAATCTCGTGATCTCGGGACTGTGCCTCTAGTCTAATTTCTGGGGCCATTTCCAATCAACCTTGTAAATTTCGGCCCGTTCCGACACCGTCATGACAAATGACAAAATTGCCCCTGGTACGGTTTTGCGTTGTTAATTTTCTGTCCAACACATCCTCAACTTGGCATAACTAATGCAGAAATTAATTATTCGGAGGCCTAAACAAAGGAATTTGGCTAAAATCCCGCGATCCTGGGTCTGTGCCCCGAGTCCAATCTCTCGAGCCATTTCCAATCAACGTGCTAAATTTCGGCACATTCCGACTCCGTCGCGACAAATGATGAAATTGCCCCTTGGGCAGTTTTTCTTTGTTAATTTTCTGTCCAACACTTGTTCAACCTGACGTAATTAATACGAAAATTAATTATTCGGAGGCCTAAATGAAGGAATTTGGCTAAAATCTCGTGATTTCGGGTCTATGCCCCGAGTCCAATTTCTCGGGCGGTTTCGAATCAACCTGCCAAATTTAGGCCCATTCCAACACCGTCGCGACAAATGACGAAATTGCCCCTAGTGCGATTTTTCTTTTTTAGTTTTCTGTCCAACACTTCTTCAACCTGACATAATTAATACGCAAATTAATTATTCAAAGGCCTAAACGAAGGAATTTAGCAAAAATCCCTTGATACAGGGTCTGTGCCCCGACTCCAATTTCTGGTGCCGTTTCCAATCAACTTGCCAAATTTCGGCCGATTCCGACACCGTCGCGACAAATGATAAAATTGCCCCTGGTGCGATTTTGTGTTGTTAATTTTATGTCAAACACTTCTTCAACCTGACATAATTAATACGGAAACTATTTATTCGGAGGCCAAAATGAAGAAATTTTGGTAAAATCACGTGATCCCGATTCTGTGTCTCAAGTCCAATTTCTGGGACCGTTTCCAATCAACATGCCAGATTTCGGCCCATTCCGACACCGTCGCGACAAATGACGAAATAGCCCCTAGTGCGGTTTTTGTTTTAATTTTCTGTCCAACACTTACTCAACCTAACATAATTAATACAGAAATTAATTATTCGGAGGCCTAAACGAAGCAATTTGGCAAAAATTCCTTAATCTCGGGCCTGTGCCCCGAGTCCAATTTCTGGGGCCGTGTCCAATCTACCTGCCAAATTTCGGCCCATTCCGACACCGTCGCGACAAATGACAAAATTGCCCCTGGTGCGGTTTTGCGTTGTTAATTTTCTGTCCAATACTTCTTCAACCTGACATAATTAAAACGAAAATGAATTATTCGGAGGCCTAAACGAAGGAATTTGGCTAAAATCCCGTGATCCCGGGTCTGTGCCCCGACTCCAATTTCTAGGCCGTTTCTAATCAACCTGCCAAATTTCGGCCCATTTCGACACCGTCGCGACATGCGGCTTTGCGTTGTTAATTTTCTGTCCAACACATCTTCGACATGACATAATTAATACGAAAATTAATTATTCGGAGGCCTAAACGAAGGAATTTGGCTAAATTCTCGTGATCCCGGCTCTGCGTCCCAAGTCCAATTTCTCGGGCCGTTTCCAATCAACCTACCAAATTTCGGTCCATTCCGACACTGTCGCGACAAATGACAAAATTGCCCCTGGTTCAGTTTTGCGTTGTTAATTTTCTGTCCAACACATCATCGACCTAACATAATTAATGCGGAAATTAATTATTCGGAGGCCTAAACGAAAGAAATTGGCTAAATTCCCATGATCCCGGTCGGTGCCCCGAGTCCAATTTCTAGGGCCATTTCCGATCAACCTACCAGATTTCGGCCCATTCTGACGCCGTCCCGACAAATGACGAAATTGCCCCTGGTACGGTTTCTCTTTGCTAATTTTCCGTCCAACACTTCTTCAACCTGACATAATTAATACGGAAATTAATTAGTCAGAGGCCAAAATGAAGGAATTTGGATAAAATCCCGTGGTCCCGGGCCTGTGCCGCGAGTCCAATTTCTGGGGCCGTTTCCAAACAACCTGGCAAATTTCGGCCCATTAAGATACCTTCGCGACAAATGATGAAATTGCCCCTGGTGCAGTTTTTCTTTGTTAATTTTCTGTCCAACACTTCTTAAACGAAGGAATTTGGCAAAAATTTCGTGATCCCTGGTTTGTGCCCCAAGTCCAATTTCTGGGGCCTTTTCAAATCAACCTGACAAATTTCAGCCAATTCCGACATCCTCGCAACAAATGATGAAATTGCCCCGAGTGCGATTTTTCTTTTTTAATTTTCTGTCAAACACTTTTCCAACTTAACATAATTAACATGAAAATTAATTATTCAGAGGCCTAAACGAAGGAATTTGGCTAAAATCCGATGATCCCGGGTCTGTGCCCTGACTCCAATATCTGGGGCCGTTTCCAATCAACTTGCCAAATTTCGGGTCATTCCGACAACGTCGCGACAAATGACAAAATTGCCCCTGGTGAGATTTTGCGCTGATAATTTTCTATCAAACACTTCTTCAACTGACATAATTAATACGGAAATTAATTATTCGGAGGCCCAAACGAAGGAATTTGGCTAAAATCCCGTGATCCCGGGTCTGTACCCCGACTCAAATTTCTGGGCCTTTCCAATCAACCTACCAAATTTCGGCCCATTTCGACACCGTCGCGACAAATGACGAAATTACCCCTGGTGCGGTTTTGCATTGTTCATTTTCTATCCAACACATCTTCGACATGACATAATTAATACGAAAATTAATTATTCGAAGGCCTAAACGAAGGAATTTGGCTAAATTCCCGTGATCCCGGGTCTGTGCCCTGAGTCCAATTTCTCGCGCCGTTTCCAATCAACCTGCCAAATTTTAGCTCATTCCGACACCGTCGTGACAAATGACGAAATTGCCCCAGGCACGGTTTTTATTTTTTAGTTTTCTATCTAACACTTCTTCAAGCTTACATATTTATTACGGAAATTAATTATTCGGAGGCCTAGACAAAGGAATTTGGCTAAAATCCCGTGCCCCCGAATCTGTGCCCCGACTCTAATTTCTGGGGCCATTTCCAATCAACCTGCCAAATTTCGACCCATTCCGACACCGTCGCGACAAATGACAAAATTACCCCGAGTGCGGTTTTTCTTTGTTGATTTTCTGTCCAACACTTCTTCAGCCTGACATAATTAAAATGAAAATTAATTATTCAGAGGCCTAAACGAAGGAATTTGGCTAAAATCCCGTGATCCCGGGTCTAAGCCCCGGGTCCAATTTCTCGGGCCGTTTTCAATCAACCTGCCGAATTTCGGCACTTTCTGACACCATCACGACAAATCACGAAATTGCCTCTGGTGCGGTTTTTCTTTTTTAATTTTCTGTCCAACACTTATTCAACCTGACATAATTAATACCGAAATTAATTATTCGGAGGCCTAAACGATGGAATTTGGGTAAAATCTCGTGATCTTGGGTATGTGCCCCGAATCCAATTTCTCGGGCCGTTTCCAATCAACCTACCAAATTTCGGGCCATTCCGACACCGTTACGATAAATGACGAAAGTTTCCCTATTGCTGTTTTACGTTGTTAATTTTCTATCAAACAAATCTTCGACCTGACATAATTAATACGGAAATTAATTATCTAGAGGCCTAAACGAAGGAATTTGGCTAAATTCCTGTGATCCCGGGTATGTGCCCCGAGTGCAATTTCTCGGGCCGTTTCCAATCAACCTTCCAAATTTCGGCCCATTCCCACAGCGTCGCGACAAATGACGAAATTGCTGCTGGCGCGGTTTTTCTTTTTTAGTTTTCTATCCAACATTTCTTCAACCTTACCTAATTAATACGAAAATTAATTATTTGGAGGCCTAGATAAAGGAATTTGGCTAAAATCCCGTGCCCCCGGATCTGTGTCCCGACTCCAATTTCTAGGGCCATTTCCAATCAAACTGCCAAATTTTGGCCCATTCCGACATCATCGCGACAAATGACGAAATTACCCCTGGTGCGATTTTGCATTGTTAATTTTCTGTCCAACACTTATTCAACCTGACATAAAAATTAATTATTTTGAGGCCCAAACGAAGGAATTTGGCTAAAATCCGGTGATCCCGGGTCTGTGCCCCGACTCCAATTTCTGGGCCGTTTCCAATCAACCTGTCAAATTTCGGCCCATTTCGAAATCGTCGCGACAAATGATGAAATTGCCCCTGGTGCGATTTTTCTTTGTTAATTTTCTGTCCAACACTTCTTCAGCTTGACATAAGTAATACGAAAATTAATTATTCGGAGGCCTAACCGAAGGAATTTGGCTAAAATCCAATGATTCCGGGTTTGTACCCCGAGTCCAATTTCTTGGGCCGTTTCCAATCAACCTCCCAAATTTCGGCCACTCCGACATTGTCGCGGCAAATGGTGAAATTGCCCCTAGTGCGGTTTTTCTTTTTTAATTTTATGTCCAACACTTCTACAACCTGACATAATTAATACGGAAACTAATTATTCGGAGGCCTAAACGAAGGAATTTGGGTAAATTCCCGTGATCCCCGGTCCGTGCCTCGAGTCTAATTTCTGGGGCCGTTTCCAATCAACCTGCCAAATTTGGGCCCATTCCGACACCGTCGAGACAAATTACAAAATTTCCCCTAGTGCGATTTTTCTTTGTTAATTTTCTGTCCAACACTTCTTCAGCCTGAAATAATTAAAACAAAAATTAATTATTCAGAGGCCTAAACGAAGGAATTTGGCTAAAATCCCGTGATCCCGGGTCTAAGCCTCGGGTCCAATTTCTTTGGCCGTTTTCAATCAACATGCCGAATTTCGGCCCATTCCGACACCGTCACGACAAATCACGAAATTGCCTCTGGTGCGGTTTTTTTCTGTCCAACACTTATTCAACCTGACATAATTAATATGGAAATTAATTATTCGGAGGCCTAAATGAAGGAATTTAGCTAAAATCTCGTGATCTCGAGTATGTGCTCTGAGTCCAATTTATCGGGCTGTTTCCAATCAACATACCAAATTTCGGGCCATTCCGACACCGTCGCGATAAATGACAAAATTCCCCCTGTTGCGATTTTACATTGTTAATTTTCTGTCCATCACATCTTTGACCTGACATAATTAATGCGGAAATTAATTATTCGGAGTCCTAAGCGAAGGAATTTGGCTAAATTCCCGTGATCCCGGGTCTGTGCCCCGAGTCCAATTTCTCGGGCCGTTTCCAATCAACCTACCAAATTTCGGCCCATTCCAACACTGTCGCGAGAAATGACGAAATTGCCCCTGGCGCGGTTTTTCTTTTTTAGTTTTCTATACAGCACTTCTTCAACCTTACGTAATTAATACGAAAATTAATTATTTGGAGACCTAAACAAAGGAATTTGGCTAAAATCTCGTGATCCCGAATCTGTGCCCCGACTCCAATTTCTGGGACCGTTTCCAATCAACTTACCAAATTTCGCCCCATTCCGACAACGTCGCGACAAATGACAAAATTGCCCCTGGTGCGATTTTGCGTTGTTAATTTTTTGTTCAACACTTCTTCAACCTAACATAATTAATACGGAAATTAATTATTCGGAGGCCCAAACGAAGGAATTTGGCTAAAATCCTGTGATCCCGGGTCTGTACCCCGAGTCCAATTTCTCGGGTCGTTTCCAATCAACCTGCCAAATTTCGGCCCATTCCAACACTGTCACAACAAATAACGAAATTGCCCCTGGCACGGTTTTTCTTTTTTAGTTTTCTATCCAACACTTCAACCTTATGTAATTACTACGGAAATTAATTATTCGGAGGCCTAAACAAAGGAATTTGGCTAAAATCCGGTGATCATGGGTCTGTACTCCGACTCAAATTTCTTGGCCATTTCCGATCAACCTACCAAATTTCGGCCCATTCCGTCACCGTCGCGACAAAAGAAGAAATTGCCCCTGCGGTGATTTTTCTTTGTTAATTTTCTGTCCGACACTTCTTCAGCCTGACATAATTAATAGAAAAAATAATTATTCAGAGGCCTAATCGAAGGAATTTGGCTAAAATCTCGTGATTTCGGGTATGTACCCCGAGTCCAATTTCTCGGGCCGTTTCTAATCAACCTCCCAAATTTTGGCCCATTCCGACACTGTCGCGGCAAATGACGAAATTGCCCCTAGTACGGGTTTTCTTTTTTAATTTTATGTCCAACACTTCTACAGCCTGACATAATTAATACGGAAACTAATTATTCGAAGGCCTAAACCAAGGAATTTGGCTAAAATCCCGTGATCCCGGGTCTTTACCTCGAGTCTAATTTATGGGGCCGTTTCCAATCAACATGCCAAATTTCAGCCAATTCCAACACTGTCACGACAAATTACAAAATTGCCCCTGGTGCAGTTTTTCTTTGTTAATTTTTTGTCCAACACTTATTCAACCTGACATAATTAATAGAAAAATTAATTATTCGGAGTCCTAAACGAAGGAATTTTGGTAAAATCCCGTGATCTCAAGTATGTGCCCCGAATCCAATTTCTCGGGCCGTTTCTAATCAACCTACCAAATTTCAGGCCATTCCGACACCGTCGCGATAAATGACGAAATTCCCCCTGTTGCGATTTTACGTTGTTAATTTTCTGTCAAACAAATCTTCGACCTGACATAATTAATACGAAAATTAATTATCTGGAGGCCTAAACGAAGGAATTTGGGTAAATTCCCGTGATCCTGGGTTTGTGCAACAAGTGCAATTTCTCGGGCCGTTTCCAAACAACCTTCCAAATTTCGGCCCATTCCGACAGCGTCAAGACAAATGACGAAATTGTTGCTGGCGCGGTTTTTCTTTTTTAGTTTTCTATCCAACACTTCTTCAACCTTACCTAATTAATACGGAAATTAATTATTCGGAGGCCTAAACAAAGGAATTTGGCTAAAATCCCGTGATCCCAGATCTGTGCCCCGACTCCAATATCTGGGACCGTTTCCAATCAACCTACCAAATTTCGGCCCATTCTGACACCGTCGCGACAAATGACAAGATTGCCCCTAGTGCGATTTTTCGTTGTTAATTTTCTGTCCGACACTTCTTCAACTTAACATAATTAATACGGAAATTAATTATTCGGAGGCCCAAATGAAGGAATTTGACTAAAATCCTGTGATCCTGGGTCTGTACCCCGACTCAAATTTCTGGGCCGTTTCCAGTCAACCTACCAAATTTCGGCCCATTCCGACAACGTCGCGACAAATAACGAAATTGCCCCTGGTGCAGTTTTGCATTGTTAATTTTCTGTCCAACACATCTTCGACATGACATAATTAATATGAAAATTAATTATTCGGAGGCCTAAACGAAGGAATTTGGCTAAATTACCGTTATCCCGGGTCTGTGCCCCGAGTCCAATTTCTCGCACCGTTTCCAATCAACCTGCCAAATTTCAGCCCATTCCGACATCATCGCGACAAATGACGAAATTGCCCTGGCACGGTTTTTCTTTTTTAGTTTTCTATCTAACACTTCTTCAACCTTACATAATTAATACGAAAATTAATTATTCGGAGGCCTAGACAAAGGAATTTGGCTAAAATCCCGTGCTCTCGAATCTGTGCCCCGACTCCAATTTCTGGGGCCGTTTCCAATCAACCTGCCAAATTTCGGCCAATTCCGATACCGTCGCGACAAATGACAAAATTGCCCCTGGTGCGATTTTACGTTGTTAATTTTTTGTCCAACACTTATTCAATCTGACATAATTAATACGGAAATTAATTATTCGGAGGCCTAAATGAAGGAATTTGGCTAAAATCTCGTGATCTCAGGTATGTGCCCCGAGTCCAAATTCTCGGGCCGTTTCCAATCAACCTACCAAATTTCGGGCCATTCCAACACTATCGCGATAAATGACGAAATTCCCCCTGTTGCGGTTTTACGTTGTCAATTTTCTGTCAAACACATCTTCGACCTGACATAATTAATACGAAAATTAATTATCCGGAGGCCTAAACGAAGGAATTTGGCTAAATTCCCGTGATCTCGGGTCTGTGCCTCGAGTGCAATTTCTCGGGCCGTTTCCAATAAACCTTCCAAATTTCGGCCCATTTCGACAGCGTCGCGAAAAATCACGAAATTGCTGCTGGCGCGGTATTTCTTTTTTCGTTTTCTATCCAACACTTCCTCAACCTTACCTAATTAATACGGAAATTAAATATTCGGAGGCCTAAACAAATGAATTTGGCTAACATCCTGTGATCCCAGATCTGTGCCCGGACTCCAATTTCTGGGATCGTTTCCAATCAACATACCAAATTTTAGCCAATTCCGACACCGTCACGACCAATGACAAAATTGCCCCTAGTGCGATTTTGCGTTGTTAATTTTCTATTCAACACTTCTTCAACCTGACATAATTAATACGGAAATTAATTATTCGGAGGCCCAAACGAAGGAATTTGACTAAAATCCTGTGATCCCGGGTCTGTACCCGGACTCAAATTTCTGGGCCATTTCCAATCAACCTACCAAATTTCGACCCATTCCGACAACGTCGTGACAAATGACGAAATTGCCCCTTGTGCCATTTTGTATTGTTAATTTTCTGTCCAACATATCTTCGACATGACATAATTAATACGGAAATTAATTATTCGGAGGCCTAAACGAAGGAATTTGGCTAAATTCCTGTGATCCTGGGTCTGTGCCCCGAGTCCAATTTCTCGCCCCGAGTCCAATCAACCTGCCAAATTTCAGCCCATTCCGACACCGTCGCGACAAATGACGAAATTGCCCCTGGCACGATTTTTCTTTTTTAGTTTTCTATCTAACACTTCTTCAACCTTACATAATTAATACGAAATTAATTATTCGGAGGCCTAGACAAAGGAATTTGGCTAAAATCCCGTGCTCCCGGATCTGTGCCCCGACTCCAATTTCTGGGGTCGTTTCCAATCAACCTGCCAAATTTCGGCCCATTCCGACACAGTCACGACAAATGACAAAATTGCCCCTGGTGCGGTTTTGCGTTGTTAATTTTCTGTCCAACACAACTTCGACGTGACATAATTAACACGAAAATTAATTATTCGAAGCCCCAAACGAAGGAATTTGGCTAAAATTCCATGATCCCGTGTTTGTGCCCCGAGTCCATTTTCTGGGGCCGTTTCCAATCAACCTGCCAAATTTTGGCCCATTTCGACACTGTCGTGACAAATGACAAAATTGCCCCAGGTGCGGTTTTTTTCTTTGTTAATTTTTTGTCCAACACTTCTTCAACCAGACATAATTAATACGAAAATTAATTATTCGGAGGCCTAAACAAAGGAATTTGGCTAAAATCCCGTGATCCCAGGTCTATGCCCGACTCCAATTTTCGGAGCCATTTCCTATCAACCTGCCAAATTTCGGCCAATTCCGACACCGTCGCCACAAATGACAAAATTGCCCCTGGTGCGGTTTTTCGTTTTTAATATTCTGTCCAATACTTCTTCAGCCTGACATAATTAATATGGAAATTAATTATTCAGAGGCCTAAACGAAGGAATTTGGCTAAAATCTCGTGATCCTGGGTCCGTGCCCCGACTCCAGTTTTTGGGGACGTTTCCAATCAACCTACCAAATTTCGGCCCATTCCGACACCATTGCGACAAATGACAAAATTACCCCTGGTGCGATTTTGCGTTGTTAATTTTCTGTGCAACACTTCTTCAACCTGACATAATTAATACGGAAATTAATTAGTCGGAGGCCTAAACGAAGGAATTTGGCAAAAATTTCGTGATCTCGGGTCTATACCCCGACTCCAATTTTTGGGGCCGTTTCCAGTAAACCTGCCAAATTTCAGCCCATTCCGACACAGTCGCGACAAATGACAAAATTGCCCCGGGTGCGAATTTTCTTTGTTAATTTTCTATCCAACACTTTTTTAGCCTGGCATAATTAATACGAAAATTAGTTATTCGAATGCTTAAACGAAGGAATTTGGCTAAAATCCCGTGATCCCGGGTCTGTGCCCCGAGTCCAATTTCTCAGGCCGTTTCCAATCAACCTGCCAGATTTCGGCCCATTCCGACATCGTCTCAACAAATGACGAAATTGCCCCCGGCGTGGTTTTTCTTTTTTAGTTTTCTATCCAACACTTCTTCATCCTGACATAATTAATATAGAAATTTATTATTCTGAGGTCGAAAATAAGGAATTTGGCTAAATACCCGTGATCCGGGTGTGTGCCCCGAGTCCAATTTCTGGGGCCATTTCCAATTAACCTACCAAATTTCGGCCCATTCCGACACAGTCGCGACAAATGACAAAATTGCCCATGGTGCGAATTTTCTTTGTTCATTTTCTGTCCAACACTTCTTCAGCCTGACATAATTAATACGGAAATTAATCATTCGGAGGCCTAAACAAAGGAATTTGGCTAAAATCCCAGATCTCGGGTCTGTGCCTTCAGTCCAATTTCTGGAGCCATTTCCAATCAACCTGCCAAATTTCGGCCCATTCCAACCTCGTCGCGAAAAATGACAAAATTGCCCCGGGTGCAGTTTTGCTTTGTTAATTGTCTGTCCAACACATCTTCAACCTGACATAATTAATACGAAAATTAATTATTCGGAGCCTTAAACGAAGGAATTTGGCTAAAATCCCGTAATCCCAGGTCTGTGCCCTGAGTCCAATTTCTCTGGCCATTTCCAATCAACCTGCCAAATTTTGACCAATTTTGACACCGTCCCGACAAATGACGAAATTGCCCCAGGTGTGGTTTTTCTTTGTTAATTTTCTGTCCAACACATCTTCAACCTGACATAATTAATACGAAAATTAATTATTCAGAGGCCTAAACGAAGGAATTTGGCTAAATTCCCGTGATCCTGGGTCCGTGCCCCGACTCCAATTTTTGGGGACGTTTCCAATTAACCTACCAAATTTCATCCCATTCCTACACCATTGCAACAAATGACAAAATTACCCCTGGTGCGATTTTGCGTTGTTAATTTTCTGTGCAACACTTCTTCAACCTGACATAATTAATACGGAAATTAATTATTCAGAGGCCTAAACGAAGGAATTTGGCAACAATACCGTGATCCCGGGTCTATGCCCCAACTCCAATTTTTGGGGCCGTTTCCAATCAACCTGCCAAATTTCGGCCCATTCCGACACAGTCGCGACAAATGACAAAATTGCCCCTGGTGCGAATTTTCTTTGTTAATTTTCTGTCCAATACTTCTTTAGCCTGGCATAATTAATACAAAGATTAGTTATTCGGATGCCTAAACGAAGGAATTTGGCTAAAATCCCATGATCCCTTGTATGTGCCCCAAGTCCAATTTCTCTGGCCGTTTCCAATCAACCATCCAAATTTTGGCCCATTCCGACGCCGTCGTGACAAATGACAAAATTGTCCCTGGTGCGGTTTTGCGTTGTTAATTTTCTGTCCAACACATCTTCAACTTGACATAATTAATACGTAAATTAATCATTCGGGGGCCTAAACGAAGGAATTTGGCTAAAATCCCGTGATCCCGGGTTTGTGCTCCGACTCCAATTTCTGGGGCTGTTTCCAATCAACCTGCCAAATTTTGGCCCATTCCGAAATAGTCGTGACAAATGAAAAAATTGCTCCTGGTGCGAATTTTCTTTGTTAATTTTCTGTCCAACACTTCTTTAGCCTGACATAATTAATACAGAAATTAGTTATTCTAATGCCTAAACGAAGGAATTTGGCTAAAATCCTGTGATCCCTTATATGTGCCCCAAGTCCTATTTCTCGGGCCGTTTCCAATCAACCTGCCAAATTTTGGCCCATTCCGACACCGTCGTGACAAATGACAAAATTGTCCCAGATGCAATTTTGCGTTGTTAATTTTCTGTCCAACACCTCTCCAACCTGACATAATTAATACAAAAATTAATCATTCGGGGCCTAAACGAAGGAATTTGGCTAAAATCCCATGATCCCGGGTCTGTGCCTCGAGTCCAATTTCTGGGGCCATTTCCAATCAACCTACCAAATTTTGGCCCATTCCGACACCGTCGCGACAAATGACAAAATTGCCCTTGGTGCGGTTTTGCGTTGTTAATTTTCTGTCCAACACATCTTCAACAGGACGTAATTAATACGAAAATTAATTATTCGGAGGCCTAAACGAAGGAATTTGGCTAAAATCCAGTGATCCTAGGTCTGTGCCCCGAGTCCAATTTCTTGGGCCGTGTCCAATCAACCTGCCAAAATACAACTAATTCCGACACCGTCGCGACAAATGACGAAATTTCCCCACGTGCGATTTTTCTTTGTTAATTTTCTGTCCAACACTTCTTCAACCTGACATAATTAACACGGAAATTAATTATTCGGAGGCCTAAACGAAGGAATTTGGCTAAAATCCCGTGATCCCGGGTCTATGCCCTGAGTCCAATTTCTGGGGCCGTTTCCAATCAACCTTCTAAACTTCGGCCCATTCCGACACTGTCGCGACAAACGACAAAATTGCCCTTGGTGCAGTTTTTCTTTGTTAATTTTCTGTCCAACACTTCTTCATCCTGACATAATTAGTACGAAAATTAATTATTCGGAGGCCTAAACAGAGGAATTTTTCTAAAATCCCGTGATCTCAGGTCTATGCCCTGAGTCCAATTTCTGGGGTCGTTTCCAATCAACCTTCCAAATTTCGGCCCATTCCGACACTGTAGCGACAAATGACAAAATTGCCCTTGGTGCGGTTTTTCTTTGTTAATTTTCTGTCCAACACTTCTTCAACCTGGCATAATTAGTACGAAAATTAATTATTCGGAGGCCTAAACGGAGGAATTTTGCTAAAATCCCGTGATCCCGGGTCTGTGCCCCGAGTCCAATTGCTGAGGCCATTTCCAATCAAACGGCCAAATTATGGCCCGTTCCGATACCGTCGCGACGAATGACGAAATTGCCCTAGGTGTGGTTTTTCTTTATTAATTTTCTGTCGAACACTTCGTGAACCTGACATAATTAATACGAAAATTAATTATTCGGAGGCCTAATCGAAGGAATTTGGCTAAAATCCCGTGATCCCGGGTTTGTGCTGCAACTCCAATTTCTCGGGCCGTTTCCAATCAACCTGCCAAATTTCGGCCCATTCTGACACCGTCGTGACAAATGACAAAATTTCCCCTTTTGCGATTTTTTCGTTGTTAATACTCTATCAAATATATCTTCAATGACAAATAATTAAAACGAAAATTAATCATTCGACGTCCTAAGTGAAGGAATTTGGCTAAAATCCCGCGATCCCGGGTCTGTGCCTTGTGTCCAATTTCTAGGGCCATTTCCAATCAACCTATCAAATTTTGGCCCATTCCGACACCATCGCGACAAATGACGAAACTGCCCCTGGTGCAGTTTTGCGTTGTTAATTTTCTGTCCAACACATCTTGAACTTGACATAATTAATATGGAAATTAATTATTCGGAGGCCTAAACGAAGGAATTTGGCTAAAATGCAGTGATTCCGGGTCTGTACTCCGACTCCAACTTCTGGGGCGTTTCCAATCAACCTGCCAAATTTCGGCCCATTCCAACACAGTCGCGACAAATGAAAAAATTGCCCCTGGTACGAATTTTCTTTGTTAATTTTCTGTCCAACACTTCTTTAGCCTGACATAATTAATACAAAAATTAGTTATTCGGATGTCTAAATGAAGGAATTTGGCTAAAATCCCGTGATCCCTTATATGAGCCCCCAGTCCAGTTTCTCGAGCCGTTTCCAATCAACCTGCCAAATTTTGGCCCATTCCGACACAGTCGTGACAAATGACGAAATTGCCCCTGGTGCGGTTTTTCTTTGTTAATTTTCGGTCCAACACTTCTTCAACCTGACACAATTAATACGAAAATTAATTATTCGGAGGCCTAAACGAAGTAATTTGGCTAAAATCCCATGATCCAGGTTTTGTGCCCCAACTCCAATTTCTCGGGCCGTTTCCAATCAACCTGCCAAATTTCGATCTATTCTAACACCGCCATGACAAATGACAAAATTGCCCCTTGTGCGATTTTCGTTGTTAATTTTCTGCTCAACACTTCTTCAACCTGACATAATTAATACGAAAATTAATTATTTGGAGGACTAAATGAAGGAATTTGGCTAAAATCTCGTGATCCCGGGTCTGTGCCCCGAGTCCAATTTCTGGGGCCATTTCCAATCAACCGGCCAAATTTCGGCCCATTTCGACACGGTCGCTACAAATGACAAAATCCCCCCTGGTGCGAATTTTCTTTGTTAATTTTCTGTCCAACACTTCTTCAACCTGACATAATTAATACGAAAATTAATTATTCGGACGCATAAACAAAGGAATTTGGCTAAAATCCCGTGATCCTGGGTTTGTGCCCCGAGTCCAATTTCTGGGGCCGTTTCCAATCAACATGAGAAATTCCGGCCCAATCCGACACCATCGCGACAAATGACTAAATTACCCTTGGTGCGTTTTCGCGTTGTTTATTTTCTGTCCAACACATCTTCAACCTGACATAATTAATACGGAAATTACTTATTCGGAGTCCTAAATGAAGGAATTTGGCTAAAATACCGTGATCCTGGGTCTGTGCCTCGAGTCCAATTTCTGGGGTCGTTTCCAATCCACCTGCCAAATTTCGTCCCATTCCGACACCGTCGCGACAAATGACAAAGTTGCCATTGGTGCGATTTTTCTTCGTTAATTTTCTGTCAAACACTTCTTCAGCCTGACATAATTAATACGGAAATTAGTTACTAGGAGGCCTAAATGAAGGAATTTGGCTAAAATCCCGTGATCCTGGGCATGTTTCTCGCGTCCAATTTCTCGGGCCGTTTCCAGTGAACCTGCCAAATTTCAGCCCATTCTGTCACCACCGCGACAAATGACGAAATTACCTATGGTGCAATTTTTCTTTTTTAATTTTCTGTCCAATACTTCTTCAACCTGACATAATTAATACGGAAATTAATTATTCAGAGGCCTAAATAAAGGAATTAGGCTAAAATCCCGTGATCCCGGGTCTGTGCCCCGACTCCAATTTCTGGGGCCGTTTCCAATCAACCTGCCAAATTTCGGCCCATTCCGACACAATCGCGACAAATGACAAAATTGCCTCTGGTGCGAATTTTCTTTCTTAATTATCTGTCCAACACTTCTTCAGCCTGACATAATTAATACGGAAAGTGGTTATTCGGATGCCTAAATGAAGGAATTTGGCTAAAATCCCGTGATCCCTTGTATGTGCCCCAAGACGAATTTCTCGAGCCGTATCCAATCAACCTGCCAAATTTTGGCCCATTCTGACATCGTCGTGACAAATGACAAAGTCGTCCCTGGTGCGGTGTTGCGTTGTTAATTTTCTGTCCAACACATCTTCAACCTGACATAATTAATACGAAAATTAATCATTCGGAGGCCTAAACAAAGGAATTTGGCTAAAATCCCGTGATCCCGGGTCTGTGCCTTTAGTCCAATTTCTGGGGCCGTTTCCAATCAACCTGCCAAATTTCGGCCCATTCCAACACCGTCGCGACAAATTACAAAATTGCACCTGGTGCAGTTTTGCGTTGTCAATTTTCTATCCAACACATCTTAAACCTGACATAATTAGTACGAAAATTAATTATTCGAAGGCCTAAACAAAGTAATTTGGCTAAAATCCCGTGATCTCGGGTCTGTGCCCCGAGTCCAATTTCTCGGGCCATTTCCAATCAACCTGCCAAATTTCGACCAATTCTGACACCGTCGCGACAAATGACAAAATTGCCCTAGGTGCGATTTTTCTTTTTTAATTTTCTGTCTAACACTTGTTCAACCTGACATAATTAGAAATTAATTATTCGAAGGCCTAAACGAAGGAATTTGGCTAAAATCACGTGATCCGGGGTCTGTGCCCGGACTCCAATTTCTGGGATCGTTTCCAATCAACCTGCTAAATTTCGGCCCGTTCCGACATGGTCGCGAAAAATGACAAGATTGCCCTTGATGCGATTTTGCGTAGTTGATTTTCTGTCCAACACATTTTCAACCTGACATAATCAATACGAAAATTAATTATTCGAAGTTCTAAATGAAGGAACTTGGCTAAAATCCCGTGATCCCGGGTCTATGCCCCGACTCCAATTTCTCGGGCTGTTTCCAATCAACCTGCTAAATTTCGGCCCATTCCGACACCGTCGTGACATATGACGAAATTGCCCCTGGTACGGTTTTTCTTTGTTAATTTTCTGTCTAACACTTCTTCGACCTGACATAATTAATATGAAAATTAATTATTCGGAGGCCTAAACAAAGGAATTTGGCTAAAATCCCGTGATCCCGGTTCTGTGCCCTGAGTCCAATTTCTCGGGCCGTTTCCAATCAACCTGCCAAATTTCGACCATTTCCAACACCGTCGGGACAAATGACAAAATTGCCCCAGGTGCGATTTTTCTTTGTTAATTTTCTGTCCAACACTTCTTCAACCTGACATATTAACACAGAAATTAATTATTCGGAGGCCTAAACGAAGGAATTTGGCTAAAATCCCGTGATCCAAGGTCTGTGCCCCGACTCAAATTTCTGGGGCCGTTTCCAATCAACCTGCCAAATTTCAGCCCATTCCGACACCGTCGCGACAAACGACAAAATTGCCCTTGGTGCGGGTTTTCTTTGTTAATTTTCTGTCCGACACTTCTTCAACCTAACATAATTAATACGAAAATTAATTATTCAGAGGCCTAAACGAAGGAATTTGGCTAAAATCTCGTGATTTCGGATTTGTGCCCAAGTCCAATTTCTCGGGCCATTTCCAATCAACCTACCAAATTTCGGCCCATTCCGACACCGTCGTGACAAATGACGAATTTGCCCGTGGTTCGATTTTTCTTTGTTAATTTTCTGTCCAACACATCTTCAACCTGACATAATAATGGGGAAATTAATAATTCGGAGGCCTAAACGATGGAATTTGGCTAAAATCCCGTGATACTGGGCCTATGCCTTGAGTCTGATTTCTGGGGCCGTTTCCAATCAACCTGCCAAATTTCGGCCCATTCCGACACCGTCGCGACAAATGACAAAATTGCCCCTTGTGCGATTTTGCGTTGTTAATTTTCTGTCCAACACATCTTCAACCTGATATAATTAATAAGGAAATTAATTATTCGGAGGCCTAAATGAAGGAATTTGGCTAAAATCCCATGATCCCGGGTTTATGCCCTTAGTCCAATTTCTCGGGCCGTTTCCAATCAACCTGCCAAATTTCAACCAATTCCGACACCGTCGCGACAAATGACGAAATTGCCCCAATCGCGATTTTTCTTTGTTAATTTTCTGTCCAGCACTTCTTCAACCTGACATAATTAACACGAAAATTAATTATTCGGAGGCCTAAACAAAAGAATTTAGCTAAAATCCCGTGATCCGGGGCCTTTACCCCGACTCCAATTTCTGGGGCCGTTCCCAATCAACTTGCCCGAATTTTTGCCCATTCCGACACGGTCGCGACAAATGACAAAATTGCCCTTGGTGCGGTTTTGCTTTGTTAATTTTCTGTCGAACACATCTTCAACCTGACATAATTAATACGAAAATTAATTATTCCGAGTTCTACACGAAGGAACTTGGCTAAAATCTCGTGATCTCGGGTCTGTGCCCCGAGTCCAATTTCTCGGACCGTATCCAATCAACCTGCAAAATTTCGGCCCATTTCGACACCGTCGGGACAAATGATGAAATTGCCCCTGGTGCGGCTTTTCCTTGTTAATTTTCTGTCCAACACTTCTTCAACCTGACATAATTAATACGAAAGTTAATTATTCGGAGGCCTAAATGAAGGAATTTGGCAAAAATCCCTTGATCTTGGGTCTGTGCCCCGACTCAAATTTATTACGTCGTTTCCAATCAACCTGCCAAATTTCGGCTCATTGTGACACCGTCGCGACAAATGACAAAATTACCCTTGGTGCGTTTTCCCGTTGTTAATTTTCTGTCCAACACATCTTCAACCTGACATAATTAATACGAAAACTACTTATTTGGAGGCCTAAACGAAGGAATTTAGCTCAAATCCCGTGATCCCGGGTCTTTGCCCCGAGTCCAATTTCTAGGGCCGTTTCCAATCAACCTACCAAATTTCGGCCCATTCCAACACCGTCGCGTCAAATGGCGCAATTGTCCCTGATGTTGTTTTTCTTTTTTAATTTTCTGCACAACACTTCTACAACCTGACATAATTAATGCGGAAATTAATTATTCGGAGGGCTAAACGAAAGAATTTGGCTAAAATCCTATGATCTCGGGTCTGTGCCCCGAGTCCAATTTCTCGAGCTGTTTCCAATCAACCTGTCAAATTTCGGCGCATACCGACACCGTCGTGACGTATGACGAAATTGCCCCTAGTACGATTTTTCTTTGTTAATTTTCTGTCCAACACTTCTTCAACCTGACATAATTAATACGAAAATTAATTATTCGGAGGCCTAAACGAAGGAATTTGGCTAAAATCCCATGATCCTGGGTCCGTGCCCCGAGTCCAATTTCTCGGCCCGTTTCCAATCAACGTGCCAAAATTCGGTCCATTCCGACACCGTCGCAACAAATGATGAAATTACCCCTGGTGCGGTTTTTCTTTTTTAATTTTCTGTCCAACACTTCTTCAACCTAATATAATTAATATGGAAATTAATTATTCGGAGGGCCTAAACGAAGGAATTTGGCTAAAATACCATGATCCCGGGTCTGTGCCCCGAGTCCAATTTCTGGGGCTGTTTCCAATCAACCTGCCAAATTTCATCCCGTTCCGACACCGTCACGGCAAATGACCAAATTGCCCCTGGTGCGGTATTGCGTTGTTAATTTTCTGTCCAACACTTCTTCAACCTGACATAATTAAAGCGGAAATTAATTATTCGGAGGCCTAAATGAAGGAATTTGGCTAAAATCCCGTGACCCAGGGTCTATGCCCCGAGTCCAATTTCTCGGGCCGTTTCCAATCAACTTGCCAAATTTCGGCCCATTCCGACACCGTCACAATAAATGACAAAATTGCCCCTGGTGCAGGTTTTCTTTTTTAATTTTCTGTCCAACACTTCTTCAACCTAATATGATTAATGCGGAAATTAATTATTTGGAGGGCCTAAACGAAAGAATTTGGCTAAAATCCTGTGATCCCGGGTCTGTGCCCCGAGTCCAACTTCTTAGGCCGTTTCCAATCAACCTGCTAAATTTCGGCCAATTACGACACCGTCGCGACAGGTCCGATTTTTCTTTGTTAATTTTCTGTCCAACACTTCTTCAATCTGACATAATTAATACGGAAAATAATTATTCGAAGGCCTAAACAAAGGAATTTGGCTAAAATCCCGTGATCCCGGGTCTGTGCCCCAACTGAAATTTCTGGGACCATTTCCAATCAACCTGCCAAACTTTGGCCCATTCCGACACCGTCGCGACAAATGGTAAAATTGCCCTTTGTGCGGTTTTTCGTTGTTAATTTTCTGTCCACCACTTCTTCAACCTGACATAATTAATACGGAAATTAATTATTCGGAGGCCTAAACGAAGGAATTTGGAAAAAATCCAATGATATTAGTTCTGTGCCTAGAGTCCAATTTCTGGGGCCGTTCCCAATCAACCTGCCAAATTTTGGCTCATTCCGACACCGTCGCGATAAATGACGAAATTGCCCCTGGTGCAGTTTTGCGTTATTAATTTTCTGTCCAACAAATCTTCAACCTGACATGATTAATATAGAAATGAATTATTCGGAGGCCTAAACGAAGGAATTTGGCTAAAATCAAGGGATCCAGGGTCTATGCCCCGAGTCCAATTTCTCGGTTCGTTTCCAATCATCCTGCCAAATTTTGGCCCATTCCGACACTATCGCGACAAATGACAAAATTGCCCATAGTGCGATTTTTTAATTAATTTTCTGCTCAACACTTCTTCAGCGTGGCATAATTAATACGAAAATTAATTATTCGGAGGCCTAAACGAATGAATTTGGCTAAAATCCCGTGATCCCGAGTCTGTGCCCCGACTCCAATTTCTGAGGCCGTTTCTAATCAACCTGCCAAATTTCGGCCCAATCCGACACGTCGCGACAAATGATGAAATTGCCCCTGGTGCGGTTTTTCTTTGTTAATTTTTTGTCCAACACTTCTTCAACCTGACATAATTAATGCGGAAATAAATTATTCGGAGGCCTAAATTAACGAATTTGGCTAAAATCCTTTGATCCTTGGTCTGTGCCCTGACTCCAATTTCTAGGGCCGTTTCCAAACAACCTGCAAAATTTTGACCCATTCCGACATCGTCGCG
Organism: Olea europaea var. sylvestris; assembly: GCF_002742605.1. Classification (NCBI taxonomy): domain Eukaryota; kingdom Viridiplantae; phylum Streptophyta; class Magnoliopsida; order Lamiales; family Oleaceae; genus Olea; species Olea europaea. The sequence continues at coordinate 16,647,921 of NC_036253.1, read as the reverse complement.
ACAAATGAAAAAATTACCATTGGTACGGTTTAGCGTTGTTAATTTTATGTCCGACACATCTTCAACCTTACATAATTAACACGGGAATTACTTATTCGGAGGCCTAAACGAAGGAATTTGGCTAAAATCCCGTGATCTCGGGTCTGTGCCTCGAGTCCAATTTCTGTGGCCGTTTCCAATCCACCGTCATGGCAAATGAAGAAATTGCCCCTGGTGCTGTTTTGCGTTGTTAATGTTCTATCCAACACTTCTTCAACCGGACATAATTAATGCGAAAATTAATTATTCGGAGGCCTAAACGAAGGAATTTGGCTAAAATCCCGTGAACCCGAGCCTGTGCCCCGAGTCCAATTTCTGGGGCCATTTCCAATCTACTTGCCAAATTTCGGCCCATTCCGACCCCATCGTGACAAATGACAAAATTGCCCCTGGTGCGATTTTTCTTTGTTAATTTTCCGTCCAACACTTCTTTAGCTGACATAATTAATATGGAAATTAGTTATTAGGAGGTCTAAACAAAGGAATTTGGCTAAAATCCCGAGATCTCGATTATGTGCCTCGAGTCCAATTTCTCGGGCCGTTTCCAAACAACCTGCCAAATTTTGGCCCATTCCGACACCGTCGGGGCAAATGAAGAAATTGCCCCTGGTGCTGTTTTGCGTTGTTAATGTTCTATCCAACACTTCTTCAACCGGACATAATTAATGCGAAAATTAATTATTCGAAGGCCTAAACGAAGGAATTTGGCTAAAATCCCGTGATCCCGAGTCTGTGCCCCGAGTCCAATTTCTGGGGCCATTTCCAATCTACCTGCCAAATTTCGGCCCATTCCGACCCCATCGTGACAAATGACAAAATTGCCCCTGGTGCGATTTTTCTTTGTTAATTTTCCGTCCAACACTTCTTCAGCCTGACATAATTAATATGGAAATTAGTTATTAGGAGGTCTAAACAAAGGAATTTGGCTAAAATCCCGAGATCTCGATTATGTGCCTCGAGTCCAGTTTCTCGGGCCGTTTCCAAACAACCTGCCAAATTTTGGCCCATTCCGATACCGTCGTGACAAATGACGAAATTGCCCCTGGTGCGGTTTTTCTTTGTTAATTTTCTGTCCAACACTTCTTCAACCTGACATAATTAATACGGAAATTAACTATTCAGAGGCCTTAACGAAGGAATTTGGCTAAAATCCCGGGATCCCGGGTCTGTGCCCCGAGTCCAATTTCTTGAGCCGTCTCCAATCAACTTGCCAAATTTCGGCCCATTCCAACACCATCGCGTCAAATGACGAAATTGCCCCTAGTGCAGTTTTTCTTTTTAAATTTTTTGTCAAACACTTCTTCAACCTGACATAATTAATACGAAAATTAATTATTCGGAGGCCGAAGCGAAGGAATTTAGCTAAAATCTTGTGATTCCGGGTCTGTGCCCCAAGTCCACTTTCTCGGGCCATTTCCAATCAACTTGCCAAATTTCAGCCGATTCAGACACCGTCGCGACAAATGACGAATTTGCCCCTGGTGCGATTTTTCTTTGTTAATTTTTGTCCAACACTTCTTAAACCTGACATAATTAATTATTCGGAGGCCTAAACAAAGGAATAGGATCCCGTGATCCTGGGTCTATGCCCCGACTTCAATTTCTCGGGCCGTTTCCAATCAACTTGCCGAATTTCGGCCCATTCCGACACCGTCGCAAAAAATGACGAAATTGCCCCTACTGCGGTTTTTCCTTTTTAATTTTCTGTCCAATTCTTCTTCAACCTGACATAATTAATACGGAAATTAATTATTTGGAGGGCCTAAACGAAGGAATTTGGCTAAAATCCCGTGATCCCGGGTCTGTGCCCCGAGTCCAACTTCTCGGGCCGTTTCCAATCAACTTGCCAAATTTTGGCCAATTCCGACAGCGTCGCAAAAAATGACGAAATTGCCCCTACTGCGGTTTTTGCTTTTTAATTTTCTGTCCAACTCTTCTTCAACCTGACATAATTAATACGGAAATTAATTATTCGGAGGGCCTAAACGAAGGAATTTGGCTAAAATCTCGTGATCCCGGGTCTGTGCCCCGAGTCCAACTTCTCGGGTTGTTTCCAATCAATCTGCCAAATTTCGGCCAATTCCGACACCGTCGCGACTAGTCCGATTTTTCTTTGTTAATTTTCTATCCAACGCTTCTTCAGTCTGACATAATTAATATGGAAATTAATTATTCGAAGGCCTAAACGAAGGAATTTGGCTAAAATCCCGTGATCCTGGGTCTATACCCGAACTCCAATTTTTAGTACCGTTTCCAATCAACCTGCCAAATTTTGGCCAATCCCGGCACCGTTGGGACAAATGAAAAAATTGCCCCTGGTGCGGTTTTACGTTGTTAATTTTCTGTCCAACACTTCTTCAATCTGACATAATTAATATGAAAATTAATTATTCAGAGGCCTAAACGAAGGAATTTGGCTATAATCCAGTGATCCCGAGTCTGTGCCTCAAGTCCATTTTTTGGGGCCGTTTCCTATTAACCTGCCAAATTTCGGCCCATTCCTACACAGTCGTGATAAATGACAAAATTGCCCCTACTGCGGTTTTTTAATTAATTTTCTGCTCAACACTTCTTCAGCGTGACATAATTAATACGAAAATTAATTATTCGGAGGCCTAAGCGAAGGAATTTGGCTAAAATCTCGTGATTCCTGGTTTGTGCCCCGAGTCCAATTTCTCGGGCCATTTCCAATCAACCTGCCAAATTTCAGCGGATTCCGACACCGTCGCGACAAATGACGAATTTACCCCTGGTGCAATTTTTCTTTGTTAATTTTCCGTCCAACGCTTCTTCAACCTAACATAATTAATACGAAAATTAATTATTCGGAGGCCTAAACAAAGGAATTTAGCTAGAATCCCGTGATCCCGGGTCTGTGCCCCGACTCCAATTTCTCGGGCCATTTCCAATCAACTTGCCAAGTTTCGACCCATTCCGACACCGTCGCAAAAAATGATGAAATTGCCCCTGCTGCGGTTTTTCCTTTTTAATTTTCTGTCCAACACTTCTTCAACCCTACATAATTAATACGAACATTAATTATTTGGAGGCCTAAACAAAGGAATTTGGCTAGAATCTCGTGATCCCGGGTCTGTGCCCCGACTCCAATTTCTCAGGCCGTTTCCAATCAACTTGCCAAATTTTGGCCCATTCCGACACCGTCGCAAAAAATGATGAAATTGCCCATGCTGCAGTTTTTCCTTTTTAATTTTCTGTCCAACATTTCTTCAACCTTGCATAATTAATACGGAAATTAATTATTTGGAGGGCCTAAACGAAGGAATTCGGCAAAAATCCCGTGATCCCGGGTCTGTGCCCCGAGTCCAACTTCTCGGGCCGTTTCCAATCAATCTGCCAGATTTGGGCCAATTCCGACACCGTCGCGACTAGTCCGACTTTTCTTTGTTAATTTTCTGTCGAACGTTTCTTCAATTTGACATAATTAGTATGAAAATTAATTATTCGAAGGCCTAAATGAAGGAATTTAGCTGAAATCCCGTGATCCCGGGTCTATACCCTAACTCCAATTTCAGGTGCCGCTTCCAATCAACCTGCTAAATTTTGGCCGATTCCGACACCGTCGGGACAAATGACGAAATTGCCCCTGGTGCGGTTTTACGTTGTTAATTTTCTATCCAACACTTCTTCAACCTGACATATTTAACACGAAAATTAATTATTCGGAGGCCTAAACGAAGGAATTCGGCTAGAATCCCTTGATCCCGGGTCTGTGCCTCGACTCCAATTTCTCGAGCAGTTTCCATTCAACTTGCCAAATTTCGGACCATTCCGACACCGTTGCAACAAATTACGAAATTGCCCCTGGTGCGGTTTTTCCTTTTTAATTTTCTGTCCAACACTTCTACAACCTGACATAATTAATACGAAAATTAATTATTCGAAGGGCCTAAACGAAGGAATTTGGAAAAAATCCCGTGATCCCGGGTCTATGCCCCGAGTCCAACATTTCAGGCCATTTCCAATCAACCTGCCAAATTTCGGCCAATTTCGACACTGTCGCGACTGGTCTGATTTTTCTTTGTTATTTTTCTGTCCAACACTTCTTCAATCTGACATAATTAATAATGAAATTAATTATTCGAAGGCCTAAACGAAGGAATTTGGCTAAAATCCCGTGATCCCGGGTCTATACCCTGACTCCAATTTCTGGTGCCGTTTCCAATAAACCTGCCAAATTTTGGCCAATTCTGACACCGTGGCAACAAATGACAAAATTGCCCCTGGTGCGGTTTTACGTTATTAATTTTCTGTCCAACACTTCTTCAACCTGACATAATTAATGCGGAAATTAATTATTCGGAGGCCTGAACGAAGGAATTTGGCTAAAATCCAGTGATCCCGGGTCTGTGCCTCGAGTCCAATTTCTGGGACCGTTTCCAATCAACCTGCCAAATTTTGGCCCATTTCGACACCGTCACGACAAATAGCAAAATTGCCCCTGGTGCGGTTTTGCGTTGTTAATTTTCTGTCGAACACATCTTCAACCTGACATAATTTATACAGAAATGAATTATTCGGAGGCCTAAACGATGGAATTTAGCTAAAATCACGTGATCCCGGGTCTGTGCCCTGAGTCCAATTTTTTGGTCCATTTCCAATATACCGGCCAAATTTCGGCCCATTCCGACACTATCGCGAAAAATGACAAAATTGCCCCTAGTGCGATTTTTTTAGTTAATTTTCTGCTCAACCCTTCTTCAGCCTGACATAATTAATATGAAAATTAATAATTCGGAGGCCTAAACGAAGGAATTTGGCAAAAATCTCGTAATCCCGAGTCTGTGGCCCAACTACAATTTCTGGGGCCGTTTTCAATCAACCTGCCAAATTTCGGCCCATTCCAACACCATCGCAACAAATGACAAAATTGCCCCTGGTGTGTTTTTCTTTGTTAATTTTCTATCCAACACTTCTTTAGCCTGACATAATTAGTACGAAAATTAATTATTCAGAGGCCTCAATGAAGAAATTTGGCTAAAATCCCGTGATCCCGGGTCCGTGCCTCAAGTCCAATTTCTGGGGCGGTTTCCAATCAATCTGCCAAATTTTGGCCCATTCCGACACCATCTCGACAAATGACAAAATTGCCCCTGGTGCGGTTTTTCTTTGTTAATTTTTTGTCCAACACTTCTTCAGCCGAACATTATTAATACTGAAATTAATTATTCGGAGGCCCAAACCAAGGAATTTGTCTAAAATCCCATGAACTCGGGTCTGTGCCTCGAGTCCAATTTCTGTGGCCGTTTCCAATCAACTTGCCAAATTTCGGCCCATTCAGACACTGTCGCGACAAATGACAAAATTGCCCCTGGGGCGATTTTGCATTGTTAATTTTCTGTCCAGCACATCTTCAACCTGACATAATTAATAAGGAAATTAATTATTCGGGTGCCTAAACGAAGGAATTTGGCTAAAATCCCGTGATCCCAGGTCTTTGCCCCGAGTCCAATTTCTCGGGCCGTTTCCCATTAACCTGCCAAATTTTGGCCCATTCTGACATTTTCGTGACAAATGATGAAATTGTCCATGGTGCGATTTTTCTTTGTTAATTTTCTGTCCAACATTTCTTCAACCTGACATAATTAATACGAAAATTAATTATTCGGAGGCCTAATCGAAGGAATTTGGCTAAAATCCCGTGACCCCGGGTCCGTGTCCCAAGTCCAATTTCTCGAGCCGTTTCCAATCAACCTGCCAAATTTCGGCCCATTCCGACACCGTCGCGACAAATGACGAATTTGCCCCTGGTGCGATTTTTCTTTGTTAATTTTCTATACAACACTTCTTCAACTTGATATAATTAATGCGAAAATTAATTATTCAGAGGCCTAAACGAAGGAATTTAGCTAAAATCCCGTGATCCCGAGTTTGTGCCCCGAGTCCAATTTCTGGGGCCGTTTCCAATCAACTTGCAAAATTTCTGCCCATTCCGACACCGTCGCGACAAATGACGAAATTACCTCTGGTGCAGTTTTTCTTTTTTAGGTTTCTGTCCAACATTTCTTCAACCTGACATAATCAATACAGGAATTAATTTTTCAGCGGCCTAAACGAAGGAATTTGGGTAAAATCCCGTGATCCCAGGTGTGTGCCCCGAGTCCAATTTCTCGAGCCGTTTCCAATCAACCTGCCAAATTTCGGTCCATTCCGACACCGTCGCGACAAATGATGGAATTGTCCCTAGTGTAGTTTTACGTTGTTAATTTCCTGTCCAACACATCTTCAACCTGACCTAATTGATGCGGAAATTAATTATTCGAATGCCTAAACGAAGGAATTTGGCTAAAATCCCGTGATCCCGGGTATGTGCCCCGAGTCTAATTTCTCGAGTCGTTTCCACTCAACCTACCAAATTTCGACCCATTCCGACACCGTCGCGATAAATGACGAAATTGTCCCTGGTGGGGTTATGCGTTGTTAATTTTCTGTCGAACACATCCTCAACCTGACATAATTAATGCGAAAATTAATTATTTAGGAGCCTAAACGAAGGAATTTAGCTAAAATCCCGTGATCCCAGGTCTGTAGCCCGAGTCCAATTTCTAGGGCCATTTCCAATCAACCTACCAAATTTTGGCCCATTCGGACACCGTCGCGACAAATGATAAAATTTCCCCTAGTGCGATTTTGCGTTGTTAATTTTCTGTCCAACACTTCTTCAGCCTGACATAATTAATACGAAAATTAATTATTTGGAGGCCTAAACGAAGGAATTTAGCTAAAATCTCGTGATCTCGGGTCTGTACCCCGAGTCCAATTTCTCGAGCCGTTTCCAATCACCCTGCCAAATTTCGGCCCATTCCGACAGTGTCACGACAAATGACAAAATTGCCCCTAGTGCGATTTTGCGTTGTTAATTTTCTGTCCAACACTTCTTCAGCCTGACATAATTAATACGAAAATTAATTATTTGGAGGCCTAAACGAAGGAATTTAGCTAAAATCTCGTGATCTCGAGTTCTGTGCCCCGAGTCCTATTTTCGGGACCATTTCCAATCAACCTGCCAAATTTCGGCCCATTCCGACACTGTCACGACAAATGACAAAATTGCCTCGAGTGCTGCTTTTCTTTGTTAATTTTTGGTCCAGCACTTATTCAGCCTGACATAATTAGTACGAAAATTAATTATTCGGAGGCCCAAACGAAGGAATTTGGCTAAAATCTCGTGATCTCGGGTCTGTACCCCGAGTCCAATTTCAAGGGCCATTTCCAATGAACCTGCCAAATTTCGACCCTTTCCAACACCGTAGCGACAAATGACGACATTGCCCCTGGTGCGGTTTTACGTTGTTAATTTTTTGTCCAACACATCTTCAACCTGACATAATTCAGAGCCCTAAACAAAGGAATTTGGCTAAAATCCCGTGACCCGGGTTTGTACCCCGAGTCCAATTTCTCGGCCCGTTTCCAATCAACTTGCCAAAATCGGCCCATTCCGACACCGTCATGACAAATGACGAGATTTCCCTTGGTGCGGTTTTTCTTTGTAAATTTTCTGTCCAACACTTCTTCAGCCTCACATAATAAATACGGAAATTAATTATTCGGAGGCCTAAACGAAGGAATTTGGCTAAAATCCCGTGATCCCGGGTATGTGCCCCGACTCCAATTTCTCAGGCCATTTCCAATCAACCAGCCAAATTTCGGCCCATTGCGACACCGTCGCGACGAATGACGAAATTGCCCCTGGTACGATTTTACTTTTTTAATTTTCTGTCCAACACTACTTCAACCTGACATGATTAACACGTAAATTAATTATTCTGAGGACTAAACGAAGGAATTTAGCTAAAATCTCGTGATCCCGGGTCTGTACCCCGAGTCCAATTTCAAGGGCCGTTTCCAATCAACCTGCCAAATTTCGGCCCTTTCCGACACCGTCGCGACAAATGACGAAATTGCCCCTGTTGCGGTTTTACGTTGTTAATTTTTTGTCCAACACATCTTCGACCTGACATAATTCGGAGCCCTAAACAAAGGAATTTGGCTAAAATCCCGTGACCCGGGTCTGTACCCCGAGTCCAATTTCTTGGCCCATTTCCAATCAACTTGCCAAATTTCGGCCCATTCCGACACCGTCACGACAAATGACGAAATTTCCCTTGGTGCAGTTTTTCTTTGTAAATTTTCTGTCCAACACTTCTTCAGCCTCACATAATTAATACGGAAATTAATTATTCGGAGGCCTAAACGAAGGAATTTGGCTAAAATTCTGGTGATCCCGGATATGTGCCCCAACTCCAATTTCTCAGGCCATTTCCAATCAACCAGCCAAATTTCGGCCCATTCCGACACCATCGCGACAAATGACAAAATTGCCCCTGGTGCGATTTTGTGTTGTTAATTTTTTGTCCAACACATCTTCAACCTGACATAATTAACACAAAAATTAATTAATCGGAGGCCTAAACGAAGGAATTTGGTTAAAATCCCGTGATCCCGGGTATGTGCCCCGACTCCAATTTCTAGGGCCGTTTCCAATCAACCTGCCAAATTTCGGTCCATTCTGACACCATCGCGATAAATGACAAAATTGCCCCTGGTGTGGTTTTGCGTTGTTAATTTTCTGTCCAACACATGTTCAATCTGACGTAATTAATACGAAAATTAATTATTCAGAGGCCTAAACGAAGGAATTTGTCTAAAATCTCGCGATCCCGGGTCTGTACCCTGAGTACAATTTCTGGGGCCGTTTCCAATCAACCTGCCAAATTTCGGCCCATTCCGACACCGTCGCGACAAATGACAAAATTGCCCCTAGGGCGGTTTTGCGTTGTTAATTTTCTGTCCAACACATCTTCAACCTGACATAATTATTACGAAAATTAATTATTCGGAGGCCTAAACGAAGGAATTTGGCTAAAATCCCGTGATCCCGGGTCTGTGCCCTGAGTCCAATTTCTCGAGCCGTTTCCAATCAACCTGCCAAATTTCAGCCCATTCCGAAACCGTCACGACAAATGACGAAATTTCCCCTCGGGCAGTTTTTCTTTGTTAATTTTCTGTCCAACACTTCTTCATCCACACATAATTAAGAAGAAAATTAATTATTTAGAGGTCTAAACGAAGGAATTTGGCTAAAATCCCGTGATCCAAAGTATGGGCCCCGACTCCAATTTCTCGGGCCCTTTCCAATCAACCAGCTAAATTTCGGTCCATTCTGACACCATCGTGACAAATGACGAAATTGCCCTTGCTGCGATTTTTCTTTGTTAATTTTATGTCCAACCCTTCTTCCACCTGACATAATTAATACGAAAATTAATTATTCAGAGGCCTGAACGAAGGAATTTGGCCAAAATCCCGTGATCCCGGGTCTATACCCCGAGTCCAATTTCTGGGGCCATTTCCAATCAACCTGCCAAATTTATGCCCATTCTGATACTATGGCAACAAATGACAAACTGCCCCTGGTGCGATTTTGCGTTGTTAATTTTTTGTCCAACATATCTTCAACCTGACATAATTAATACGAAAGTTAATTATTCGGAGGCCTAAAAGGAGGAATTTGGCTAAAATCCCGTGATCCCAGGTCTGTGCCCCAACTCCAATTTCTCGGGGCGTTTCCAATTAGCCTGCCAAATTTTGGCCCATTCCGACACCGTCGCGACAAATGATGAAATTGCCCCTAGTGCGGTTTTGCGTTGTTAATTTTCTGACTAACACTTCTTCAACCTAACATAATTAATGCAGAAATTAATTATTCGGAGGCCTAAACGAAAAAATTTAGTTAAAATCCCGTGAACCCGGGTCTGTGCCTCGAGTCCAATTTCTGGGGCTGTTTCCAATCATCCTGCCAAATTTCGACCCATTTCGACACCGTCGCGACAAATGACAAAATTGCCCCTGGTGCGATTTTTCTTTATTAATTTTCTATCCAACACTTCTTCAACCAGACATAATTAATACGGAAATTAATTATTCGGAGGCCTGAACGAATGAATTTGGCTAAAATACCGTGATCCCGGGTCTATGCTGATATGATCCCGGGTGCACCATCAATTTCCAAGAATTCATTAATTGATTAGAGAAGGTCGAAGTCAAGAACCGAGCCAAGTCAAGACTTTGAAGTAGCTAATAAAATTGTTCACTTATGTATTCAAGCAACGAAGTCTAAAACCATGAAGTTCCCTTGTCAAGGAGTAAATTTGATGAAGGGGCCAAAGTCTAATTCAATTGGGATTAGCTTGACAGTTGCAGCCAAAGACGGAGCCAAAATCAAAGATTGTGCGGCCGCACAGCTTCCAACCCCTGCGGCTGCATAGGAGCCAACAGGGAATTTTTTGACTGTTGATGAAGCTTCCATGCGGCCGCAGTCACTACCACCATGCGGCCACACCACAAAAAATAGGCCAGAAAATTTCCTTTCCACGCGAGAAGATTTGTTTGAGTCAATTTCTTATTTTTGGTAACTTTAATATTATAAGGACTCTAATTTCGTGTTTTACAATATTTTAGGATTTTATTCCTTTTTAAATTAGGTTTTTATATTCTTTAGCATAAATAGGAGTTTTATGATTCATTGTAACAAGACTTTTATTATGAAATTAGAGAATTCTCTCTTGAAGCTTTGCTACATTTATCTTTGTTCTTGAATGGACAAATCTGAACTTATCAAGACTAATCATCTTGTGGCGTTCAAACCATCGGCTTGAATTATTGAATTGTGTAATCAAATGGTCTTTCGCGTCATCGTTACCGTTGGGTTTTTTGGTTCATCTTTTATTGGTTCAAATCCACAATCCGGGTGTGATTTCGTCAATCGTGTGATCAAGAGGTCTTTCAAGCAACGTTCTTATTGGGTTGCTTGGTTCACTATTTTGGGGTCAGATCCATAAACCTTGGTCATATTGGCGTTCTTGGGATCCGATTCAATATCCTGTGGGTTCGATTGCAACCTTGCTGATCGGGTTTGCATCATGTGCCCTGAGTCCAATTTCTAGGGCTGTTTCCAATCAACCTGCCAAACTTCTTCCGACATCGTCACGATAAATGACAAAATTGCCCCCGGTGCTGTTTTTCTTTGTTAATTTTCTGTACAACACTTCTTCAACTAGACATAATTAATACGAAAATTAATTATTCGGAGGCCTAAATGAAGGAATTTGGCTAAAATCTCGTGATCCTGGGTTTGTACCCTGAGTCCAATTTCTGGAGCTGTTTCCAATCAACCTGCCAAATTTTAGCCCATTCCGATAACGTCGCGACAAATGACAATTGCCCCTGGTGCGATTTTTCTTTGTTAATTTTCTGTCCAACACTTCTTCAGCCTGACATAATTAATACAGAAATTAATTATTCGGAGGTCAAAACGAAGGAATTTGGCTAAAATCTCGTGATCTCGGGTCCGTGCCCCAAGTCCAATTTCTCGGGCCGTTTCCAATCAACCTGCCAAATTTCGGCCCATTCCGACATCGTCGCGACAAATGACGAAATTGCCCCTGGTGCAGTTTTGCATTGTTAATTTTTTGTCCAACACTTCTTCGACCTGACATAATTAATACGAAAATTAAATATTCGGAGGCCTAAACGAAGGAATTTGGCTAAAATCCAGTGAGCCTGAGTTTGTTCCCCGAATCCAATTTCTCGGTCCGTTTCCAATCAACCTGCCAACTTTCGGCCCATTCCGACACCGTCGCGACAAATGTAAAAACTGCCCCTGGTGCGACTTTTCTTTGTTAATTTTCTGTCCAGCACTTCTTCAACCAGACATAATTAATGCGAAAATTAATTATTCGGAGGCCTAAACGAAGGAATTTGGCTAAAATCTCGTGATCTCGAATCTGTGCCCCGAGTCCAATTTCTGGGCCCGTTTCCAATCAACCCGCCAAATTTCGGCCCATTTCGACACCTTTGCGACAAATGACGGAATTGCCCCTGGTGCAGCTCTTCTTTGTTAATTTTCTGTCCAACACTTCTTCAGCCTGATATAAATAATATTGAAATTAATTATTCGGAGGCCAAAACGAAGGAATTTGAATAAAATCTCGTGATCTCGGGTCTGTGGCCCGAGTCCAATTTCACGAGCCGTTTCCAATCAACCTGCCAAATTTCGGCCCATTACGACACCGTCGTGACAAATGACGAAATTGCCTCTGGTCCGATTTTGCGTTGTTAATTTTCTGTCCAACACTTCTGCAACTTGACATAATTAATACGAAAATTATTTATTCGGAGGCCTAAACGAAGGAATTTGGCTAAAATCCCTTGATCCCGAGTCTGTGCCCCCAGTCCAATTTTTCAGGCCGTTTCCAATCAACCTCCCAAATTTCAGCCCATTCCGACATCGTCTTGACAAATGACAAAATTGCCCTTGGTTCGATTTTTCTTTGTTAATTTTCTTTCCAACACTTCTTCGGCCTGACATATTTATTACGAAAATTAATTATTCGGAGGTCAAAACGAAGGAATTTGGCTGAAATCCCGTGATCTCGGAACTATGCCCGAGTCCAATTTCTCGGGCCGTTTCCAATCAACCTGCCAAATTTCTGCCCATTCCAACACCGTCGCGACAAATGACAAAATTGCTCCTTGTGTGGTTTTTCATCGTTAATTTTTTGTCCGACACTTCTTCAGCCTGACATAATTAATACAGAAATTAGTTATTCGGAGGCCAAAATGAAGGAATTTGGGTAAAACATTGTGATCCCGGGTTCGTGCCTCGAGTCCAATTTCTCGGGTCGTTTCCAATCAACCTACCAAATTTCGGCACATTTCGACACCGCTGCGACAAATATCAAAATTGCCCCTGGTGCGGCTTTTCTTTGTTAATTTTCTGTCCAACACTTCTTTAGCCTGACATAATTAATACGAAAATTAATTATTCGGAGGCCTAAACGAAGGAATTTGGCAAAAATCTCGTGATCTCGAGTCTATGCCCCGAGTCCAATTTTTGGGCCCGTTTCCAATCAACCTGCCAAATTTCGGACCATTCCGACACCGTTGCGACAAATGACGAAATTGCCCCTGGTGCAGCTTTTCTTTGTTAATTTTCTGTCCAACTCATCTTCAACCTGACATAACTAATACGAAAATTAATTATTCGGAGGCCTAAACAAAGGAATATGAATAAAATCCCGTGATCCTGGGTCTGTGCCCCGAGTCCAATTTCTCGGGCCATTTCCAATCAACCACCCAAATTTCGGCCAATTCTGACACCGTCACGACAAATGACGAAATTGCCCCTGGTGCGATTTTTGTTTGTTAATTTTCTGTCCAACACTTCTTCAACTTGACATAATTAATACGAAAATTAATTATTCGGAGGCCTAAATGAAGGAATTTGGCTAAAATTCGGTGATCCTGGGTCCGTGCCCCGAGTCCAATTTCTCGGGCCGTTTCCAATCAACCTGCCAAATTTCGGCCCATTCTGACAACACCGCGACAAATGGCAGAATTGCCTATGGTGCGGCTTTTCTTTGTTAATTTTCTTTCCAACGCTTCTTCAGCCTGGCTTAATTAATACGAAAATTAATTATTTGGAGGCCTAAACGAAGGAATTTGGCTAAAATCCTGTGATCTCGAGCTTGTGCCCTGAGTCCAATTTCTCGGCCCGTTTCCAAACATCCTGCCAAATTTCGGCCCATTCCGACACCGTCGTGACGAATGATGAATTTGCCCTTGGTGCGGCATTTATTTGTTAATTTTCTATCCAACACTTCTTTAGCCTGACATAATTAATACGAAAATTAATTATTCGGAGGCCTAAGCGAAGCAATTTGGCTAAAATCCCGTGATCCCGATTCCGTGCCCCGAGTCCAATTTCTTGGGCCGTTTCCAATCAACCTGCCAAATTTCGGCACATTTCGATACCGTCGCGATAAATGACGAATTTGCCCCTAGTGCGGCTTTTCTTTATCAATTTTCTGTCAACACTTCTTCAGCCTGACATAATTAATACGAAAATTAATTATTCGGAGCCTAAACGAAGGAATTTGGCTATAATTCGGTGATCCCGGGTCTGTGGCCCGAGTCAAATTTCTCGGTCCGTTTCCAATCAACCAACCAAATTTCGGCCCATTCCGACACCGTCGCGACAAATGACGAATTTGCCCTTGGTGTGGTTTTGCGTTGTTAGTTTTCTGTCCAACACTTTTTCGGCCTGACATAATTAAAACTAAAATTAATTATTCGAAGGCCTAAACGAAGGAATTTCGCTAAAATTCGGAGATCCCGGTTCTATGCCTCGATTCCAATGTCTCGGGCCGTTTCCAATCAACCAGTAAAATTTTGACCCATTTCGACACCACCGCGTCAAATGACGAAATTGCCCCTGGTGCGGCTTGTCTTTGTAAATTTTTTGCCGGGTCTATGCCCCGAGTCCAATTTCTAGGGCCGTTTCCAATCAACTTGCCAAATTTCGGCCCATTTTGGCACCATCGTGATAAATGACGAAATTACCCCTGGTTCGGTTTTACGTTGTTAATTTTCTGTCCAACACTTCTTCAACCTGACATAATTAATACGAAAATTAATTATTCGATGGCCTAAACGAAGGAATTTGGCTAAAATCCCGTCATCCAGAGTCCGTGCCCCTAGTCCAATTTCTCGGACCATTTCCAATCAACCTGTCAAATTTCGGCCAATTCCGACACCGTCAGGCCAAATGACGAATTTGCCCCTGGTATGGTTTTATGTTGTTACATTTCTGTCCAAAACTTCTTCAGCCTGACATAATTAATACGAAAATTAATTATTCAGAGGACTAAATGAAGGAATTTGGCTAAAATCCGATGATCCCGATTCTGTGCCCCGAGTCCAATTTCTCGGGCCGTTTCCAATCAACTTGCAAAATTTCAGCCCATTCCGACACCACCGCGACAAATGACGAAATTGCCCCTGGTGCAACTTTTCTTTGCAAATTTTCTATCAGGTCTATGCCCCGAGTCCAATTTCTCGGGCCATTTCCAATCAACCTGCCAAATTTTGGCCCATTCCGACACCGTCGTGACAAATGACGAAATTACCCCTGGTTCGGTTTTGCGTTGTTAACTTTCTGTCCAACACATCTTCAACCTTACATAATTAATGCGGAAATTAATTATTTGGAGGCCTAAACAAAGGAATTTGGCTAAAATCCCGTGATCCCGATTTCGTGCCCCGAGTCCAATTTCTCGAGCCGTTTCCAATCAAACTGCAAAATTTCGGCCCATTTCGACACCACCGCGACAAATGACGAAATTGCCCCTGGTGCGGCTTTTCTTTGTAAATTTTCTGTCCAACACTTCTTCAGCCTGACATAATTAATACGAAAATTAATTATTCGGAGGCCTAAACGAAGGAATTTGGCTAAAATCCCGTGATCCAGGGTCTTTGACCCTAGTCCGATTTCTCAGGCAGTTTCTAATCAACCTGCCAAATTTCGGCCCTTTCCGACACTGTCGCGATGAATGACAAATTTGCCCCTGGTGCGGTTTTGCATTGTTAGTTTTCTATCCAACACTTTTTCAGCCTGACAAAATTAATTCGAAAATTAATTATTTGGAGGCCTAAACGAAGGAATTTGGCTAAAATCCGGTGATCCCGATTCTGTGCCCCGAGTCCAATTTCTCGGGCCGTTTCCAATCAACCTGTAAAATTTCGGCCCATTCCGACACCACCGCGACAAATGACGAAATTGCCCCTCGTACGGCTTTTCTTTGTAAATTTTCTATCAGGTCTATGCCCTGAGTCTAATTTCTCGGGCCGTTTCCAATCTACCTGCCAAATTTCGGCCCATTCCGACACCGTCGTGACAAATGACGAAATTGCCCCTGGTGCAGCTTTCTTTGTTAATTTTCTGTCCAACACATTTTCAACCTAACATAATTATTACAAAAATTAATTATTTGGAGGCCTAAACAAAGAAATTTGGCTAAAATCCCATGATCCCGGGTCTGTGCCCTGACCTCGATTTCTCGGGCCATTTCCAATCAACCTGCCAAAGTTCGGCCCATTCCGACACCGTCGCGACAAACGACAAAATCGCCCCTAGTGCGATTTTGCATTGTTAATTTTCTATCCAACACTTCTTCCACTTTGCAAAATTAACACAAAAATTAATTATTCGGAGGCCTAAACGAAGGAATTTGGCTAAAATTCGGTAATCCCGATTTTGTGCCTCGAGTCCAATTTCTCAGGTCGTTTCCAGTCAACCTGCAAAATTTCGGCCCATTTCGACACCACCGCGACAAATGACAAAATTGCCCTTGGTGTAGCTTTTCTTTGTAAATTTTCTGTCCAACACTTCTTCAGCTGGACATAATTAATACGAAAATTAATTATTCGGAGGCCTAAATGGAGGAATTTGGCTAAAATCCCGTGATCCCGGGTCTATACACTGACTCAAGTTTCTGGGGCCGTCTCCAATCAACCTGCCAAATTTTGGCCCATTCCGACACCGTCGTGACAAATGACGAAATTACCCCTGGAGCGATTTTGCGTTGTTAATTTTCTGTCCAACACTTCTTCAACCTGACATAATTAATACGAAAATTAATTATTCGGGGGCCTAAACGAAGGAATTTGGCTAAATCCCGTGATCCCGGGTCTGTGCCTCGAGTCCAATTTCTCGGGCCGTTTCCAATCAACTAGCCAAATTTCAGCCCATTCCGACACCACCGCGACAAATGACGAAATTGCCCTGATTGTGGCTTTTCTTTGTAAATTTTCTGTCCACCACTTCTTCAGCCTAACATAATTAATACGGAAATTAATTATTCGGAGGCGTAAACAAAGGAATTTGGCTAAAATTCGGTGATCCCGGTTCTGGGCCTCGAGTCCAATTTCTAGAGCAGTTTCCAATCAACCTACCAAATTTCGGCCCATTTCGACACCATCGCGACAAATGACAAAATTACCCCTGGTTCGGCTTTTCTTTGTAAATTTTCTGTTCGACACTTCTTCAGCCTGACATAATTAATACGGAAATTAATTTTTCGGAGGCCTAAATGAAGGAATTTGGGTAAAATACCGTGATCCCAGGTCTGGGCCTCGAGTCCAATTTCTCAGGCCGTTTCCAGTCAACCTGCCAAATTTCGTCCCATTCCGACACCGTCGGGACAAATGACGAAATTGCCCTTGGTGCCGTTTTGCGTTGTTAGTTTTCTATCCAACACTTCTTCAACCTGACATAATTAATATGGAAATTAATTATTCGGAGGCCTAAACGAAAGAATTGGGCTAAAATCCAGCAATCTTGGGTCTATGAGCCGAGTCTAATTTCTCAGGCCGTTTCCAATCAACCTGCCAAATTTTGGCCCATTCCGCCACCGTCGCGACAAATGATAAAATTGCCCCTGTGCTGTTTTTCTATGTTAATTTTTTGTCCAACACTTCTTCAGTCTGCCATAATTAATACGGAAATTAATTATTCAGAGGCTAAACAAAGGAATTTGGCTAAAATCCCGTGATCCCGGGTCTGTGCCCTAAGTCCAATTTCTCGGGCCGTTTCCAATCAATCTGCCAAATTTCGGCCCATTTTGACACCGTCACGACAAATGACAAAATTTCCCCTGGTGCGGTTTTTCTTTGTTAATTTTCTGTCCAACACTTTTTCAGCCTAACATAATTAATACGAAAATTAATTATTCGAAGGGCTAAGCGAAGGAATTTGGCTAAAATCCCGTGAACCCGGGTTCGTGCCCCGAGTCGAATTTCTCGTTCCGTTTCCAATCAACCTGCCAAATTTTGGCCCATTCCGGCACCGTCGAGACAAATGACAAAATTCTCCCTGGTGCGGTTTTTCTTTGTTAATTTTATGTCCAACACTTCTTCAACCTGACATAATTAATAAGAAAATTAATTATTCGGAGTCCTAAACGAAGGAATTTGACTAAAATCCCGTGATCCCAGGTCTGTGCCCTGAGTCTAACTTCTCAGGCCGTTTCCAATCGACCTGCTAAATTTCGGACCATTCTGACACCATCGTGACAAATGACGAAATTACCCCTGATGCGGTTTTGCGTTGTTAATTTTCTGTCCAGCACTTCTTCAACCAGACATAATTAATACGGAAATTAATTATTTGGAATCCTAAATGAAGGAATTTGGCTAAGATCCCGTGATCCCGGTTCCGTGCCCCGAGTTCAATTTCTTGGGCCGTTTCCAATCAACTTGCCAAATTTCGGCACATTCCGATACCGTCGCTACAAATGATGAATTTACTCCTAGTGCGGTTTTTCTTTGTTAATTTTCTGTCCAACACTTCTTCAACTTGACATAATTAATAAGAAAATTAATTAGTTGGAGGCCTAAACGAAGGAATTTCGCTAAAATCTGATAATCCCGATTCTGTGCCCCGAGACCAATTTCAAGGGCCGTTTCCAATGAACTTGCAAAATTTCGGCCCATTTCGACACCACCGCGACAAATGACGAAATTGCCCCTGGTACTGGTTTTCTTTGTAAAAATTTTCTGTTGGGTCTATGCCCTGAGTCCAATTTCTCGGGTCGTTTCCAATCAACCAACCAAATTTCGGCCCATTCCGACACCGTCCTGACAAATGACGAAATTACCCCTGGTGCGGTTTTGCGTTGTTAATTTTCTGTCCAACATTTCTTCAACCCGACATAATTAATACGAAAATTAATTAAAAAGAGGCCTAAACGAAGGAATTTGGCTAAAATCCAATGATCCCAGTTCTGTGCCCCGAGTCAAATTTCTCGGGCCGTTTCCAATCAACCTGCAAAATTTCGGCCCATTCCAACACTACCATGACAAATGACGAAATTGCCCCTGGTGCGGCTTTTCTTTGTAAAGTTTCTGTTCAACACTTCTTCAGCCTGACATAATTAATGCGGAAATTAATTATTCGGAGGCCTAAACGATGGAATTTCCCTAAAATCCCGTGATCCCGGGTCTGTGCCCCGAGTCTAATTTCTCGGGCCATTTCCAATCAACCTACCAACTTTCGGCCCATTCCGACATCGTCGTGACAAATGACGAATTTGCCCCAGGTGCGATTTTGCATTGTTAGTTTTCTGTCCAACACTTCTTCAGCCTGACATAATAAATACGAAAATCAATTTTTCGGAGGCCTAAACGAAGGAATTTCGCTAAAATCCAGTGATCCCTGTTCTGTGGCCCGAGTTCAATTTCTCAGGCAGTTTCCAATCAACCTGCAAAATTTCGGCCCATTCCGACACCACCGCGGCAAATGACGAAATTACCCCTGGTACGGCTTTTCTTTGTAAATTTTCTGTCGGGTCTATGCCCCGAGTCCAATTTCTCGGGCCCTTTCCAATCAACCTGCCAATTTCAGCCCATACCGACATCGTCATGACAGATGACGAAATTACCCCTGGTGCGGTTTTGCATTGTTAATTTTCTGTCCAACATTTCTTCAACCTGACATAATTAATACGGAAATTAATTATTCGGAGGCCTAAGCGAAGGAGTTTGGCAAAAATCCTGTGATCCCGGTTTCGTGCCCCTAGTCCAATTTCTCGGGCTGTTTCCAATCAACCTGCCAAATTTTGACCCATTCCGACACCGTCGCGACAAATGACGAATTTGTCCCTGGTGCGGTTTTATGTTGTTAATTTTTTGTCCAACACTTCTTCAGCATGACATAATTAATACGAAAATTAATTATTCGGAGGACTAAACGAAGGAATTTGGTTAAAATCCGGTGATCCCGACTAGGTGCTCCGAGTCCAATTTCTCGGGCCTTTTCCAATCAACCTGCAAAATTTTGGCTCATTCTGACACCACTGCGACAAATGACGAAATTGCCCCTGGTGCGACTTTTCTTTGTAAATTTTATGTCGAGTCAATGCCCCGAGTCCAATTTTTAGGGCCGTTTCCAATCAACCTGCCAGATTTCGGCCCATTCCGACACCGTCGTGACAAATGACGAAATTGCCCCTGGTGCGGCTTTTCTTTGTTAATTTTCTATCCAACACATCTTCAACCTGACATAATTAATACGAAAATTAATTATTCGGAGGCCTAAACGAATGACTTTGGCTAAAATCCCGTGATCCCGGGTCTGTGCCCCGACTCCAATTTCTCGGGCCATTTCCAATCAACCTGCCAAATTTTCGGCCCATTCCGACACCGTCGCGACAAATGATGAAATGGCCCCTGGTACGATTTTGCGTTGTTAATTTCCTGTCCAACACTTCTTCAACCTTACATAATTAATACGGAAATTAATTATTCGGAGGCCTAAATGAAGGAATTTGGATAAAATCCCGTGATCCCGATTCTGTGCCCCGAGTCCGATTTCTCAGGCCGTTTCCAATCAATCTACAAAATTTTGGCCCATTCCGACACACCGCAACAAATGACGAAATTGCCCCTAGTGCGGCTTTTCTTTGTAAATTTTCTGTCCAACACTTCTTCAGCCTGACATAATTAATACGAAAATTAATTATTCGGAGGCCTAAACGAAGGAATTTGGCTAAAATTCCTTGATCTCGGGTCTGTGCCCCTGGTCCAATTTCTCAGGCCGTTTCCAATCAACCTACCAAATTTTGGCCCATTCCGACACCGTCGCGACAAATGACAAATTTGCCCCTGGTGCGGTTTTGCGTTGTTAGTTTTCTGTCCAACACTTTTTCAGCATGACATAATTAATACGAAAATTAATTATTCTGAGGCCCAAACGAAGGAATTTGTCTAAAATTCGGTGATCCCGGTTCAGTGCCCCGAGTCAAATTTCTCGGGTCGTTTCCAGTTAACCTGCAAAATTTTGACATACTTCGGCACCACCACGACAAATGACGAAATTGCCCCTGGTACGGCTTTTCTTTGTAAATTTTCTGTCGGGTCTATGCCCCGAGTCCAATTTCTCAGGCCGTTTCCAATCAACCTGCCAAATTTCGGCCCATTCCGACACCGTCGTGACAAATGACGAAATTGCCCCTGGTGCAACTTTGCTTTGTTAATTTTCTGTCCAACACATCTTCAACCTGACATAATTAATACGAAAATTAATTATTCGGAGGCCTAAACGAAGGAATTTGGCTAAAATCTCGTGATCCCGGGTCTGAGCCCCGACTCCAATTTCTCGGGCCATTTCCAATCAACCTGCCAACATTCGACCCATTCCGACACCGTCGCGACAAATGAAGAAATCGCCCCTGGTGCAATTTTGCATTGTTAATTTTCTGTCCAAAACTTCTTCAAGCTTACATAATTAGTATGGAAATTAATTATTCAGAGGCCTAAACGAGGGAATTTGGCTAAAATCCCATGATTTCGGTTTTGTGCCTCGAGTCCAATTTCTTGGGCCGTTTCCAATCAACCTGCAAAATTTCGGCCCATTCCGACACGATCGCGACAAATGACGAAATTGCCCTTGGTGCGAATTTTCTTTGTAAATTTTCTGTCCAACACTTCTTCAGCCTAACATAATTAATATGGAAATTAATTATTTGGAGGCCTAAAAGAAGGATTTTGGCTAAATTCCCGTGATCTCGAGGTTGTGCTCCTAGTCCAATTTCTCAGGCCGTTTCCAATCAAACTGCCAAATTTCGACCCATTCCGACACTCTCGCGACAAATGATGAATTTACCTCGGGTGCGATTTTGCGTTGTTAGTTTTCTGTCCAATACTTCTTCAGCTTGACATAATTAATACAAAAAATAATTATTCGGAGGCCTAAACGAAGGAATTTGGCCAAAATCCGATGATCCCGATTCTGTGCCCCGAGTCCAATTTCTCGGGCCGTTTCCAATCAACTTGCAAAATTTCGGCCCATTCCAACACCACTGCGACAATTGACGAAATTGCCCCTGGTACAGCTTTTCTTTGTAAATTTTCTGTCGGGTCTATGCCATGAGTCCAATTTCTCGAGCAGTTTCCAATCAACCTGCCAAATTTCAGCCCATTCCGACACCGTCGTGACAAATGACAAAATTACCCCTAGTGCGGTTTTGCGTTGTTAATTTTCTGTCCAACACTTCTTCAACCCGACGTGATTAAAATGAAAATTAATTATTCTGAGGCCTAAACGAAGGAATTTGGCTAGAATCCCGTGATCCCGGGTCCGTGCCCCGAGTCAAATTTCTCGGACCGTTTCCAATCAACCTGCCAAATTTTAGACCATTCCGACACCGTCGCGACAAATGACAAATTTGCCCCTAGTGCGGTTTTCTGTTGTTAGTTTTATGTCTAACACATTATCAGCCTGACATAATTAATACGAAAATTAATTATTCCGAGGCCTAAATGACGAAATTTGCCTAAAATCCGGTGATCCCAATTCTGTGCCCCGAGTCCAATTTCTCGGGCATTTTTCAGTCAACCTGCAAAATTTCGGCTCATTCTGACACCACTACGACAAATGACGAAATTACCCCTGGTACGGCTTTTCTTTGTAAATTTTCTATCGGTTCTATGCCTCGAGTCCAATTTCTTGGGCCGTTTCTAATCAACTAGCCAAATTTTAGCCCATTCTGACTCCGTCGTGACAAATGACGAAATTGCCCCTGGTGCGGCTTTTCTTTGTTAATTTTCTGTCCAACACATCTTCAACCTGACATAGTTAATACGGAAATTAATTATTCGGAGGCCTAAACGAAGGAATTTGGCTAAAATCCCGTGATCCCGAGTCTGTGCCCCGACTCTAATTTCTCGGGCCATTTCCAATCAACCTGCCAAAGTTCGGCCAATTCCGACACCGTCACGCCAAATGACGAAATCGCCCTTGGTGCGATTTTGCGTTGTTAATTTTCTGTCCAACACTTCTTCAAACTTACATAATAAATATGAAAATAAATTATTCGGAGGCCTAAACGAAGGAATTTGGCTAGAATCCCATGATCCTGGTTTTGTACCCCGAGTCCAATTTCTCGGACCGTTTCCCATCAACCTGCAAAATTTCGGCCCATTCCAACACCACCGCGACAAACGACGAAATTGCCCTTAGTGTGGATTTTCTTTGTAAATTTTCTGTCCAACACTTCTTCAGCCTGACATAATTAATACGGAAATTAATTATTCGGAGGCCTAAATGAAGGAATTTGGCTAAATTCCCGCGATCCTGGGTTTGTGCCCCTAGTCCAATTTCTCATGCCGTTTCCAATCAACCTGCTAAATTTTGGCCCATTCCGATACCGTCGCGACAAATGACGAATGTACTTTTGGTGCGGTTTTGCGTTGTTAGTTTTCTGTCCAACACTTCTTCAACCTGACATAATTAATACGAAAATTAATTATTCGGAGGCCTAAGCAAAGGAATTTGGCCAAAATCAGGTGATACCGATTCTGTGCCCCGAGTCCAATTTCTCGGGCCGTTTCCAATCAACTTGCAAAATTTCGGCTCATTTCGACACCATCGTGATAATTGACGAAATTGTCCCTGGTACGGCTTTTCTTTGTAAATTTTTCGTCGGGTCTATGCCCTGAGTCCAATTTCTCGGACCGTTTCCAATCAACCTACCAAATTTCGGCCCATTCCGACACCGTCGCGATATATGACGAAATTAACCCTGGTGCGATTTTGCATTGTTAATTTTCTGTCCAACACTTATTCAACTTGATGTTATTAATATGGAAATTAATTATTTAGAGGGCTAAATGAGGGAATTTGACTAAAATCCCGTTATCCCGGGTCCGTGCCCCTAGTCCAATTTCTCGGGCCGTTTCCAATCAACCTGCCAAATTTCGGCCCATTCCGACACCGTCACGACAAATGACGAATTTGCCCCTGGTGCAGTTTTGTGTTGTTAGTTTTCTATCCAACACTTCTTCAACCTGACATAATTAATGCGAAAATTAATTATTCGGAGAACAAAACGAAGGAATTTGGCTAAAATTCGGTGATCCCGATTCTGTGCCCCGAGTCCGATCTCTCGGGTTGTTTCCAATCAACCTGCAAAATTTTGGCCCATTCCGACACCACCGCGACAAATGACGAAATTGCCCTTGGTGCGACTTTTCTTTATAAATTTTCTGTAGGGTCTATGCCCCGAGTCCAATTCTCTCGGGCCGTTTTCGATCAACCTGCCAAATTTTGGCCCATTCCGACACCGTCGTGATAAATGATGAAATTGCCCCTGGTGCGGCTTTTCTTTGTTAATTTTCTGTCCAACACATCTTCAATCTGACATAATAGATACGAAAATTAATTATTCGGAGGCGTAAACGAAGGAATTTGGCTAAAATCCCGTGATCCCGGGTCCGTGCCCTGACTCCAATTTCTCGGGCCGTTTCCAATCGACCTGCTAAATTTCGATCCATTCTGACGCCATCGCGACAAATGACGAAATCTCCCCTGGGGCGATTTTGCGTTGTTAATTTTCTATCCAACACTTCTTCAACCTTACATAATTAATGTGGAAATTAATTATTCGGAGGCCTAAACGAAGAAATTTGGCGAAAATCCCGTGTTCCCGGGTCTGTGACCCGAGTCCAATTTCTCGGGCCGTTTCCAATCAACTTGCCAAATTTCGGCCCATTCCGACACTGTTCCGACAAATGACGAAATTGCCCCTGGTGCGATTTTACGTGGTTAATTTTGTGTCCAGCACATCTTCAACCTGATATAATTAATACAAAAATTAATTGTTCGGAGGCCTAAACGCAGGAATTTGGCTAAAATCCCATGATCCCGGGTCTATACCCGAGTCCAATTTCTCAGGCCGTTTCCAATCAACCTGCCAAATTTCGGCCCATTCCGACACCGCCGCGATAAATGACGAAATTGCCCCTGGTCTGATTTTGCGTTGTTAATTTTCTGTCCAACACTTCCTGAGCCTGACATAATTAACACAAAAATTAATTATTCGGAGGCCTAAACGAAGGAATTTGGCTAAAATCCCGTGATCCCGGGTCTGCGCCCCGAGCCAAATTTCTCGGGCCGTTTCCAATCAACCAGCCAAATTTCTGCCCATTCCAACATCGTCGTGACAAATGACGAAATTGCCCCTGGTGTGGCTTTTCCTTGTTAATTTTCTGTCCAACACGTCTTCAACCTGACATAATTAATACGAAAATTAATTATTCGGAGGCCTAAACGAAGGAATTTGGCTAAAATCCCATGATCCCGAGTCAGTACCCCGACTCAAATTTCTTGGGCCGTTTCCGATCAACCTGTCAAATTTCGGCCCATTCCGACAACGTCGCGGCAAATGACGAAATTGCTTCTGGTGCGATTTTGTTTGGTTAATTTTCTATCCAACACTTCTTCAACCTGACATAATTAACATGAAAATTAATTATTCGGAGGCCTAAATGAAGGAATTTGGCGAAAATCCAGTGATCCTGGTTCTGTGCCCCGAGTCCAATTTCTTGGGCCGTTTCTAGTCAACCTGCAAAATTTCGGCCCACTCTGACACCACCGCGACAAATAACGAAATTGCCCCTGGTATGGCTTTTCTTTGTAAATTTTCTGTCGGGTCTATACCCTAAGTCCAATTTCTCGGGCCGTTTCCAATCAACTGCCAAATTTCGGCCCATTCCGACACCGTTGTGACAAATGACGAAATCACCCCTGGTGCGGCTTTTCTTCGTTAATTTTCTGTCCAACACATCTTCAACTTGACCTAATTAATGCGAAAATTAATTATTCGGAGAACAAAATGAAGGAATTTGGCTAAAATCCGGTGATCCTGATTTTGTGCCCCGAGTCCGATTTCTCGGGTCGTTTCCAATCAACCTACAAAATTTCGGCCCATTTCGACACCACCGCGACGAATAACGAAATTGCCCCTGGTGCGGATTTTCTTCGTAAATATTCTGTAGGGTCTATGCCCCGAGTCCAATTTCTCAGGTCGTTTTCAATCAACCTGCCAAATTTCGACCCATTCCGACACCGTCGTGATAAATGACGAAATTGCCCCTGGTGTGGCTTTTCTTTGTTAATTTTCTGTCCAACACATCTTCATCCTGACATAATTAATACGGAAACTAATTATTCGGAGGCGTAAACGAATGAATTTCACTAAAATCCCGTGATCCCGGGTCCGTGCCCTGACTCCAATTTCTCGGGCCGTTTCCAATTAGCTTGCCAAATTTCGGTCCATTCCGACACCGTCGCGAAAAATGACGAAATTGCTCCTGGTGCGGTTTTACGTTGTTAATTTTCGGCCTAGCACTTCTTCAACCTGACGTAATTAATACGAAAATTAATTATTCGGAGGCCTAAACGAAGGAATTTGGCTAAAATCCCGTGATCATGGGTCCTTGCCCCACTCCAATTTCTCGGGCTATTTCCAATGAACCTGCCAAATTTTCGGCCCATTCCGACACCGTCACGACAAATGACGAAATCTCCCTTGGTGCGATTTTTCGTTGTTAATTTTCTATCCAACACTTCCTCAACCTGACATAATTAATACGAAAATTAATTATTTGGAGGCCTAAACGAAGGAATTTGGCTAAAATCCCGTGATCCTGGATCTATATCGAGTCTAATTTCTCAGGCCGTTTCCAATCAAACTACCAAATTTCGGCCCATTCCGACACCGTCACGATAAATGACGAAATTGCCCCTAGTGCGATTTTGCGTTGTGAATTTTCTGTCCAACACTTCCTAAGCCTGATATAATTAACACGAAAATTAATTATTTGGAGGCCTAAACGAAGGAATTTGGCTAAAATCTCGTGATCCAGGGTCTGCGCCCCGAGCCAAATTTCTCGGGCCGTTTCCAATCAACCAGCCAAATTTCTGCCCATTCCGACATCGTCGTGACAAATGACGAAATTGTCCTTGGTGCGGCTTTTCTTTGTTAATTTTCTGTCCAACACATCTTCAACCTGACATAATTAATACGAAAATTAATTATTCGAAGGCCTAAACGAAGAAATTTGGCTAAAATCCCATGATCTCGGGTCCATGCCTCGACTCTAATTTCTCGGGCCGTTTCCAATCATCCTGCCAAATTTCGGCCCATTCTGACAACGTCACGACAAATGACGAAATTGCTCCTGGTGCGATTTTGCGTTGTTAATTTTCTGTCCAACACTACTTCAACCCTACATAATTAACACGAAAATTAATTATTCGGAGGCCTAAACGATGGAATTTAGCTAAAATCCCGTGATCCTTGGTCTGCACCCCGAGTCCAATTTATCGGGCCATTTCCAATTAACCTGCCAAATTTCAGCCAATTTCGACACCGTCGTGACAAATGACGAAATTGCCCCTGGTGCGGCTTTTCTTTGTTAATTTTCTGTCTCACACATCTTCAACCTAACATAATTAATACGGAAATTAATTATTCGTAAGCCTAAAAGAAGGAATTTGCCTAAAATCCCGTGATCCCGAGTCCGATGCCCGACTCCAATTTCTTGGGCCGTTTCCAATCAACCTGCCAAATTTTGGCCCATTTCGACAACGTCGCGACAAATGACGGAATCGCTCCTGGTGTGGATTTGCGTTGTTAATTTTCTATCCAGCACTTCTTCAACCTGACATAATTAATACGGAAATTAATTATTCGGAGGCCTAAACGAAGGAATTTGGCTAAATCCGGTGATCCCGGGTCCGTGCCCGACTCCAATTTCTCGGGCTGTTTCCAATCAACCTACAAAATTTCGGCCCGTTCCGACAACGTCGCGACAAATGACGAAATTGTTCCTGGTGCGATTTTGCATTGTTAATTTTCTATCCAACACTTCTTCAACCTGACATAATTAATACGAAAATTAATTATTCGGAGGCCTAAGCGAAGGAATTTGGCAAAAATCCCGTGATCTCGATTCTATGCCCCGAGTCAAATTTCTCGGGCCGTTTCCAATCAACCTGCCAAAGTTCGGCCCATTCTGACACCTTCGCGACAAATGACGAAATCTCCCCTAGTGCGATTTTGCGTTGTTAATTTTCTATCCAACACTTCTTCAACCTTACATAATTAATACGGAAATTAATTATTCGGAGGCCTAGACAAAGGAATTTGGCTAAAATCCCGTGATCGAGGTTCTGTGCCTCGAGTCCAATTTCTCTGGCCGTTTCCAATCAACCTGCACAATTTCAGCCCATTCTGACACCACCGCGACAAATGACGAAATTGCCTCTGGTGCGGATTTTCTTTGTAAATTTTCTCTCCAACAATTCTTCAGCCTGACATAGTTAATACGGAAATTAATTATTCAGAGGCCTAAACGAAGGAATTTTGCTAAATTCCCGTGATCCCAGGTCTGTGCCCCTAATCCAATTTCTGAGGCAGTTTCCAATCAACCTGCCAAATTTCAGCCCATTCCGACACCGTCGCGACAAATGATGAGTTTGCCCCTGGTACGATTTTGTGTTGTTAGTTTTCTGTCCAACACTTCTTCAGCCTGACATAATTAATACTAAAATTAATTATTCGGAGGCCTAAACGAAGGAATTTGGCTAAAATCCGGTGATCCCGATTCTGTGCCCCGAGTCCAATTTCTCGGGCCGTTTCCCGCCAACCTGCAAAATTTCGGCCCATTTCGACACCATTGTGACAAATGACGAAATTGCCCCTGGTTTGGCCTTTCTTTGTTAATCTTCTGCCCAACACATCTTCAACCTGACATAATTAATGAGAAAATTAATTATTTGGAGGCCTAAACGAAGGAATTTGGCTAAATTCCCGTGATCCTGGGTCTGTGCCCCGACTCCAATTTCACAGGCCATTTCCAATGAACCTGCCAAAGTTCGGCCCATTCTGTCACTGTCGCCACAAATGACGAAATCACTCCTGGTGTGATTTTGCGTTGTTAATTCTCTGTCCAACACTTCTTCAACGCTACATAATTAATACGAAAATTAAGTATTCGAAGGCCTAAACGAAGGAATTTGGCTAAAATCTCGTGATCTCGGTTCTGTGTCCCGAGTCCAATTTCTCAGGCCGTTTCCAAACAACCTGTGAAATTTCGGCCCATTCCGTCACCACCGCGACAAATGACGAAATTGCCTCTGGTGCGAATTTTCTTTGTAAATTTTCTATCCAACAGTTCTTCAGCCTGACTTAATTAATACGGAAATAAATTATTCGGAGTCCTTAACGAAGGAATTTGGCTAAATTTTCGGGATCCCTGGACTGTGCCCCTAGTCCAATTTCTCCGGCCGTTTCCCATAAACCTGCAAAATTTCGGCCCATTCCGACACCGTCGCGACAAATGACGAATTTGCCCCAGGTGGGATTTTGTGTTATTAGTTTTCTATCCAAAACTTCTTCAGCCTGACATTATTAATACGAAAATTAATTATTCGGAGGCCTAAACGAAGGAATTTGGCTAAAATCTCGTGATCCCGGGTCTGTGCCCCTAGTCCAATTACTCAGGCCGTTTCCAATCAACTTGCCAAATTTCGACACATTCTGACACCGTCGCGACCAATGACGAATTAGCCCCTAGTGCGATTTTGCGTCCGGACTTAATTAATACGAAAATTAATTATTCGGAGGCCTAAACGAAGGAATTCGGCTAAAATCTGGTGATCCCGATTCTGTGCCTCGAGTCCAATTTCTCAGGCAGTTTCAAATAAACCTGCCAAATTTCGGCCCATTCCGACACCGTCGTGACAAATGACGAAATTGCCCCTCGTGCGGCTTTTCTTTGTTAATTTTCTGTCCGACACATCTTCAACCTGGCATAATTAATACGGAAATTAATTATTCGGAGGCCTAAACGAAGGAATTTGGCTAAAATCCCGTGATCCCGGGTCCGTGGCCCGACTCCAATTTCTTGGGCCGTTTCCACTCAACAAGTCGAATTTCGACCCATTTCGACATAGTCGCAACAAATGATAAAACTGCTCATGGTGCAGTTTTGCATTGTTAATTTTCTATCCAACACTTCCTGAGCCTGACATAAATAACACGAAAATTAATTATTCAGGGGCCTAAACGATGGAATTTGGCTAAAATCCCGTGATCCCGAGTCTGCGCCCTGAGTCCAATTTCTCGGGCCGTTTCCAATATACCTGCCAAATTTCAGCCCACTCCGACACCGTCGTGACAAATGACGAAATTACCCCTGGTGCGGCTTTTCTTTGTTAATTTTTTGTCCAACACATCTTCAACCTGACATAATTAATACGGAAATTAATTATTCGGAGGCCGAAACGAAGGAATTTGGCTAAAATCCCGTTACTCCGGGTCTGTGCCCCGAGTCCAATTTCTCGGGCCGTTTCCAATCAACCTGATTACCCCTGGTGCGGCTTTTCTTTGTTAATTTTTTGTCCAACACATCTTCAACCTGACATAATTAATACGGAAATTAATTATTCGGAGGCCTAAACGAAGGAGTTTGGCTAAAATCCCGTTAACCCGGGTCTGTGCCCCGAGTCCAATTTCTCGGGCGGTTTCCAATCTACTTGCCAAATTTCGGCCCATTCCGACACCGTCGTGACAAATGATGAAATTGCCCATGGTGCGACTTTTCTTTGTTAATTTTCTGTCCAACACATCTTCAACCTGACATAATTAATATGGATATTAATTATTCAGAGGCGTAAACGAAGGAATTTGGCTAAAATCCCGTGATCCCGGGTCTGTGCACCGACTCCAATTTCTCGGGCCATTTCCAATCAACCTGCCAAAGTTCGGCCTATTCCGACACCGTCGCAACAAATGATGAAATCGCCCCTAGTGCGATTTTGCGTTGTTAATTTTCTATCCAACACTTCTTCTACCTTGCATAATTAATATGGAAATTAATTATTCGGAGGCCGAAACGAAGGAATTTGGCTAAAATCCCATGATCCTGGGTCCGTGCCCCGACTCCAATTTCTCGGGCCGTTTTCAATCAACCTGCCAAAGTTCGGCCCATTCCGACACTGTCCCGACAAATAACGAAATTGCACCAGGTGCGGTTTTGCGTTGTTAATTTTCTGTCCGACACTTCCTGAGCCTGACATAATTAACATAAAAATAAATTATTCGGAGGCCTAAATGAAGGAATTTGGTTAAAATCCCGTGATCCTGGGTCTGCACCCCGAGTCCAGTTTCTCGGGCCCTTTCCAATCAACCTGCCAAATCTAGGCCCATTCCGACACCATCGTGACAAATGACGAAATTGCCCCTGGTGCGGCTTTTCTTTGTTAATTTTCTATCCAACACAACTTCAACCTGACATAATTAATACGAAAATTAATTATTCAGAGGCCTAAACTAACGAATTTGGCTAAAATCTCATGATCCCGGGTCCGTGCCCCGACTCCAATTTCTCGGGTTTCCAATCAACCTGCTAAATTTCGGCCCATTCCGACAACGTCGCGACAAATGACGAAATTACTCCTGGTGCAATTTTGCATTGTAATTTTCTGTCCAACACTTCTTCAACCTGACATAATTAATACGAAAATTTATTATTCTGAGGCCTAAACGAAGGAATTTGGCTAAAATCCTGTGATCCCGGGTCTATGCCCCGAGTCCAATTTCTCAGCAGTCTCCAATCAACCGGCCAAATTCGGCCCATTCCAACACCGTCGTGACAAATGACGAAATTGCCCCTGGTGCGGCTTTTCTTTGTTAATTTTCCGTCTGACACATCTTCAATCTGACATAAATAATACGGAAATTAATTATTCGGAGCCCTAAACGAAGGAATTTGACTAAAATCCCGTCTCCCGGGTCGGTGTCCCTACTCCAATTTCTTGGGCCATTTCCAATCAACTTGCCAAGTTTCGACCCATTCCGACACCGTCGCGACAAATGACGAAATTGCCCCTAGTGCGATTTTGCGTTGTTAATTTTCTGTCCAACATTCTTCAACCTTACATAATTAATGTGGAAATTAATTATTTGGAGGCCTAAACGAATGAATTTGGCTAAAATCCCGTGATCCCGGGTCTATGCCCCGAGTCCAATTTCTCAGGCCGTTTCCAATCAACTTGCCAAATTTTGGCCCATTCCGACACCGTCGCCACAAATGACAAAATTACCCCTGTGCGGTTTTACGTTGTTAATTTTCTGTCCAACACATCTTTAACCTGACATAATTAATGCGGAAATTAATTATTCGGAGGCCTAAACGAAGGAATTTGGCTAAAATCCCATGATCTCGGGTCCGTGCCCCGAGTCCAATTTATCAGGCCGTTTCAAATCAACTTGCCATATTTCGGCCCAATCCGACATCATCACGACAAATGACGAAATTGCCTCTGGTGCGATTTTGTGTTGTTAATTTTCTGTCCAACACTTCCTGACCCTGACATAATTAACACGAAATTTAATAATTCGGATGCCTAAATGAAGAAATTTGACTAAAATTCGGTGATCCTGGGTCGGCCCCCCGAGTCCAATTTATCGGGCAGTTTCCAATCAACCTACCAAATTTCGGCCCATTCCGACACCGTCATGACAAATGGCGAAATTGCCCGTGCTATGATTTTTCTTTGTTAATTTTATGTCCAAACTTTTTCAGCCTGACATAATTAATCCGAAAATTAATTATTCGGATGCCTAAACGAAGGAATTTGGCTAAAATCCCCTGATCCCAAGTCCGTGCCTTGATTCCAATTTCTCCGATCGTTTCCAATCAACCTGCCAAATGTCGGCCCATTCTGACTCTGTCGAGACAAATGAAGAAATTGCCCCTGGTGCGGTTTTGCATTGTTAATTTTCTGTCCAACACTTTTTCAACCTGACATAATTAATACGAAAATTAATTATTCGGTGGCCTAAACGAAGGAATTTGGCTAAAATCCCGTGATCCTGGGTCCGTGCCCTGACTTAAATTTCTCGGGCCGTTTCCAATCAACCTGCCAAATTTCGGCCCATTCCGACACCGTCACGACAAATGACGAAATTGCTCCTGGTGCGGTTTTACGTTGTTAATTTTCGGTCCAACACTTCTTCAACCTGACATAATTAATACCGAAAATAATTATTTGGAGGCGTAAACGAAGGAATTTAGCTCAAATCCCAAGATCCCGGGTCCGTGCCCTAACTCCAATTTCTCGAGCGGTTTCAAATCAACCTGCCAAATTTCGGCCCATTCCGACACCGTCACGACAAATGATGAAATTGCCCATGGTGCGACTTTGCGTTGTTAATTTTCTGTCCAACACTTCTTCAACCTAACATAATTAATACGGAAATTAATTATTCGGAGGCCTAAATGAAGGAATTTAGCTAAAATCCCGTGATCCCTGGTCCGTGCCCCGACTCCAATTTCTCGGGTCGTTTCCAATCAACCTGCCAAATTTCGGCCCATTCCGACAACGTCGCGACAAATGACGAAATTGCTCCTGGTGTGGTTTTACGTTGTTAATTTTCTGTCCAATAATTCTTCAACCTGATATAATTAATACGAAAATTAATTATTCGGTGGCCTAAATGAAGGAATTTGGCTAAAATCCTGTGATCCCGGGTAATTTTCTATCCAACACTTCTTCAACCTGACATAATTAATACGAAAATTAATTATTCGGAGGCCTAAATGAAGGAATTTGGCTAAAATCCCGTTATCACGGGTCTGTGCCCCCAGTCCAATTTCTCAGGCCATTTCCAATCAACTTGTCAAATTTCGGCCCATTCCGACACCATCACGACTAATGACGAATTAGCCCCTGGTGCGATTTTGCGTCCTGACTTAATTAATACGAAAATTAATTATTCGGAGGCATAAAAGAAGGAATTTGGCTAAAATCCAATGACCCCGGTTCATTGCCCTATGCCCAATTTCTCGGGCCATTTCCAATCAACCTACAAAATTTCAGCCCAATCTGACACCACCGCGACAAATGACGAAATTGCCCATGGTGCGGCTTTTCTTTGTAAATTTTCTGTCGGGTCTATGCCCTGAGTCACATTTCTCGGCCGTTTCCAATCAACCTGCCAAATTTCGACCCATTTCCAACACCATCGTGACAAATGACGAAATTGTCCCTGGTGCGGCTTTTCTTTGTTAATTTTTTGTCCGACACATCTTCAACCTTGCATAATTAATATGGAAATTAATTATTCAGAGGCCTAAACAAAGGAATTTGGCTAAAATCCCGTGATCCTGGGTCCGTGCCCCGACTCCAATTTCACGGACCGTTTCCAATCAACGTGCCAAATTTCGGCCCATTCCGACACAGTCACGACAAATGACGAAATTGCTATTGGTGCAGTTTTGCATTGTTAATTTTCTGTCCAACACTTCCTGAGCCTGACATAATTAACACGAAAATTAATTAGTTGGAGGCCTAAATGAAGGAATTTGGCTAAAATCCCGTGATCCCGGGTTTGCGCCCTGAGCCCAATTTCTCAGGCCGTTTCCAATCAGCCTGCCAAATTTTGGCCCATTCCAACAACGTCGCGACGAATGACGAAATTGCTCCTGGTGTGGTTTTGCGTTGTTAATTTTCTGTCCAACATATCTTCAACCTAACATAATTAATACATAAATTAATTATTTGGAGGCCTAAACGAAGGAATTTGGCTAAAATCCCGTGATCCCGTTCTGTGCCCCGAGTCCAATTTCTCGGGCCGTTTCCAATCAACTTGCAAAATTTCGGCCTATTCCGACACCACCGTGACAAATGATGAAACTGCCCCAGGTGCGGCTTTTCTTTGTAAATTTTCTGTCCAACACTTCTTCAACCTGACATAATTAATATGGAAATTAATTAGGAGGCCTAAATGAAGGAATTTGGCTAAAATCC